>NC_079372.1:15909745-16237602 GCF_021018895.1 Seriola aureovittata
AATGGTAAACTGTCTTGACAGCGCTGACCTTTTAGAGAGCCCAGAGCTTCCTCTAGTCTTAGCTGGGTTGCACCATTCAGTTTCATTGAACCGGCTCCACAGAAGAGCAGTGGTTTGCAGATGGTTATGAGACATGAGATAATGTTACAAATATGTTGAATAAATAATATTATATATAATGATAATAATATGTTGAATACATTTATTTTATTATTATTATCATGCTAGTGACTGAGCTAAGCTAACAAGGATTTTTGTATGTGTACGGACAACTCAAATGCAACAGCAAATACATTTTGTACAAAACGGTAGAAAAGTACAATATTTCCCTTTTGAAGTTTAGTGGTGTGGAAGTACTTGTACATAATTGCTTAATTAGTCCAGCACTGCTAATACAATTATTTAGCCTTCAGCACACATTGATTTTAATACTGTTCAATTACCCAACAGCTAAAACATTTCCTGAATGAAAAGAAAGCAGGTATCTATTATGGAAGTTAATATCGAAAAGGTAAAAAACTAACTCAACCACCACAGCCACAGAAAGACTACCAAAATGAAATGATAAACTCTATATTGACATTAAAACATATCTCTACAACAACTAATGCTCTACTGTCTCACTGCTCACAACTCATCACCAGTGTTTACCTAAATTAGATAATATATAACATTTTATAACGGTAATGAAATGACAAGCTAACATTGGAAATGAAAGGGTGCCGTAAAGGCAAAACCGACAACCAGTTAATACAATGTAATGAATTGTTTTAGATTAAAATACCTAAATGTAAATTCGTTTTGATACTGTTTTTAATTAGTTTTAAAATGCTGCTTACATGTTAACATATCAGAAATAATATATTCAAATCATGTTTTATAAAATAAAATCACTAGAGCTGCAGCTAGTGATGTCATTTTTGATTGATCTGCTGACAGTTTTGTCAATTAATCAATTTATGTTTTGGTTGTTAAAATACAAACTTTCCCAGAGCCCAAAAAATCAACAGATGCAGAAAATATTTCTGACAAATATTATATTGTTATATGAAGACAGATGGATGTACTTGCACTGTACGCAGCACAGCAAGAGCACAGAGGTGACTGATGCTGCTACTGACTGGTCACCTACCACCCCCGCACCATCAATTCCATATAGGCAACATATTTGACAACAGAGGAACTGTTGAGGAGAATACTTGAAAATCCTAATTATAAAAATCTATTTATCTCGATTGAATATATCAACTTAAAGCCACTTAAATAGCTTTAAGTTGATATATTCAATACAGTTTTCATTGAAGGAGATGTTTCTCAGTATCACCATTCAGTCTGTGCAGGAGGACATGTTCAATTTCCTATTCCTGTTTTTATTTAAAATACAGAGACACATGCTTTGAGACTGTGATAGAGCCAGTAAACTTTTATTAAGTATATTTTTTTATACATTGAAATAAAGCCAAAGACTGATTGCTGTACACCAGCCTCATACAGCAGAGGTCTGTTGACACATAACAAACTCTGGAAAACACCACCCTCCTGTGGAGACACAGAGACATGGAACACCTCATGTGGACAGCAGATAAAACCATTTCAGTACAACAGTGTAAAACTCCCAGAATCACAAACTATGAAGTCACAGTCAACATTTAAAATCACATCATTCAAACTGAGAGAACAAAATTCAAAGTAATTTAGCTGTTACATGTGAAATATTAGAAAGGTAGACTTAAAAGTAAGTAATGAAGTGCTGGTTAAAAGGTTCAGAAACTTGAGGGCAAAGGTTTGCAGGATCGACAGATGCTGATTGGTCGAATGCAAACGCCAGGGCAACCATAATATTTGCACAGTTTCATTCTTGAAACAAGGAATTACTCTGGTGTGGATATTGGGACAAGGGTCAGGCATTTCTTGTTGAAAGAGAGAGAGAGAGAGAGAGAGCAAACAAACTGACAAATGAGTGAATACAGAGAACAGCGTCCCTATGTTGTTGTTTCTCGTGTGAAAATTGTGTTTAAAATAGCTGAGATTAAGTTCCCCTGGTTCCATGCAACTTTTTGGTTAAAGCAGGTTATATATCACATTCCTCCACGTTATATCGTTTGTATTGTTCTTATTGTTTTTAAATTGCCAGATTTTTTTATATTTTCTGCTCCTTAAAACACTGAAAATATAATATAACACTTTACTAGCTCTGTATTTCCTGCTGATTTCCTTTAGGCTAAATGTTTCCTATAACCTCCTAGAAATGAGGTATAAAGTTGTAAATTAGTAAGGGAAATGTTTAAAGGTCCCATAAAGTGAGATTTTCATGTCTTTTTTGATTATTGATTATTGATTAAACCAGGTCTAGGTTCTATATTAATACTGTATGTGTCATACAGCTCAGCCTGCTCCTTCTCAGGCTGTGATGGGGTGAAAACAGCCTATTAGCCGTGGCTCTGAAGTGCACACCCTCCTTAATTTGCTCTGATTGGTCAGGGGAGACGCCTATCTACAAGAGAGTCATTCAGAAAAACTGTGAAAAAAGTGGCATTTTCCCACTTTGTAATGTTTCGCTGCTGTCTTCCCTCGACCCCCAAGAAGTGAAATCTGCTCCGATCTTTACAGGGAACAACAAACAATAGCAGACCTGCTAACACAGCCGCATATGGAGCCAGACGGAGAGAGAGAGCGAGAGAGAGAGAGAGAGAGCGAGAGAGGAGAAGCGAGTGGAGGACTTCTCATGATGATATTCACAACCTGGAATACTTTTATGAAGAAACTCTTTTGATTTTTTGAACGGGGAACCCTACGGACTAAATGAATATCAAAAATGGAGGAATTGAACACGATGGTACACGATGATTGTACATGATGATGGTAGATTTCAATCAATCAAATTTATGTGCTTATGTTTAGCGCAAAATGAACTAAATATTTGAAATCCAGAGACTCTAACTGATCTAACGAGGTACAGTGTCTATATTGACAAAAGTTTTACTTTTACTCTTCAGAACACTTTCAGAACCTTCTAATGGGCCGTGCACGGGCCAACAGATCTTATGACGCAAGAAAATATGGAACCTGTAAAATAAGGCACTAAGCCAATTAAAACTGATATTTCTCATATTTATCTTGACTTTGTCCTGTTGGCCCATTGTTCCATATATCAGTACCAGCACACAGTCATAGGGTTAGGATCTGGTGCTCTGTATCTAATGTTGAAATATGCTGACAGTGGTATGGTCATGAGACTGGAGCTCATAGTGTTAATATGTGTCATGCTGTCTGCATCATAGAAGGACAGCTTCTTGGATGAGCAGTTTAGGTAAATCCCAATCTTCCGAGGCCTGTGTGCAAATGATAGCTCTCTGATTATATTTGCACAACAGGTAGAATATTTTTGTCCATCGTATTTCAGGAAATTATCTTTTATCCCTAGTTCCCAATAGTCTCTTTGACCAACCTCTGTCTCCCAGTAATGTTGCCCTGAAGAGAACTCATTGACACTGAATGTGCCAATGACAGAGTTGAGCATGGGTTGGTGAAATGATAATAAGGGGGGGCTAAAGAAAGCGGAGCTTTGGTTAAATGGATTACCAAAAGGATCTGATAGAAGTTGGTTGCTTTTGGGAGTACAAAACAAACTCCGCCCATCATCAGACACAGTTATATCTCTGCTGTTTCCTTTGAATGACAGCTCTTCAGCTCGGGGCTGGATCACCTGAAGCATCTCCTTCCACATAAAGAACTGCAGGTGACTTTCATACGGCCCCAAAGTGAGAGAATTATTAACCACTTGGAGCTCATTTGCTCTGGGCCTGAATAAATGTTCAGGAGTCATCATGCTGTTTTCCTCAGTCCAGCTCTTTAAGAACCTCTCATAGTCTGTGATTTTCAGAATTGATGTCACCTTTCCCTCCAGCTCTCTGTTCTCAGACAAAGCTGTTTCCATAGCATTCAATGTCTCGCTCATCTTCTCCATGGCCTCTTCCTCTTTGTCTTTCAGGTCTTTCTTGATCTCATCTTCTCTCTTTCTCAGAAACTGGTGCATCTCCTCAAACTGTCTGCAGATTTGGGTCATCAGCTGCTTAGACTTCTCTTTGGTTTTTGTTATTTCTTCCCTCTGTGTCTTGGCTAAGCTCACTGTTACATGTATATCTCCACAAAGGTTCTCTATGCCTTTCTCCAACTCCTTCCTCAGAGATACAGCTGCTTCTTTGATTGGTTTAAATTTGTGCCCTTCGTGCTTCTCCCCATCTCGGCATATGATACAAGCTAACTGCTGATCTGTGACGCAGAACAATTTCAGTTTTTCTTCATGTTCAGGGCACAACTCAGCCACCTGTGTAAAGAAAAAAAAATGAATACAACAACTGAGAGATGTTCATTCCTTACGTATGTTCGACCTGCTTTTGACCCATTCATGAGACATCTGTCACCCTGGTTCTCACTGCATCTACAGTCTGTGGTGTAGACTTCTCTGATAAACCTGAGAACAAATTACATCAATTCATTTATGAGATGAAAGCACAGAGTGTATGGACATAGCCTCCGTGACGTCACCCGTAGGTTTCTGAAGAGTGGTTTTGAAGTGGGCTGCTCTGCAGTCGCCAATTTGGCAGTGTCTGACTCGGCCTACCTCTCGGCTAATGAGAAAATAAATAAAAATGAGGTGGGCCAATGATAGAGACTTTTATTTTGTCACCGGCTTGTTTACTGTATCAGTCTGATTGGGTGCTAAATGATTACATCCATGCTAAAAAACTGGAGAATCTAAATGTGCTTTGAGAAGGCATTATTTGGCCTCTGTATCACTGTGAGGTCTGATGTGGGCTACAAACCAATTTTTGAGATTTTCTAGTGGGCCCTGAGTTGGAAAAGGTTGGGGCCCCTGACTTGACTGAATTAAACATGCTATTCATGCTATATAGTATGCACAGTTTAATTGCCTGACACATTTTGATAGTCAAGCACTTGTCAATGTTGGATGGTCCATGCAGTTAAATATGTGACATCTGTTAAAATGCAGCATATTATGTGGAAGATTGGGTTTAGGCTTGATAAAAGTCTGCTTTTAAATGACAGTGTACAAGTATTGAAAACACTTATTGTATAACACACTCTAGTACAACACTACCACTAAGTCCTATAGAATTACAGAATAAAATCAACACCTTTCTGGCACAGGCCTGACAAAACTCATTATTATAAGGGTAGGATTTATTGCAGGGCTGTTGTACAGGGTTTTTTTTTTTTGCAGGTTTTTCTCTTTGCTGGATTCCCAGGGAGTTTTCTGGTCTTGTTCTTAAAATGTTCACAGCATTTTTGTCAACTAATCTTCTAATGATCAAGTATTTTTGTGGACTATAACTAGACTAAAATATGTTTCTTTTTGACTAAGACAAGACTAAAATGTCCAGAGACTAAAAACAAAAAAGATGACGGACTAAATATGACAAACAATTACTTTTTTTTAATCTAAGGATTAAATGTAAAAGTAAAAGTGCAGACAGAAAATAAATATATGACACTATAACATTACCTGAGTCAACAAATGTAACCTATGAGCACATATAAGGAATTACATTGCCTTATGAATACCACTGACTTACTTCTGCTTTCTGGGGTTCATGCTGTTTCTTCATCTTCGCGGCTTCTTTGGCCTTCTCAGCCAGGCTTTTCAATAGAAGGCTGGTTGGAAGAAATGTCCCTTCTGCTGCAACAGCTGTCAGACACTGTGGACACTGGTGCCGTGTGTTCAAAATATCTGTAATGCATTGTCTGCAGAAAGAGTGTCCACAGAGAAGAGTCACTGGATCGGTGAAGATCGTCAGACAAATAGAACAATTCAAGTCTTCAGAGTAAAAAACAGACGCCATGACTGATGTTGTTCTTCGTGTTCTGCCAGACTGGCTGACTTGGCATTATTTTTTAACTTTCACTTTCCTGGAAAAGCCACACCCCATGTATCACTCGCTTTAGTAGTCACTCCAAGTCTTCATAGGAAGATAAATACCCAGAATACCACATTAGGAGCCCCAACAGATTTACAGGCCTCTTCTACAAAGTGGGAAAAATACTATTTCTAAACACTTAATTTGAAGGAGCATTAGAGAACTCATCAGAGCTACATATATTAGTGTAATGTCACACACTAGTGGAGTGATGTTGAAACTGCTGTTTGTTGTTGGGTGGAGCTTTTTCTCTCTCTCTATACAGTATATGTTGAGTTCACTTTTTCCGATCAGTTCATACAGTTCCCTTTACCAACATGCAGCTCAACAGTTAAGCTGGCATTCAAAACGCACTAATACAACCAAAGCACTTCATACACGTCTCAGGATCAAATCTGGTTCCAGAAGACTGACAAATGTGGTGACTCATAACACAGTGACCTAAAAACACTAACAACAGGCAGCATTACAAAATATTTCACTACTGTTTTTGAGATGATTTTATTTATTTATTTAGCATCAGATTCCATTATAACAAAAAAGAATGGCGATTATTTATTACATAGATTGTGTACCATACAGGACATGTCGCAGAAATGAATCAAAAATGCTGAAATATGCCTCTAAATGTTTGATTTATTTTGCCTTTTTTTGCACAGAGTTATTCCAAGTGCATAAAATGGAACATAATATCCTGCTGGATCATCCTTAAAGCCAGATTTAAGGTGAGCACAGAGAAACTTCCCCTCCCCCAGACTCAGCAACATTCTGCACAGTCAAGCACAAACTTACAAGCGAAGGAACACTTCCTGTGCACATTATTGACTATAGGTTATTGATTGTGCCTCCATTACTGTTTTTATTATAATTTTAAAGTAAATGTAACACAACACATGGCTCAACAGGACACTTGTTTTGACTCTACTATTATACATAGACATACTAATGGTATTTCCTGTCCAAGACATGTAAACAGCATACAGTAGGTTTTATTAAACATCAGGCAGAGAAGTATGGTAACATAAATCACCACGTACTATATAAGGGTAAATTATGACTGCACTGGAGGGCCAGCTGTTCCACCTCCAGCTTGTATGCAGACTTGTCACCGTCTAAGATGAGTCCGATCACTGATGTGTGGTCTGCAGTTTTCAGGCATTTAACAGGTTGTTCTCCTGAGGTGTAGTCGATAGTTTAGAGGAAGAAGCGCAGTGGGGTGAGCACACATCCCTCTGGGACACCAGTGCTGACTGTCCAGCTGTTCAGCGTCACCTGCTGCTTCCTGTCTTTTAGGAAGTTTGTGATCGAGCAACAGGTGGAGGCAGGCAAGGTGAGCTAGGTGAGTTTGGACAAGAGGACTTGTGAGATGATGTTGTTGAACACTGAAATGAAATCCTCAAACAGGCTCCTGCCTACGTCCCTGGGGAGTTAAAGCGTTGCGGGATGTAGTGCAGTCCTGCGTTGACTGCATCATCCACTGGCCTGTTTACGCTGAAGGTAAACTGCATGGGGTCCAGCAGAGGGTCTTTGATGTCCTTCAACTGGGTTGGTACCAGTCTTTCAAAGGACTTCATTCACCACATAACGTCAGGGTTAACAGGTGTATAGTTAATGAGTAGCGTAATGGAGGGTTTGATGAGGACAAGGATGATCGTGGAACAAATAAAAAAAAACAGTGAAAGTCAAAGAGAGCTAAGGACTGAGGCGGCCATCTGATCTGCAGATCCTGTTTTACCACAGCCCCATTATCCCAGACCTCAGAACAAGCACACTCTCAGGGGGTTATGATCTGCTCCCTTACTAAATTTGTATTCAAAATAAGCTTCCACTGGCACTGACAGAGAGCCTCCTCTCATAGTGTGAATATGTGTCATGTTTTCTGCATCGTAGAAAGACAACTCCTCTGACATACAGTCGAGGTAAATCCCAATCTTTTGAGGGGTTCCTGTAAATGTTAACTCTGCGTCTTGACTAGATGTTACATATTTTGGTTCTTTATAGCAAAGGAAATAATCTTTTACCCCTACTTTCCAATAGTCCCTTTTTCCTACCTCGATTTCCCAGTAATGCTGCCCAGAGGTGAACTGATTGGTGCTGAATGCAGATGCATATCGTACTGAGGTGTCCTCAGTGTAACTTTGTTTGACCCTACTGTTGCCACAGTAGTGACAGGATGACGATCCAAATAATGTGTTGTAGTGCTGATATTGGACAATGTTGGGGCTATACATCAAATTCCTCCCATCTTCAGACACTGTTATGTTTTTGCTGTCACTTTTGAGTGACAGCTCTTCAGCTCGGGGCTTGATCACCTGAAGCATCTCCTTCCACATAAAGAACTGCAGGTGACTTTCATGAGGCCCCAAAGAGAGCGGAGGATTCACCACTTGGAGATTTCCTCCTCTGGGCCTGAGACAGTGTTTTTCAGTCATCATGCTGTTTTCCTCAGTCCAGCTCTTTAAGAACCTCTCATAGTCTGTGATTTTCAGAACTGATGTCACCTTTCCCTCCAGCTCTCTGTTCTCAGACAAAGCTGTTTCCATAGCATTCAATGTCTCGCTCATCTTCTCCATGGCCTCTTCCTCTTTGTCTTTCAGGTCTTTCTTGATCTCATCTTCTCTCTGTCTCAGAAACTGATGCATCTCCACAAACTGTCTGCAGATTTGGGTCATCAGCTGCTTAGACTTCTCTTTAGTTTTTGTTATTTCTTCCCTCTGTTTGTTGGCCAGGCTCTCTACAGCACAGATATCATCAGAAACCTGTTCCACAAACGTCTCCAACTCCCTCCTCACAGATGCAGCTGCTTCTTTGATTGGTTTAAACTTGTGCCCTTCGTGCCTCTCCCCATCTCGGCATATGATACAAGCTAACTGCTGATCTGTGACGCAGAACAATTTCAGCTTTTCTTCATGTTCAGGGCACAACCAGTCATCAACCTTTGAAATCAATGAACAAATCAAAAATATAATGTTACATTACAAAAAGGAGGGGAGAAATGAATGATGCAGTTAATCATTTAGTGTATAAAATGTCAAAAAATAATGGAAAAAAGCCCCTCGTTTTTTCCATACAACCCAAAGTGACATCTTTAAAATGCTTGTTTTGACTTACCAACATTTCATTAAATGTGATATATGACAAAAAAAGCGACAAATCCCCACATGTAAGAGGCTCCAACTTGCAACTGTTTTCTTTATAAACGACTGAAACAATAAATTGATTATCAGAATAGTTTCCAATTAATTTTATTTTTATCAACTAACAACTGCAGCCCACTATAATGATTAAGACATTTCAGAGGGTACAGGGATTGTTTATTCTATTATTTTTCTCTAATACCACCGGCATCATTACACATGAATGTGTACAAAAGCAATGAGAAATGTCACACTTACCTCTTCATCTCCATGCTTTCTTCTCAACTTCTCAGCTTCTTTTTCAGCCAGACTTTTCAAAATGTGACTGGTCACAAGACATTTCCCTTCTTTTGCAACAGCTGCCCGACACTGTGGACACTCGGGCAGTGAGCTCAGAGACAGCGTAATACATTCTCTGCAGAAAGAGTGACCACATTGGAGGATTACAGGATCAGTGAAGATCGTCAGACAAATAGAACAAGTCAAATCTTCAGTGTAAGAAGCAGATGCCATGGCTCCTTTTGTTTTGCCTTGCTCATCCAAACAGACTGACTATGCACATCAAACAATCCCTTCCTATTTCCCAGAGTAGCCCCACCCTGTGCCTCTTTTTAGTGATGTCACTCTGAGCTTTGAGCTCATGTTTCATTCCACATTTTTTACAGCAAGATAATCTCTGTTAAATAAGTCAGCGATACTTCCAGTAAATACACAGTTCACAAAGAAAAACCTGTAAAAATGATTATTTTTATTCTACAGCTCATGGCTCTTGAATATTGTTTATCTTATATGACCAATACAAAGGTGCAATGTCACACTCTAGTGGCGAAAAGTTGTAACTGATGCTTGGAAAACAATCAAACCTTCTTCAGAGGATATCCACTTGATTTTTCTAAGTCAGACCGCTGAAGCCTCATACTGGCCTCAGATAAAGTGTGGGAAACTTTGTAAAGGGTAATACATTCTTTCCGAAGGAGTGGCCACATAGGATGAGTTACAGAATCAATAACAACAGGTAGCATTACAAAATTCATCACTATTGTTTTTGAAACAGATTTTATTTATTTATTGAGCATCAACTGCGATTCTTTTAGAATTCATTTTAAAATTCTTTTATTTGCTTTTAAAGCCTTAAATGGTCTTGCCCCATGTACCTCTCTGAGCTTCGGCACCCCTGTGCACCTAGCCGATCTCTCAGGTCAGCTGACCAGCTGCTCCTGAGGGTTCCCAAAACCAGGCTGAAGCTCAGAGGGGACCGAGCATTCTCTGTTGCTGCCCCGAAACTGTGGAACGAACTGCCACTGCACATTAGGCAGGCCTCTTCATTGTCCAATTTTAAATCTCTTCTTAAAACGCACCTCTTTTCTTTGGCTTTTAACACTGCGTAGGTTGTTGATTTTATGTGCACAGATACTTTAGCCATTTTGTACTGTGTTTTATTGTGTTTTTTAAGATTCTGTCTTTCACTATGTTTATTTAAATGTACAGCACTTTGGGAACCTTTGTGTTTATTTAAATTGTGCTTTATAAATAAAGTGGATTGGATTGGATTGGATTTTACAACAAAAAAGAATGCCGATACTTTATTGCATGGACTGGACATGGACATACCTTACAGCATACGTCACAGAAATGAATCAGAAATTTTTTAAATGCCTCTTTAGGGTTTATTTATTTAGTTTATTTATTCATTTGTTTTGCCTTTTTTTCATAGTCATTCAAAGTACACAAAATGAAACACGAACCCCTACTGCATTATCCACGCTTTGAAGTCAGATTTAAGGTGAACACAGAGACCCCCCCCCACCCCCCACCCCCCACCCCCCCCCGGGCTCAGCACATGCTGTACAACATTCTGCACAGGGAAACACAAACTTCCAAGTGAAGGAACAATAAGCAAAGCAAAGGTTTGACTGGAGGGAAACTTTTAGTAAAACAAAAGTTGTTATTTTTATCTTAAGTCCTGTACAGATTACTTACTATAGGTTATAGATTACCCCTCCATTACTGTTTTTACTTTTGCTTCACTTTTGTTCATAATTATTATTTTAAAGTAAACGTAACACAAGTCATGGATCAACAGGAAACTTTCTTTGACTCTACTATTGTACACAGACAAACTAATGGTATATCCTGTCCAAGACAAGTTAACAGCATACAATATATTTTATCATACATCATGCAGAGGAATAATATAAAACGTCATGTACTGTACAAGAGTAAATAAAATGAAAAAAGACGCAAAATTGAAGAAGTAAAAATCCATGTAAAAGGGAGGGCTAGTATTGAATAAGTGTAATATTTCAGCTCTGTCATCTTCACAGTTTTGAGTGTATTGAGCTCCAGGTTATTGTGACTGCAGTAGAGCTGTCAGCTGTTCCACCTTCAGTCTACATGCAGACATGTTAAACAGGTTGTTCTGAGGTGTGGTTAGTATCGTGGTGTGTAGTACCTGCTGCGTCTTGTCTGTTGGTGAAAGTTTGTGTTTGTGGGAGTTTGTGATCAAACAACAGGTGGAGGTGGGCGCAGGGAGCTTGGTGAGTTTGGACCGGAGGACTTGTGAGATGATGTCGTTGAACACTGAGCTGAAATCCACGAACAGGATCTTTGGGCGTCCAGGCCGTCTGTGATGTCCTTCAGTTGGGTCAGTACCAGTCTTTCAAAGAATTTCATCAACAAAAATATCAGGGTAACAGGTGATTGAGTCTTGTGACGGAGGATTTCTTGGGGACCAGGATGATCGTGGAACAAATAAACAAAAACAATGAAAGTCAAAGAGAGCTAAGGATTGAGGCGGCCATCTGATCTGCAGATCCTGTTTTACCACAGCCCCATTATCCCAGACCTCAGAACAAGCACATTCTCAGGGGGTTATGATCTGCTCCCTTACTAAATTTGTACTCAAAATAAGCTTTCACTGGCACTGACAGACAGCCTTCTCTCATAGTGTGAATATGTGTCATGTTTTCTGCATCGTAGAAAGACAACTCCTTTGACATGCAGTCGAGGTAAATCCCAATCTTTTGAGGTCTTCCTGTAAAGGTTAAGTTTGTGACCTTATTTTGACTAGATGTTACATATTTTTGCTCATTATAGCTCAGGTAATACTTTTGTAGCCCTACTTTCCAATAGTCCCTTTTTCCTACCTCGATTTCCCAGTAATGCTGCCCAGAGGTGAACTGATTGGTGCTGTATGCAGATGCATATCGTACTGAGGTGTCCTCAGTGTAACTTGGACAGGAATGCCTGTTACTTCTGCCACAGTAGTGACAGGAATGGTAGCCTGAATTCAGCTCACCATATCCACTGTTCTGCTGAGACTTGACAATGTTGGGGCTATACATCAAATTCCTCCCATCTTCAGACACTGTTATGTTTTGGCTGTCACTTTTGAGTGACAGCTCTTCAGCTCGGGGCTGGATCACCTTAAGCATCTCCTGCCACATAAAGAACTGCAGGTGACTTTCATGAGGCCCCAAAGAGAGCGGAGGATTCACCACTTTGAGATTTCCTCCTCTGGGCTTAAATGAGCGCTTTGCAGTTTTCATGCTGTTTTCCTCAGTCCAGCTCTTTAAGAACCTCTCATAGTCTGTGATTTTCAGAACTGATGTCACCTTTCCCTCCAGCTCTCTGTTCTCAGACAAAGCTGTTTCCATAGCATTCAATGTCTCGCTCATCTTCTCCATGGCCTCTTCCTCTTTGTCTTTCAGGTCTTTCTTGATCTCATCTTCTCTCTTTCTCAGAAACTGATGCATCTCCTCAAACTGTCTGCAGATTTGGGTCATCAGCTGCTGAGACTTCTCTTTGGTTTTTGTTATTTCTTCCCTCTGTTTGCTCCCTATGCTCTCTACAGCACAGATATCATCAGAAACCTTTTGCAGAAACTTCTCCAACTCCCTCCTCACAGATGCAGCTGCTTCTTTGATTGGTTTAAACTTGTGCCCTTCGTGCTTCTCCCCATCTCGGCATATGATACAAGCCAACTGCTGATCTGTGATGCAGAACAATTTCAGCTTTTCTTCATGTTCAGGGCACAACCGGTCATCAACCTTTGAAATCAAAAAACAATCAAAAATATAATGTTATAATTCAAGGAGGAGAGAAATGAATGACACTATAATGTAGGGCTATACCTAACTACAGCTGAAGTCAGGAGTTTACAGTCACTTAGGTTGAAGTCATTACATTCTTTTTTTTTTTTTTTTAATCACTCCACAGATTTCATGTTGCTAAAGTATAGTTTTGGCAAGTTGGTCAGGGCATCTATTTTTTGCATTAAACAAGTAATATTTCCAACATTTGCTTCCAGACAGACTGTTTTGTTTTTAATTCAAGACATCACAATTCCAGCGGGTCAGAAGTTTACTTACACTAAGTTGTCTGTGCTTTTAAACAGCTTAGAAAATTTGTGAAAATGGTGTCACAGCTTTAAATATGATAAATGATATATAACAAAGAAAACAGGAAATCCTCACATGTAAGAGGCTTCAACCAGCAACTGTTTGCAGAGGCTACAGAGATTATTTCTTCTAATATTTCTCTCTTAGACCACTGGCTTCACTACACATGAATTTGTAAAAAACGTGTTTTAAAAACTTACCTCTTCATCTCTATGCTTTCCCCTCAGCTTCTCAGCTTCTTTTTCAGCCAGACTTTTCAAAATGTGATTGGTCAGTAGACATTTCCCTTCTTTTGGAACAGCTGCCCGACAGTGTGGACACTGGCACAGTTTACTAAGAGAAAGTGAAATACATTCTCTGCAGAAAGAGTGACCACATGGGAGCATTACAGGATCAGTGAAGATCGTCAGACAAATAGAACAAGTCAAATCTTCAGTGTAAGAAGTAGATGCCATGGCTCCTTTTGTTCTTCCTTTCTCCGTCAAACCGACTGACTGAGCACTTAAAGCAACCACTTTCTATTTCCCAGAAACCACACCTTACACCAGTGATGTCACATTGAGCTTTTAACTCAGGTTTCACTTCAGATTTTTACAGCAAGATAACCCCCTTTACATATCACAGTGACACTTCATGTAAATACAGGTCACCAGGATAAACTTGGAAAACAAACAAAAAATAATTTTTTCATTCTACAACACATAGCTCTTAATATTGTTCATCCTACAAGACCAATACAAAGATGTGATCGCACACTCTAGTGGTGAGAGGTTGGAACTGCAGGTTGGAAGACAGCCCATTAGAAAAGTATATAGACAGATACATGAGACTGATAACGCTGCAGTTCATAAAAGTTGTACAGTAACAAAGCTGTAAACACGAGATAGGAGTCCAAACCAACTTAGACTTCATTACATCTAAAGGACTGGCTCACACAGTCCGTCTTAAAACAATAGTTAGATACCATATCCACATTGGAACTGCTTTTCTTGCTGTGATCATTGGTCCCCGTCTATATTGACCAGGAGATCTCTTTCTAACATGTCAGGGGGAGGTAGAGAGAGACAAAATCAAAAATATTCTCCAAAGTTTATCTGAAGTCAAAGTTACAGTGTTTTTAGTATAAAATTCCCTCCTTGTGTTTCCACACAGTGTTTCCATGCTGAGCTGCAGTAGAGGGACAGTAACACAGAGGGAATTCGGTACAGAAACGATTGAAACTTTGGATGATATCCATTTGATTTGTCAGAATGCGGAAGCCTCATATAGCATCTGACTGACGTGGCCCTGTTTCCAACTGTTGCTTTCACTTTCCTGGAAAAGCCACACCCCATGTATCACTCACTTCAGTAGTCTGCAGAAGTCTTAATGGTAAAATAAATACCTAGAATAGCACGTTAGTCCCCTCCAACAGATTTACAGGTCACCTATACAAAGTGGGAAAAATACTGTTTCCAATCACATAACTTGCATTTTGTAAGACCAGTAGAGAACTCCTCAGAGCTACATAGATTAGTGTAATGTCACACTCTAGTGGTGATATGTTGAAACTGCTGGTCTTTGTTTGGTGGATTTTTTTTCTCTCTCTCTCTCTATTGAGTTCACTTTTTTCCAAACAGTTCATACAGGTCTCTGTACCAACATGCAGCTCAACGGTTAATCTGACATTCAAAATGCACCAGATGCAACCAAACACCTCATACATGTCTAAGGATCAAATCTGCTACGAGAACACTGACAAATGATACGTCAAAACAGTAGTTAACAGCATTACAAAATGTATCACTATTGTTTTTTTAAGTAGATTTTATTTATTTATGTAGGATCAACTGAGATTCCTTTACAACAAAAAAGAATGGGGATACTTCATTGCATGGACTATGTTACAATACAGTATATGTCACAGAAATAAATCAGAAATGCTGCAATATGCCTCTAAAAGCTTTAGTCATTTATTTACTGAGCCTTTTTCCTGTCTACAGTATGTCCACCCTGAGCTGCAGTGGAGGGACAGTAACACACAGAGTAACTTTGGATGATATCCATTTGATTTGTCTAAGTCAGACTGCTGAAGCCTTGCACAGGATGAAGACTATAAATTTCCCCCTCATCATTTACATTGGAAGCATTTTAGGACATTGCCAGTGTGAAGAGGATGAATGGTTACAGTTAGCAAAAACTGTTAATGTACATATTGACTCCTGACTATTTTTTTACTGTAAGAGAGACTTGAACGAGTGCACAACCAATATTGCATTGAGGCCGAATTTAAGCTCATCTGTGCTTTCAGCAATATCCTAATGTTACATTTTATATATCAATATTCCACCTGTGTTTGCTGATTATTTCCCATATTCTCCCAATTTGAAATGCCCACTTACGCCAGCAGTTCTCAAATGTTTGCCCACCCCGCATTAACAACGACAGGAGAAGCAAGTCACAAAAAAGGATCCAAGTTGAATTTTAATGAAATAAAGGTCAGAATGATAGCGTCAGCAAACTTTATCTTTGTTTGTTTCATTTCCCCTACATAAATATTCTTTCAACTTAGTTTCACTTCATATCCACTTCCCTCCCTGCAGTGGGTCTATGCTTACCCAGAGGGGCCCGCCCCACAGTTTGAGAACCACTGCCCTAAGCACTGCAGTCCATGTTGCTGCCAGTTCTTCTGCTGGATTTGTTTGCAGCCATACACACGTTCTAACCCCCAACAAATGTTAGGGATGTTTTATGCTGCTTATGAGATTGGATGGATTCTTCAGTTTGGTTTCAAGGAAGCAAAGTAATTATATTAAACCTTAATATGCACATAGTGATAAACATTACTGGCCCACTATCATACTGTATTTCACTTTGAGAAATGAACTGAAGAAGAGCAACATAAAAATCAAAATTCAATACTAGTTTTGAAATTTTCCACCGTGATGTAATTCAATTTTACCTTCCCTGTAAATGGAGTGACAGGAAATGCCACAGGCTATATGATCAGTGACACATATTTGAATCCTGTATTATGAACTTTGCAAAGGTCATGGCCAAGCCACAGAGCTACTCATCAGTCATCCTGGTAACTATCAACTGCTGGTTCAGCTTGACTCTTCAGTGCAGCCATTGGTCCAGAGCTGATAGCACCACAGGGGTTGAACATCATTGGTCAAGAGGGTTTCTCCTGAATTCAGTGAGTCTATGTATAGGAGGTGATTAGTGCCAAAAACAAAGCCGCAGGAGAAGTTGAACAAAAAGACTACATATTGAATAGCTTTAAAAGAAAATTAAATACTGTTAAATTTTGATATATTAACAGACTTTTGTAGCTATTCTCATAATGCCAATAGCTGGTGCGGGTGTGGTTTCAAAATCAGATCATTTCAACCTACATTATCTCTAATCAAGGATTATTTTTATGCAAAACTCAGAAGGTGACTTTTCCTTCTTAAGACTTAAAAGGGCCAGTCGAGGACTAGACCTTACAGTTAAAAAAGCCTTTAGAAAAGGCCTATAACTTTCATCTCTCATTCACCCTCAATGAGTAAATGGGAGAATAATTGTAGTTGTGAAAACACAGCACAGAGCACTTAGATGAAAGAAGTGATCATTACACGGAGCAATGATATTGAAAAATGACCATCCAAAGTCTAAAACTGAAACTAAAACAAAGAATTCTGTAGAAGTTGTGTTGTGAGGAAAAGCTCCACTCTGATCCAACTAAAAGTGTGGTCCAACAATGAGTGATTTTATTTTTTATGACTTGTTTTTGTCAGTTGCTGAAGTAAAATGATCATTGATGTACATTACTTACATTTACATCAGTTGTTCCCAACCTTCTGCATCTCATGGCCCACTTTAAAAAACTAAAAACTTATGGCAGCCCACATCCGACCCCATAACAACACGGAGGCCAAATAATGCCTTTTCAGAGCACTTGTTATTTTATTGATCAAACATTCATGCTTGAACTGAAAGCAGATGAAACATGTAGGAAGCTCAATTTTTCTCTCTCTTTGATGTGGTGAATAAAAGTTCCTAGACAATGAAAGGAGTTTTAAAACATTTTTAATGTTTATAGGGATCATTTCATTTTAAAACATTTAAAAACATTATTTATTTATTTAATTATTTTCTATAATTACATCTTTTCACCAAAATTATACTTTTGCAAATCATTTTTCAGCCCGCATGCGATACCTTTGCTGACCACCAGGTTGAGAACCACTAGCTTACATATAGTCACCTGATTGCGGGGACTGTATGATGATTCATTTTAAAAAAGACAGAGAGATAGAAAATGAAATATGATATGCAGGTATCTCTCACCCATATGGCCTCTCTTGCATTAAAGCTAGTTATCCCACACGCTGATGTTTTACAATTAAAAAGCACATTACCTACAGCCAATCACTGTCAATACCAGCATTTTATATTACATTCAGTATCCTCGGATTGTCATAAATTTGGGGTCTTGTTCTCTTGAGCAGATCATTAAATCGGTCCACATCAAGCTGAGAATACCACTGAAAGCATTCTCTATCCAGCCACACCTCCTGAACTGATGTTCTCTCAGGTACAGGACCGAAATGCCATCTGACTTGAGATCTTTGGCATCATGGTATTAAAACATCACTAACAAGTATAGTATAGAGGGAGGGACTGTCAGTCTGTATGTATGTAGTTGCTAAGCCACTCAGGATCCTATAAACCTATAATAAAATATTTAAAATATAAAATTTATATCAAAATACTCTTTTTTTAAAAATAAAAATAGCTTAAACAAAAAGAAAATATCTATTTTATTTGTTTTTTTTTAAATAATAATAATTAAAAAATCATTATTCATTCTATTATAAAAATACAAACATTTTTATTATTCTATAGCCTATCATAAATTCAATATTATTTTACTTAATTTTATTTTTCAAGGTCTGAAGCTAAAAGCATATTCCTCTTTGTTGGCACTTATCGCCCTCCATACAGCGCTGCTTACACCACGATTACAACCTGCTCTCTCCATAAAAGAGGGGCGCTAACCCATAGCGTTACAATTGATGTAGGCAAACACATCTCTAGCCTTTCCTCCGACACGGCACGAATGACAGAACACTGTGTTAGAAGAACCGGACTAATTAACGTAGCTACATTTCAAGGTAAGCCAGTTTATTTCATGTGTAACACTGGTGGCGATTTTGAAGGATGCGCTTGATGCGGCTGCTGCTCAGCATCAGCAGCGTGAACATCCGTGTGTCCACATGACCACAGCTGAAATGGATGTTTCCTCTATTATCTGCAACATCTTTACCGATCAGTGCTGATTATCTGGTCACAGAGGCACCGCTTCTCTTCATGCTTTACTGATGTCTGTGTAACAATCAAATGGCTAAAACGAACAAGAGGCTTCATCAGCCGCATCTGGTTGCAGTAATCCTTCATATGGACCGTGCGCTAATCCATGAGCATGTTCTGCCTCACAATACTGCGCTTTAGCAAAAATACTGTAGTTAATGGAAAAGCCGTAGACACCCACGTAGTCCGCAGTAGCATGTCATTGAAAACAAAGCAACAGTAGCTTATGTCGTAATTATTAGAGGATATTGTAATGACTTCTTCAATGCAGTTATATTTCCGCGGATAGAATAAAATTGCCTGTGGTGAAAATCACAGTTGTCATTCTAAATCACACAGTGTCCCTACCACGTGCCTTTGATTTATTTTACAGCCGAACTGCCCCCAAATCGCTTTTATCGATTAGTGACAGACTACAGCATGTCTCCCTGTCCTCCAGTGGAGGGTTTCCATACAGGGAGGGACCCAGAAGGGAGGGACAGAATACCATGTCCTCATGAGTCAAAACGATGTGTAATTTTGCCATCACATCCGACGTTTTAGTTTCGTTATGATCAGGCAGTCACATTTTACTGCTTGGGCACTCGAAGATGCGCTCTGCAGTCCAGCTGTCTTGCATCAGCTTCCTGAAAGCCTGCGTAAGCCGCTGCATAGCCTGCACCACTGACGATAAACATTAGTGGTATTAATACGTGTCGACTGTACCGTACCCTGCATTGGTTGTTTTCCATAAATACAAAAGCACGTTATGAATGTTGCGCTGCTGCAGCCAGACATCCACCCTGGCCAGACTGTGGGCTCCATGTGATGCAGGAGTCACGCATGAGAGAAAGTTCATCGGGGGATTCCCAAACTGTGAAGCTTCAGACTCTTATGTGTTTGAAATTCTAAAGATGTATAGAGCTTGAAGTTATTGTTTAATTTAACAGGAGTGTGTATCTGTTGGATTTAATGACCTGCAGATATACTGTGGTACAGCTGATATTATTTAAGACATAAAAATATTTTAATTATTATTAATAAAAAATGATGATGATGATGATAAACCACAGTTGGATATTCTGAAAATTACACCTACTCCTTCAATGAAAAAAGTCATTTTCCATTAATGTTATTATTATAATGTAAATATTTTAAATTTTTAAATTTTTACTGTTACTTTAAGTTGATTGAAAAGTTCATTCTAAGTGTGTGTTTGTGCACTGGAGGCTTCAAATTTCCACATCACACTTGGCCCATAGTTACATTTTGTTGTTTGGCAGCATCCAGTGGTCGTAGTAATTATGACAGGGGCAAAGGGAAAAGTGTGGTGAACTAGTATAAAGTGCGACAAAGTCCACATCAGGAGGTTTGGGTGGATGGATGGGTCAACAAAACAGGAATATGACCCGGCAGAGCTTCATTCAATTCCCTCGAAAAGTGGCAGTTCATGTTGTTTCTATTATTATTATTTCTTTTATTATTAATTAATTATGTTTCTATTATATAGTACTAGGTTAGAAGTTTACAATGTTGATTAGTGCCATAATTTCTGGAGCAAATTTACATCCTCGATACCACTCATTCATATTATTCCTGTCATTTCCTGTTTCCTCTGCTACATCTGTTGAAGCTGTGCTAAGCTAAACTACGCTAAGCTATCACTTCAAATGACTCTGAATCCCCATCTTCACCAGCAGTCAAGGTGAACACTCAGGGAGACTTTCATTGTTTTACATGTCAGCCGGATAAAAGCTACTAGTTACTGGCCAGTAAGATGTTAGGGCAGCTATACAGCCAGGAGACTTTTAGCTTAGCTTAGCATACAGATGGGAAGAACAGATGAAACAAACAAGATACAACATATTAATAAATGAGCTTGTAGAGGTGCAGCTAGGTGGACTTTGTTACCTCTGGACAAATGATTCAAGCTGGCTGTTTCCCCCTACTCCGGTTCTTAATGCTAAGACTTTAATAAACAAATATGAGTGTTATCAATCTTCTCATCCAAAAAAATAATCATATTTTTCAAATATCAAATTATTCGGTTATGTATCTCAATGGTGAGGATACTCTTTCTTGACATTTCAGAAGAGTCTCATAAGGCAAGTCACAGAACAAATGTGGTTCTGGTTAGGAGACAGACACTGTCCCTTTCCTGATACTACATTGGTAAAACTCTAGCTTGCAGATGTGTAGTAATAAAGGCTACCAATAAGCAGTCAATGGTGTTTATCATCTGGTTGCTGTGTACAGGTGTGAGCATATGGAAAAAAGAGCTATTAGATCACAGACTCAGTAAATCATCCCACACTACAGTGTGACACTTAAATTTCAGTTTGACTGAACTGTGTTTTTCCTCCTGTTACTCATAAACATAAGCATTGCTTCATATTCAGGCTGAGGTGAAAACTATGAGTGCTCTTTTGTGATATTTCTATGCAAGTATGCAGACTTTTGTCATGGAAGTCACTCTCTGTATCTGCTCACTGCTGTGCAAATTTGAGCACATTGTATTCTAGTCCAGGTCTTATCACGAGTAAAGTCAGAGTGCATCTGTGTGTGTGTGTGGGCTGTCGGAGCAGTGACTCAGCATTTCTTGTCAAACCATAGGAGACCTATCAGTCCTCTCATCAAAAGCTGAACCTTCTTTTGCCTTTGCCGTCACCACAAGATATTTACTGATACCTTGGGCGGTGACTTAATCTGTCAACACGTCTGTATTACACTGATCTCAATCTCAGTCTTCTGCGATGTACAATGTGAAATCACAAGGTGTACCTAATGTAGAACATATATTTCTCTTAGGCAACACAGTGATAGCATAGTGTAGAACTATGCAGTTTAATTTGAAGAGGTTATCTGACTCAGTTCACAGAAACAGATAAGGCCAAAGCAGGAAGAAGGACGCACCAATGCTCATGCAGTGTTGTGCAAGTGACGGCTGAGTTATTTAACTTTTGAGACATATGATTTTCGTTTTGTCTGCCAAGTAAGTAGCTCATGTCTTTTGCAGTTCAACCAGCTGGATTCAAAAGTCTTCCATTAGCCTCATCCACTATTTTATAAATAAGCAAGACCCTCTGCAGTCCTATTAGTAGTATTTTGTCTGGACCCCCTGATATTTCAAAAATATGACATGACCTTAATGACCTCTTGTTAGGAAAATTATCAAATAAAACTCAGGAACACCGTCTGAAAATTATAAGAGTAGCATATTTATTCTTGCAGCAAGGGAACAAGTTACACACCAGAGTTCACAGTGCAAATGTTCAACAGATTCAAGATTCACACAATTTTATCATGGTTTAATGTTTTGGTGTACTGGCCGGGAGGAACAGAGAAGGTCACTGTGCTCCTCTCGGACACCACATGTCTTACAAGCAAACACAATAATAGAAAGTTATATTCAGGATAATACAGTTTCCCAGGATACTACAGGATAATACAGTTTCCCTTTAAGATGTTTATGTTATTCATAAAGTATCACAATTTTTCCAACACCTCTCTAATTTTGAATGAGAACCAAAATGCAAAATAAAAGTTTATTACAGCTACTGAAAGAGTGAAGGGAGAAACAGACTCCACCTCTGTGGCTGTTGATTGACACTGCAAAGGTATAAGTTCTATATTAACTCACTTTGTGATGTCACAACAAAGCAGTCCCCGCTCACAACCATGCCTCAAGACAGGCTCAGAGCCTCCTCTCTTCTGATTGGCTCGCCAACCTGTTGTTACCTGAGCTCCAGAGAAAACCCTGAGAGAGGAGATGTAAAACTACACTGGGATGGTTTTTGGTTGGTAAAACCATAAATATATTTTCTGATAGATCAACACAAACCAGAAAAAGTACAAAACATGGGACCTTTAAAAAATCGAATGTTGTTTATTTAATTTCTATTTTTTTAGTGGCCTTTAACAAACACCATTTCCCATGAGCCCTAAACAATCACAGGCAAGTCAAGGGGTAAGAGGGTGGAGCTAGTTCATCATGTTTGTAATAACAGCAGGGCACAGAGGTGTGAACTATGTAGAGGTTAATTATCAGCAGGGACAAAAGACTTTAGACAAGAATGTTGGAGAATTTTATGGATATGGATGAAACCAAATGTAGTTGTTCCCGCACTGCTGCGCTGGTAAATTTTCATGGGAGGTGTAGTTTTTATTTTTTGTATGTTAAAGGTCCCATATTTTACATTTTTTGTGGTTTTATTTCAAGTGTTGATATCCATAAGAAGATATATTTGTGGTTTTAAGAACAAAAAACCATCATAATATAGTTTTACATCTCATTTCTCAGGCTTCTCTCTAGAGCTCTAGTAACAACAGGCCTTTATACAAGATGGGACCTTTAATACTGTCCTCATCTAGACCTTTGGAGATGACAAATGGAGCGTCACACCACTTGTCACTCACAGAACAAATATAAAAAACATTTTAGGGTCTAGACTGACTTATTTTTATCTTGTGAGGAAGAGGGAAGTCGAGTTTATGACATAGTCCGACATCCTCTTTTGAGATTTAGCCGACAAAACTAGATAAACTATGTAGCATTGAGATCAGGATTTATCTGATTGCACTTTTATATGTATTCCAGTCCACATTCGTTCATTTTTTATTTTTTTGATCATATGTTGACATCACATCACTTTTAATGGCCTCTCATGGTTTTCCTTCAGTTTGTTGCTCATGGTGACACAATAATATTCTTTGTTTCCCTTCTTGTGATTAACAATACACATATTCATACAGTAGTTTCGATCCTGCACCCTTTTACCCGCCATCATTCTTTGAAAGGCAGACCCATTGCAGCGGCTAAGTGCAGCTTCAGGCGGTACACATATACACCGAGCACTGTCAGCAGCTTTCTAGTTTTCATCTCACATGTATGCTTCCTTCTGAACAAGTTTCCTGTTAGCATAAACTAACATGTCTGAAATCTAACCCCCCCCATTGGCTGGCTCTCTAGGTCATTTTTTCCAGTTGATTTCACCACCAACAGGAGGCAGCAAGGTCACATGTGCTGGCATGTCTGTGAGATGTAGGGCAAGAGGTTGATGTATGTATGACTGTGTGTGTGTGTCTATGTCAGATGCATATGACATTTTGTTTTGGACACGTGTGAATGTGTGCTATTTTACTTCATCCAACACAGAGCATGTGACACACACCAGCATTCGGCCTTTATTGAAATAAATCATTGTTACTCTGTGCACAAACTCGGCTTAGTTGCATAGTTGTAATTATGACTTCAATGCATTATATGATCTTCAGTTTACAGTTCATGTAGAAAATTAGCCTGCTTATCCAACCACATTCAAATAGCTGCAACCACTTTGTTTGTCTAATGCATAATTACAAAGTACAATACAATACAAAATAGGTCTATACATGGTCGGATTGCTTAAGTGCCCAGGGGCCACTGGGCCTGTACTAATGCCCCCTTTCCTCCTACTCTCTGTTAATTGTTGGCTGGACCGCAACAACAGGGCCCTATAAACGCAAATGTCTGTGACTGATTGACTGACTGACCATGGTGTAACTTTAGTGGTCAAACTGTTGGAGTTTCCCCATCGGCAGCCGTTCCTTCAAAATGAATCGGAGCAAACAAACAGTGTTGCCAACTAAGCGCCTTTTTTGCTAGATTTACCGACTTTTTAAAGTTGTTTAATGACTTTTTTTTTTTTTTCCAAAAAGCACGTAGCTTCAAATCTAGCGACAACGTAAACAGTATACAGTAAGTGATATGACAGAATCTATGATGGTTGACAAATGTACATTCTCCCATTCAGTATACTGTTAACTCATATTGCTCAAACCTATTACATGTCCCTGTTGATGTGCAGGTTCATCATTTGCCCAAGTTCACAAAGGTCCACTCAGAGCATTTATGCTGGTGCTTTTGAGAACCTTAAAGGTCTGGGGCTCTGGGCCAGTTGTGGTTGGTAATCCAGCCTATAGGGTCCATAGAAACACTATTTTCTCACATTTTGTACATTAATTAAAACTACACTAACCCTAACCCCTAACCCTTAATTGGGGAAAAAAAGTTGTTAGTTGTAGCCCCAGATATACTGTATAGTGTATTCTAATGTTTTTTATGCCTCCCTGCCAGTGACAGCCAGCACCTTGGCATTATGTTTTCGGGTTGTTCATCCATGTGTACCATTCTCGTGAATGCAATGTCTCACTAACGCCTTAAGGAAATGTCTTCAAATTAGGCACAAACATTCATTAGGACTCAAGATTGAAATGATTAGATTTTGGTGGGCAAATGTCAAAGGTAAAGGTTACTGTGACCTCACAAAACATGTTGTTGGCCATAACTCATGAATTCATATGCTAATTATGACACAATTTAACAAAAATGTCTAATACAATAAAATGATGAAGTGATTACATTTTATACCCAAATGGTCAAAGGTCGAATTCTCTGTGACAACTTAATGTTCTGCGAAATCATTCCTGGACGTTATTCAACCTGTAACTCAGGAAGGGGAGATTGAGACTGCAACTTAACCTGGCTGGCGGAGGCATACAACTTACCCTGTCTGGAAAACAGTTCAAAATTATTAGCACATAATGCAAATTAACTTGAAGGTGTAGTTCAAATGGTGTTAGAATAGAGTTCAGCCAGAGTATCTGTACTCCTGTCCCCTTCTGTTCCTGTCCTCACTGTCATTCTGTTGTTGTGGAATCGTAAAAGTGGACAGAGAAAAGCGGATGAACAGCAGAGCTGACAATAGAGATAATTCACTACCAGAGAGGTGAGGGGTAAGTGAGCAGTGCTGTCTGTTGCCTGTGGGGCTAGTTGATGTTTGCTCTCTAAGCTGCAGCCAAGCATACAATATTGGGTCAGTGCCTACTTTGTCCTCTCCCATTAATTCCCCACAGTGACAGTGAGGCCCCGGAGGTAAGATGGGTGACTACTGTACTGGGTGGACTGGAACTGGCCAAATCAACAGTTAGGAACTTGCCTGGGTGCCAGTATACTAGCTATGTATTGCAGTAGTTCCCATGCATGTATCCTAATGAATTCTAGCACCAACATAGTGTTGTTTTTGAAAAGTATTTTTAGATTTAGTCTTAGTCGTAGTCCTAAAATCAAAAGTCCATGTTACCTTTTTATTCTTAGTATGTTTTTAGTCGAGTTTAGTAGTTTTAAATACTTTAACTTTACCTTTAGTCATTAGATGATTAGTCATAAACAATGTGAAGATTTTAGTGTAGTTTTAGTTAAGACCAAGCATTATGGTGAACCTTCTGACTAAAAAGGCTTCATCTGAGCATTTAAATTCAACTTCAGCAAACTGCTTTCAAATAAAATTTCATCCAATTGATTTAAGGCCTAAAAATTCAAAAGAAAATAAGCCACAAAATGACAGATTATTTGATTAAGAATACAGCTTTGCAGAGAGGATGTCTAGTCTGATGTTTTTAATTGTAGCAAAACATCCAGACACGAAAGAGGATAAAACAGTGAAGTCTGGAAAGATGCAGTGTCAGCAAATCCAATACAACTCTAACTTTTACAATATATCAGTCATTGCTATGATTTTAACTTTATGTTTGATAGCACAAACCCTGGGAATACCTTTGTGTAAAGAAAGCCACAAACATTGCCACAATACTCCTCTACTTATTACAGTAAACATACTGTACCACATAAGGAAATAATTTCATTATATAGCTGCAAGGTAGTAGCGAGAAAGATTAGTAGACACAAGGATCACAAGGCAGATGGATGTGTAGCCTGAGTTTGAGTGTCTTTTTTTTCTGGGTTGAGCGAGGTCAAGTGCTCCACTGACTGAGACGAGCTACATGCAGCAGCAGTCTGATGCCCTCCTTGTGAGGATCAGTCTGTTAGTCTGGTTAAGATGGTTTCACCTTCTGTTCTACTTTCACCTGTCAGCAGTTACTATAAGTCTGTAAAATTCAAAGCAGGCTACTCCTTCCAATGCATCATTGTACACAGTAAGAACAAGTTGTTTTCGCCATATCAAACACAGTTTGTTGCTCTGCAACATTTTCATAACTATCCATTTCACCTCACTGTGGCACGGACTAGTAAGCGAGTGATAAATTGTGATGAGGGCTGTGTCTGAAACCACTCTCATATTTACTACACAGTGCATTGTTTACACTCTGTCATTGAAGTGTCTGAAATCAGAGTGTAAAATGCATCCACAGAATAGTGCCCTCTCTAACAACATTGCACAACTAATCCCACCAAGTAATGCATATTATTTTGCGGATGTGAAGGTTATAAAGTTGGAAAAATACCTTTGAAGCAGAAGTTGGTGAATATTATGGACAAAATTCAATTATGATGATGTAAGAACCTTTATATAAGTAGCTCATAGGACAGGGGTCGGCAAGTAAGTATGGCCTGGGGCCAGTTTTTTTCTAGTCCATTAGATGGCGGACCAGAACATAATCAAGAGCTACATTTGACTGATTTACTGAACTGTTGTTATTTTTTTCGTACCACACATTGTGTGTCAGCTATTTCAGAGGTTTTTTCAAGCAAGCAACATAACCTTTGGAACTTCCTGTTGGAACTTTTCAGAATAAAAGATCACAATAGCGCTGGACTAAAGAACCTAAACTAAACAAAAACTAAACTAAAGAGAAAAAAAGTTTTTTGCGCTTTTATTTTGTAGACAAAATCGTTAAAGATGACGTTTCTTTGGGAAACTGTTGCCATGATGATCTGTTTTAGCATCAGGCCCTATGCACTAACTAAATGTAACTGATCAACTGACATGTATTCATGTTCTATAGTTCTAACGATGTCATAATACCATTGTACCTGCGGGCATCTCTAAGGTGGCCCCCAAACTGATAACTAATCCTCTCCCAGTAGTGAAACATCTCGGTACTAATTTTCTTTCAAAATGAGCCACAGATCCACATGTAGAAGTGCAGAATGAGGTGAATAAAGCTGAGTACAGAGGGAGACTAAGAGTTCTCCAACTGGTATCAAGGCTGCGATTATCTTCTCTCTACAAACAATGGACAGTTTTTTTTTTTTTTTACATTAGTCTCAAAACATGCTCAGGGTCAATGAGGCCAAATACACAATGGCACTGTAGCTTAATTTAGGGATGTATGTTTTTCACATTTGAGGTTCAAAGAGCTAGTTCCTGGACTCACATCAGTACAAACAGGGTTAGTTCTCACAGCTGACTCAATGAATCACAAGTCCACTCCTGTCTCAGTATTTGTCCTGTACAGTTTCACCAGATTGATATTCTGCCGCAGCAAATACTATTTTCTTTCTAGTAAAAAGATGTCACTCCAGTGGACTGACATCTCATACAAACACTGGTATCTTTGAGTAAGATTGACAGTGAAACCTTTTTCTTAGATGTACAATAACCACATGAGAGACTTCCTCTTGATACTTCAAAAGCCTTTGTGTACCAGAGAGGAGGAAATACTCCTCAGTCCAAGGTAAATAAGTTTCTGCTGTGAACATAAAAGACCCAGTAGGTAGGATAAAGCCCATTGCTTATTAATATCACAGCTCCCCACTCTGATCTCACTTTGAAAACAGACATTAAAAGGCAAGATATAGAATTAGATAGAAATGAAATAAGAAAAAACAACCCTGAGAACTTTTTCCGGATCTGGATTTGTTTGATTCATAAGCAATTATGGATAGACAAACAAACAGTAGGACATGAGGGTATTACCTCACCGCAGTGCATTGTTAACAAAGTGCCCTGGTTCAACTTTTAAGACACTCCCACCTCTGGTCGTCTCATTGTCACCTGATCATGATTCACTGAGTGTCCGCTACCAACAAGTCCTCCAACCTGAATAACAAATACAGGTTGATTGCTTCAACCCTCTGACACGACTCATAGTGGTGTGTTTCCTGAAATAGCGCCCCTACAGTGACAGGCATACTGGACCTTTGTTGTCATGATTACAATAATAAACACCCACCCTACCTACCTTCATTGCCATGGTTACTATAATAATGGTCATGGCTTGGTTAGGTTTGGTCATGGATAATTGAAACAACATAAAGGGCTACTTTCACATGGGAGTTGAGGACTGTTCTCCTGTGTGTTATTCCTGATGTGGTCTTTGTCACTCTATATACTACGTCACCGCTCTTCTCCTTTTGCTCCTGTCGTAATTACTACAGGCGCTAGATATTGCCTAACAACAAAATGTAACTATGGGTCATAATAACCTGCTGCACAGACGACCTATGGGCTCGTTCTTTACTGGAGGACAGTCTCCCCCTACCCTGCCTCTCAGGATGGCTTATAAAACCCACTCAAAATGTCTCACCTCACAAATTCCTTTAACTCTATAGAATTCGTAGGAGAAGTCACCTCCTGGATCAGAGCACCAAGGACAGGAAAACTTCATTTGGTCATCCATCAACCTATCAAAACATTTTAATTGGATTTTATGCTCTGGCTTCCCTCCCAAACCTTATTATTATTCCTCCATAACATGAGCAATCAGCTGAACAGACAAAAGCTCACAGTGGCATGTTGTTCAGCAAACAGCTTTGCTTGTCAGAACCTTCTGGTACTCTGTGCTCAGTGATGTTCATGCAGAATAATGAGCTTGCCACCAGCCATTTGACATACTACTTTTTAATTCAGTGGTAAAAATTGAAAAATTATTTGAATGAAAAGCACAGTGAGCAAGTGTTTCGCCGTGCACAAAAGAAGGCCCACCAGAAGAGCATTGCAGTAGTCGAGGCGAGAGTTGACTGGACCAAGAGCTGGGTGGTGTACTACGTAAAGTAAGGCCTGATTTATCTGATGTTGTATAGAGAAAAGTGACACAACCAAGAGACAGATGCAATGTGGTCAGAGAAGGAGAGCTGGTCATCAAACATTACATCCAGCTTTCTTGTAACCTCAGTTGGGGTAAGGGATGAAGAGACAATTTTGATATCGATATTGTGATGAAGAGAGTGATTGGCCGGGATGACTAGAACTTCAGTCTTGGAGAGGTTTAGTTGAAGGTAGTGATCCTTCATCCATGTGGATAAGTCAAAGAGACAGGACGAGATCTGCTTAGAGACAATGGGGTCACATGGTGGGAATGACAGGTATAGCTGGGCATCATCAGCATAGCAGTGATATGAGAAGCCACATGAGCGGATAATTGGACCCAAGGAGGTGGTGTATATTGCAAAGAGGAGGTGTCCCAGAACCGATCCTTGGGGCAGTCCAGGGGGGAGGGGGTGTGCTAAGAACATTTTCCCTTGCCAACACAATGAAGGAGCACCCAGTAAGATTCAAACCAAGAAAGGGCTTTGCCCAAGTTGCCCATGTTGGAGAGTGCGGATAGCAGGATGCGGTGGTTCACTGTATCAAAGGCTGCTGAGAGGTCCAGCAAGATAAGAACTCTGGACTGACCTGCAGCTCTGGCTGCCCTTAGGGCCTCTGTCAGATCCGTTTCAATGGAGTGGCCGCTCTTAAAGCCTGACTGATTTCGATCAAGGGGATTGTTACATGATAAGAATTCTGAGACCTGCATAAAAGACGCTCTTTCGATACACTTAGATAGGAATGGAAGCAGTGAGACTGGTCAATAGTTCTCCTCTTGAGGAGGGTCAAGGGTTTTTTGAGCAGATGAGTTACCTGAGCCAGTTTGAAAGCAGTTGGAAATGTTCCCAAACCCAGTGAAGCATTTATCACATGTGCGACTGCTGGTACAATGGAGGGAGATATGGCTTGGAGGAGGTTTGTGTGAATGGGATCCAGCGTACATGTAGTAGGTACTGGTCAGAAGTTTTGACATATCGTTCTCAGAGAGAGGGGCGAATGACAGAAAAGTTGTGTCATTCATGCCCTTAATCAGCAGAGACTAGTCGTATCTGGGAGGTTCAGAGAATTGGCGGCTGATGGCCACCACCTTTTCAGCGAAGAAAGAGGCAAAGATATCGGCTGAGAGATTTGTGCCTGGGAGGGGTGGTGGAGGATTGAGTAAGGTTTTAAAGGTGGAAAATGTGTCAGTGGTACTGCTGATCTTATCGTTGTAAAATGCAGTTTTGGCAGCACTGATGTTGGATAAGACGGAGGCTAGGAGTGACTGATAGGCCATGAGGTCAGCAGGGTCCCTGGTTTTGCGCCATTTTTCCTCTCATCAGCTCTGAGATTGGTACGCAGAGGTACCAGATCAAACCCCCCACCCACCCCCCCACCCCCCCACCCCCACCCACATTAAGCTTTAGGTTAAATATAAATTGATAGCGATAATAGCTCCAGTGGGAGGCAGCAAAGCTCCAGAATCAGTGAGGTGGATTACGGGGGGGTTGGGAGCTCCCCCCCTCCCTGTAGGCTGCCTGCAGGACTCCACTGAGGGGGCGTGTGAATGTGCTGACGTGCTGCCTCAGCTCTGGACTATAAGAGGCTTTGGGAGACGGGCTAAGGACCTAGCATGGACACCCCTTTCTGACTCTCCATCTTTATTTTATGCTGTCTCTCTTACACCATCTCTCTTTCATTTTTATTGGAATGAAGGTAGGAAGCTAAATATAGTATATTCATAATTTGATTTATTTTATATATATTTATTTAGTTCATGATAAAGATGATTTATTATGGGCAATTATATAAATTGGAGTTACCAAATAATATAATTTTATTTCCAAAGCATGAATGTTGCTGTGAATGAGTTTGCTGTATGTAATTAAAGTAGGAGCTATTGTTGTATACGGATAAGATTAGAACATGTTTGTAAAGTGCAATAAAGAGCTACTTTAGAAGCACTGGTTTTGCACATTATGGACACACAAAGCAGGCTGGTGCAACCTAGTTTTGTAGGGGTGTCCCTCAGTTCACATCATGTATTGGGTTTGTAATATAATGTACAAAGTTTCCTTGTGTAATATCTGTTTTAAGAGTTTTCAAAAGTTGTTATAGAGTTTTAAAAAATTCTCCTCATTCTGTTTGAAATACTTCTGTGTAGCAGCGGGTAACCAGTTGAGCTGCTGTACTGTCAGGTGTGTTCAGCAGCTAACATGTCTACTTGTGAGTGACTTATTGAAATACTATTTTAACTTTTTCAACTTCTTTAAATTGTTAACATGTCGAATATTAAGGTCAGGTTGTGTGAGGCAAACATTTCCATGATTTCTATCAATGGATAACAGGGTCCTCCAACAATACATCACACTCATCTCACACACACACTTAAGTGAACATACAATGCATTTTTCTGTTGAGTGGAGGTTAACTGTTAAGAGTAAGTAAATTATTCTGCTTCTGTGTCAGCCTCTAGTTACTGTTAGCAGATGGCAACAGAATATAGAATAACAAAGTCTCTACTTTAGTATTATCAGTGTTTAGCAGCATCACTTTGTACATTTAACTGTGCATCAATATGATTTTAACAAGTGAGCTATAAAATTAAACCTTGTGGACAGTGCCTGCCACACTTTCAGGTGCAATAATGAGTCAATTATGCATTTATAAAGTGCTGTTAGTGCATTGTGGTCGTCGTCTGAGAAATGTGGATATTATGTCTCAAACTGCACTAATTAATCAACTGAAAAAAAGCTTGATTTGCACATTGTTTTTATGGTTGTTTTAATGAAAGCTGTGATCTGTGTTTGTGCTTGCTGGAGCAGAGAGTGCTTGTTATGCTTCATTACCCCCTTGTGTGTGTGTGTCTGTATGTAATTTGTTGTTTTATAGGTTGTGTATTCCAGCCTCTGTGTTTATGTGCAACTTCTGCTAATACTAATTTGTTTGTAGATTGTGTTGTGTAATTAGAAATGTTTGAATAGACTGAGTCTGTCCCAGCACACAGCATGAAGCTGCATCCATTTTCTCATTTCTGCACACAAGACATCAGGACTGATTTAAAGCCCATGTCAGGGTGTTTATATGTGTTTTCTTGCCCCTGCATCCACACGTAGCAAAAACACAATATTAGACTGCAGCCAAGGTAACAGTTTCAGTTGTATAGACATCAAAATTCAACTATTTTGTTGCCTGTAATTTGAGGAGCCAATTGTTCAGTCTCACTGAGTCTTTGATTCACTGTAAAAGCTTGAGTGCCTTATTTAAAGGGATTGCTTCGTATACCTTTATTTATTTTCTCTCTCTTTGCTCTTCACAGGATGGCATTTTTCTACATCACTATAAAGCCATCTTTCCCACCTTTACAACCGTGTACAGAGAGGTAAACGGAAGCACCTGAAGAGCCTTACGAAACATTCGGCACTGTGGACACATGGAGACAAGCTTGCCAAAGCCCTGACCACTACAAATTCACCTCGAGCCTCAGCTGATTCACATTTCCTTCTTTTTTCCTACGCTGTGGTTGTAAACATATCACTCTGTCTCCCCAGTTCAAAGACTTCCCACATTTATCCTCCCTCTGTACCACAGGACCCTCACAGTGCCCCTCAGAGGGGCAATGCCAGTCTTGCTTAATGCCGACGCCTCCTTTAGCTCCAAGCAGGAGCTCCTGGACCTACAGGAGTGCCCTCTCAGTGGGGGTCCCTCTCTGGACACCCCCAGTCCCGTGGACTCCCAGACAGACAGCCCCATAGGCTCAGGCCCCAGAAGCCCCAGCAGTCCTGGAGCTGATGGCCCCATTCGGCCTCCCATTTTCACTGGGGCTTCCACACTCCCCAGGCAGCTATATGGTGTGGAAGCAAGACCTCATGCAGAGCCTCCCATGGGGTTAAAGCTGATCTCCACTGACTTGGATCAGCTATGTGGCTGGGGGGCTCTGACACCCAAAGCTATTCAAGTTTTCAACACCCCTCGTTGGGTGCTGTTCTTCCTTTGTGTGGCCTCTTTCCTCCAGGGGATGATAATCAATGGCTTCATTAACACGGTGGTCACCTCCATTGAGAGGCGTTTCGACCTGCGCAGCTACCAGGCCGGACTCATCGCCAGTTCCTACGACATCGCCGCCTGCGTCTGCCTAGCCTTCGTCAGTTACTTTGGCGGGACGGGGCACAAGCCTCGCTGGCTGGGATGGGGGGTCCTGATCATGGCACTGGGTTCCCTGGTGTTTGCCTTGCCTCACTTCACCACACCCCCCTACCAGGTCAGCCTGCCCGAGCGAACAGGAATGTGCTCTACCAACCGTACCAGCCCGTGCCAGGACAAGGAGGGCGGGGGATTGTCCAGCTATCGTTTTGTTTTCATGCTGGGCCAGTTTCTGCATGGTGTTGGAGCTACGCCTCTCTACACACTAGGGGTCACATACCTGGATGAGAACGTCAAGTCCAACTATGCGCCAGTTTACATAGGTAAGTCACATCAGTAATCCATTATTACAGCATGTTTTTCTTGGGTTTTGAAGAAATAACAGCAGTAATGACTTTGTGTTATGTTTCTTTACTTAAATTGTAACAATCTAGTTCTTTGGCCACTTTTTTTACACTTGCATATTAGTTTGTATTTCTTTCTGCCACAAAATATAAAATACCTGAAGCAGATTTCCTCAGCTGCAGCTGCACCACAGAAGAGAAACTCCTGGCTGTCTGGTTAATATGTTCTCTGCAGGCCAGCGTCTGCACTACTTATGTTCCGCCACTGTATCTCTGTGATTTTAATATTTTAAATAATAGTTAAATGATAATATGTCTTTTGAAAAATACCAACAGAGCAGGTGGTTGTGCTTTAGATAAACAGTCTAGTCTAGCCAAGTCTATCAGGGGCTCTTAACCTTGTGCAACCCCTAGTAATAATGATTTTGTAATTGCTACAAGTGAGTTTGTTTAAATTTTTTAGAATCACTTGTTACATATCTCCATATTTAAGTTTATTTCTTATAACCATACACATGCAAATCCTGGACCTGTGTCAGACCTTCCTTGTTACAGAGGAATACTCAAGCAGACCACAACTACTGGTCTGCAGTTTATTTTATAAAAAATTATAAATATATTTAGTAATTTAAGTCACAGATCAAATTTTTATTATTGATTTATTTGCTGATTAATCATTTATCCGATTAATCATTGGGTCTCTACAATGTCAGAAAATAGTAAAACATGTCCATCACAGTTTCCTAGAGTCCAAGGTGTTGATATCAAATATCTTGACTTGTCCTTGTTTGACCTAACGATATTTGATTTAGTGACATTAGAAAGTATTTGCATGTGAGAAGCTGGAACCAGTAAATGTTTATTACTTTTGTTTGGAAAAATGACTCGCAGATTTAATGAGTCAAGTTAATTGATTAGTCGCTGACTAATGTTCTGGTGATTGACTGATCGATTGACTAAAGAAAAAAACAAAAACATCAGGATTAGGTTATTTTTTTCCAATTGTTCAGCTCCCTATTGACCTAACAATGGTGTTGTTAAACAAACTGTCTCATTGACCAGTGGGGCAAAAGGGTTTGAAATTATTACCTCAGAGTTTAATATTCTCAGCTGCTCACTGCTGATACACAAACAACTGGTTTAGGTCATACAGTAAGAGAAGGGAGTCGTGTCAGCTCATATTGGCAGCTGGGCAATGAAGAGGAGCCACTGACTGCTAATGAATAATGGGAATTCAGCAAATAGCAGGCCTCGGAAAAACCTCCAACTGCATCTTTTATTATACTAATTACATTCAAACATATCTGCTGTCTGTATACATATGTGCATATGAATGGGGATTTTTTTTTTTTTGCACACAAAAGCCAACATGTCTTGTCACAAACCGTGAGTTGACACAATGACCCATAAACTGACTGTTACAGTTACAGGTTTTCAACACCAGCCTTCTGCTGTGTTGCATGAATTGAATGTGTGCTGCTGCTGTGACACGTTCCCTCTTGGATCAGATAAAGTGTCTCCCTACCGACACTGTGTAATGACTCCTATTAGCAGCAACTATCCAGAACAGACTCACAGAATCGTTGTTATCTCTTTTACTGAGAACTGGATACACATGAAGGAGCTTATTGGGTAGATGTGAGAAAATGGGCTCATATACACAGATGCTGCCTCTCTCTTTAAATGTCACCAACATTATCATCTCTGATGTTATAATTGTGTTGCCATCATCAGAGATGAAGTGCTGGCCCTGTAATTTTGACCCTCTTAGACTCCTGTCATCACCCATCTTCACACTTAACCATTCACTCTTAACAGCTATAGCTCGAAACATCCCTGAATCGTGCCTTGGCTCCTTCACCCATTTCAAATAGCGGCAGAGAACAGTAAAAATACTCTCACCAAAACACACAGACAAACATGCACACACAGTTTTTCACTTCAAGCTTCTTTTTTTCTCATGAAACGTGAGCTTTGTAGATACAGAGACCAATAAAGAACAATGGGGCCTTTTTAACCTGTAGGACAGGAAGAGGTAAGTAGGAAACAGGAAGTAGGAAGTAGCCTGTACTGTAGTCACTGTACTGACACACCCATGACCTGTCTCTGTGGTCTCTCTCCCTCTTTCTCTCTATCTCTCTCTCTCCATCCTCCCCAGGAATCTTCTACACTGCAGCCATTGTGGGTCCGGCAGCAGGCTACCTGCTGGGAGGATACTTCCTCAACATCTACACCGAGATCCACCTAACGTGAGTCTGCTGTGGGTGGCAGAATGGACAAAGATAGAGGAAACTACAGTATAATACAATCAAGGGCGTAGGTTTGGTCTCAACATTGGTATGGACACAACAACTCTGCCACCCATCCAAAACAAAATAAAAATACAGATCAAAGACAAAAGAAAGGAAATCAGGAATTACTTCTTCAAGGAAAAGAGAACAAAAACAATGTTTTTGCATTTTTGCATCCTACATAAACATTTTTATATTCAGTATTCCTACCAGTACCAAAGTGAAGTACAAAACATGTTAGGACGGACAAACTGAAGTTATGTGTGCCGTGCACTTCAGGAGAAAGAGGACAGGGAGTCATCTGAAATACTACATTTTCACTCTTGCTTGGCAGCACTCAGCACATAACTAACCGCACACTGAACTACTCTCGCCTTCACCATGTCTGCGGTGAGCGCAATATTTACACATGACATGAGCCTCCAGGTAATCCCTGCCCTTTCAGCCAATTAAAATGCGCCTAAATCAGTCATCTTGGAGACGTAGCCGCTGGGAGTGCGCATCAGAATTATCTAATGACTTCACTACAAACAGTGAGTTCACTCAAATATTGGCAGGGACATGTCCATACTGTCCACATGCAAACCTACTCCCATGAAAACAATAGAAGAGGCTAGAATAGAAGAAACTAGTGTGTTCTAGCAAAGAGTAGGACTGTGTCCGAAATTGCCCTGTTTACTCTACAGGATAGTGCACTACATTTACTCCCCGGCATAGTTTTTTGGTTTCCTGCTAACAATGACCATGTCCAAAATCTCAATTTTCTGCTCACTACTGAGTAAACCATTTAGTGTTCTTTATATATTGAAGGACAGAATTCAGAGTTCTGCACAGGTCCAATTTTGCAAAACTGCATGTGCCCCCTACCTGCACAGCTCAGTAGCTGTTACCCGCAGTTATCTCTGAATCAAATCCGCACCTGACCTAACGGTTAATAGTCCCAACCTGTTCCTGTAACGTTGATTAAATATAGGATACATAGGAAATAGTTGCTCACTTTAGTTTGCCATTTTGTTGTGCTGTCTGAATGCATAGTGAAAATTATTATACGCTTTATATTTACCCTTTCATTGTATCCCACAATGCATCATGAAAAGTAGTGTCCAACCGATGGTCACTCACCAAGCAATATATACCATCATCCTCTACGTAGGACTCCCTGGATAGTGAGTAGAGAATAGTGAATGAGTGAGTGACTTCGGACACAACAGGTGTACATACCTTTTTATTTCATTGTGTGTGTGTCGTTTTGGAGGACACTATACAGTACGTAAATATACAAATGTAGTGACCTATATAGTAAGTGGGGGGGGGTTATTTCAGACTGTGTGTAACAGATGTATGTAGAAAAATTGTTGTCAACATCTGTAAAAGTAATTCAAACAATGTTTGTGTGTGTTGTCACAGGACAGAGATGACTCCAGAGAACCCTCTGTGGGTCGGGGCTTGGTGGATCGGCTTCCTTGCAGGAGGAGCAGCAGCTCTACTGGTAGCATTCCCCATCCTGGGCTACCCACGACAGCTACCGGGTACCACACACACACACACACACACACACACACACACACACACACACACACACACACAAAATTTGTGCAGTAATGTCCGGCCTCATCAACCTCACTGTCTCATTTACTCCTCCTCTGCCTCTTCTTGCAGGCTCTCAGGAGTATGTGGCCATGCGGGTGTCTGAGGCCCACCAGCTGAAGGACGGGAGCCACACCACAGCCTCAGACCCTCAGTTTGGCAAATCAGTCAAAGACATGCCAAGGTAAAGTAGTGCACCTTATCCCATAACGAGAGGGCAGCAGAGGAGCTGTTCTGGATATAGTATAGATGGGTTTTTGAGTGACATCATCCTGAGATGTGTGGGTACAGGGGGATTAGAAAAACACACCAGAACGAGGGGGAACATCAACACAAGATGTTGTTTTTTTGCCATAAATTTCATCCTTAATAGATGGAAAATGTTTAGTATCCTAACAAGGAAACCTGGCTGTTAGCTTAGAGTGCAGAATTAGATATTAGCATCTAGTAATCTGGTCAGAGCCCTGGTTTTTAATAAGGGGGTGGATAGTTTTAAAAGAAACAGGTGAGGAAGGAAACACCTGTTTTAAAGTAACACTTTAATGCTGTTATTGTGTTTTTGTGGATATAAAATTAATATTGCAAAAGTAAATGGCCTGCACGTATATAGCGTTTTCTCATCTTAGCAACCACTCAAAGCGCTTTACACTACAAGGAACATTAACCCCTTCACACACCGACGTTACAGTGGAGCTGAGTTTCTTGCCCTCGGACGCTTCGACAGGAAGAGCCGGGAATCAAACCGCTTACTTTCTGATTAGTGGACGACCAACTCTACCTACTGAGCCACAGCCAAAACTTTATCAGGTTCCAGGATCAATGTGTTGGTGATCAGTTATATGTGTTTAAAGTTAAGGTTTTTTACAAGAGGATGTATGAGCTTTAAAAAGCTTAAATATCAGTAGGCTAATTAAATGTTTGTTTTTTTCCCAAAAAAGTCTTTTGGATATTACATGAACATTAAAATTCTTCATTTATATGAACAGATGTAAACTTTAAAGTGTAATGTTGCTATGGATTCAGGGAGTTACGCTGTTGGCTTTGTTTACATTTTGGAAAATTAAGTACGCAAATCATTCGCAAATTAGCGGCACTAGTTTCCTATGTACCATTAGACGTACACATGACATCAGTGAATTACTTTGGTTCTACAGAAAACTCAAAAACACAACGTGATGATTCACAGGCAAATTCTGGAGAGTCTGTTCTCTATGATTTCTAAGCAGATTTATGAATGATTTTTTGTAATAGACATTGGAGGTAAGAAAGTCTTAGTCACACTGTATCTAAAAATATGTTTATCGTGTCTGCATGTTCAGATTTGAGTCGTGACTGATTTTCTTATAATAATAGGTTAGAAAGTTGTCGCTCTTATTATCCTCCATGAGCTGCGCATCACTGCCACTGTTGCAACTGCTAATCATGTTGATGAGCCAGCCAGACTACAATAACTACCTGTCAAACAGCTAAAGTTGTTTCCCTTCTCTCTCACACGGTACCTTTACCTCAGGTCTCTCCCTCTAAACTTTCCTGATGGTACAAAATGTTCCCCAAATTATAACAACCAACACAAATCAATTTTTACCTGCCCAATTAAAGAAAAAGTGGGCTACTGCTAGCTGCTGCCATTTCTCACTCAAATGTATGTTAGCTAGCTGGAGCTAACAGATGTCTTTGAATGTGAGGTGAGAAGGTTTTGAAAATGTGAGGATGAGTGCAGCATAGAAATTCACATGTTAAACTTAAATAGAAATCCTTAGTTGTAACCAGCGTCCAGCGAGTCGCTCCATTTCTAGATACAGAAAATGTTCATATGTAAGCTACTGTGACATTGCGATGATGGTGTGCGTATCCTCGGCTGTGTGTAAACTGGAAACCTGACTGTTATGAATGAACACACACATATATATTGCTCTTTTTGGATAACGACAATCTTTCCATCAATAGATTCGAATATAAAGGAAACAAATGTCACATTCTTAGAGAAGTGTCACTGCACGCTGCATGTCGGTGTGAGTGGCAGCAGTCTACAACTCTGTTTACTACGAGATCGAGCAACCACAATGTGATGTCATCTCTGCCGCACCGGGGTATTACAGAGACGGCACCTTATGTAACATGATGATATATCTTTGGATCTAGTGCGGTGTTTATCTGTACTGTATTAGAGACGTCTCCAGGCGGCTGGGATTAGAGTGGACTGGTTTAATTAAAAAAGAAGCAAATATTTATTCAGTTACATGCACACACTGCCCCTTACTCTTCTTCTCTCTCTCTCTCTCCAGGTCTGTGCTGCTCCTCTTGAAGAATCCCACTTTCCTGTTCCTGTGTTTGGCTGGAGCGACTGAGGCCACCCTCATCGCTGGCATGTCCACCTTTGGTCCAAAGTTCCTGGAGTCACAATTCAGTCTCAGTGCATCAGAGGCTGCTACATGGTTCGGTAAGGTGATGAACAAAGATGTAAAACAGGGGTCTCCAGTAGGCGCCTCCTCAGCCAGCAGGGGCTCACCCAAACTTTCTGAGAATATAGTCTGTACACACCGTGGATGCATAGTGCAAACTTTAAGCAACACAACTGTCACGACCCGGCTCTAAGGCTGTGACACACAAGGAGGGAAACGCAAAACGAGATGAAAACAAGGATAAATTTATTTAACAAAAGACAAAATCAATACATGAGCAAGGCAAAATACGATGGGATGTGAGCATCAGTAAATCTGTGGTGAGTGTACGTGAGTGGGTGAGTTAAAGGCAATGTGTGTGTGTGTGTGTGTGTGTGTGTGTGTGTGTGTGAAAGCATTGGATGTAGAAAAACAAAAGACAGCAACGCTGGGGAAATGAATGAGGTGAGAGAGAGAGAGCTCTGGTTGAATGAAGCCGGGGCTTTATAGTAGTGGGCGGCACCAGACCCAGGTGCCTTCAACTACAGGTTGGCAACTCCGCCCACAAATCACCTGCAGACAAATTGACAATCAGGATGAGAACACAAAAACAAAGCCTGAAAGCTGATGACGGAAGAGGGGTCCGTCACACAACTTACACTCAGTAAATCTCCTCCAAATGCAACTAAATCAAATACACAGACGTACTCACCACTCTAAACTAAATGCTTTCCAAGAAACCAGGAATATGTTGCCATGGATTAAGCTGCTTTAAGCTGTGGGCTTCAACTTGAGACACATTTTTTTTAGCCAATGTTTGTTTACATCCTGGAAAATGAAGTGTACTGAACAAACTATTTTAAGTTCCAGTTTGTTATGTACCATTGGTGTACAGACAACTATCACTGGATTATTCACTAAGGAGTTTCTTTTTTCTCTGATTTCTAAGCAGATTTCTGGACGTTTATTTGCAGTGGTGTTGTCACGTCTGTGTGTTCAGGTTTGACTGAATCATGACGCAGATTTTTGTCTGATGTGATTTTCAGATGTTTTGGATATTGATATTTGATGACTTTGTTTTGGAGATGAGTTCGAGTGTTTGATACGATATGTGAAGTAACCAGTAATATAAGACACGAGGAGCTCTAGCTATCAGAGTAAAAACAGTTGGAGACCCCTGATGTAAAGAAATTAAATAAAGAATTGATTGATTGATTGATTGATTGATTGATTGATTTCCCCCCCCCCCCCCCCCAGGATACATGGTGGTGCCTGCAGGAGGTGGTGGCACCTTCCTGGGCGGCTACATTGTGAAGAGACTGAACCTGCGCTGTCGGGGTATCATCCGCTTCTGCATGATGTGTGCGATGGTCAGCCTGGTCGCCATCTTCATCTTTCTCATCCACTGCCCCAACGTTCCAATGGCTGGGGTCACAGCACCGTACAAGTCCAGTCTGATGGAGAAACGCCAACTGGACCAGTACAAACACCTGTACGACAAGCCCAGCGAGCTGCACCTTTGGAACAGGTGCAGCGTCGACTTTGGCTACTCATTCTGATTTAGTTTAGATGTGATTAGTCTTTTTACTAAAATGTACACCAGCTTTAGTCACAGTTTATTCATTTGACTAGTGTTCATTTTAGTTTTGCTTTATTTATTTTATATTTATTCTCCTGATTAATTTTTTTCATGTCTTGTAAGAAATAAAAAGTTGCAGGAGTTGTTCTATAGCAGGAAGGTAGTGGAAAAGTTTCACTTTTAGGAAGTGGACTCCGACTAATGACGTCCTTCTTCGTCATCTCTCTTCCCTGTCTGTTTGCTGTTTCTGCTTCACTCTCATTCTCCAACGTTTGCTCCCTCCGTCCCTCCTCCCGCTCGTGTCTGCAGCTCGTCTTTAGAGGAGAACCTGACAGTGGGCTGTAACGCAGGCTGTAGCTGTGTCAGAGAGCTGTATAACCCGGTGTGCGGGGCAGACGGTGTCATGTATTACTCCCCCTGCCATGCTGGCTGCAGCTCCATCAACCACACCGAACGCTCCACCGGCAAACAGGTACAGTATACACACACACACACACACACAGTGCTCGTGTCACTTTACTCTGACTAGGGGGAAATCAGATAAGATTTACCAGGATCTGAGACGGAGAGGGAAAGCCTGTATATAGAGGTTACACAATTAATTTACAAATTTTCCCTCTCATTTGCTGAAGCTTTCCCTCTTGCAGATATGAGGCGTCATGGTTGCTCTGAAATACATATATGTTTATTGGAAAACATACACATCGCTGAACATAAGATGTTAACAAGCAGTAATGTAAGCAAATGAACCCAATTCAGTTACAGTCATTTACATCATCAGTGTATTGTAGTATAATACAATATATAATATAGTATAGTACAATACATGTAGTGTCAGTGTAATGACCCTTGAAGTTATGATATGGAAGTAGGTTGAGTTGTTTTCATTATGTGAACTAATGACCTCATTATCATAACAGTCTTTGTATGTATATGTTACACTGTGTGTGTGTGTGTGTGTGTGTGTGTGTGTGTGTGTGTGTGTGTGTGTGTGTGTGTGTGTGTGTGTATGTGTGTTTTCAGGTGTACTCTGGATGTAGCTGTGTGGTGGGGAATGTGTCGTCAGGTGAAGAGGGCTTTGCTCTCGCAGGGAAGTGTGGCAGCTCCTGCCACCACATGCCGGCCTTCCTCTCCTTCCTCTTCATCATCATCTCCTTCACCTTCCTCTGTAGCATCCCAGCACTCACTGCCACACTCAGGTGGGTGGCTACAGTGAGAGAGTGGAAAGAAAACAAAACAGATGCTTGTAGTGTAGATTCTGGGAGAAGACAGCACTGTTAAGTTTGTTCATTGAGCTCACAGTAAAAATATTTCCTTCTGACTGTGTTAAGTTATTTAATTTAATAGTTTTTAAATAATATAAATATATAAAATGACTAATTTGGTGACGTTCGTATTTATAAAATCCCACTGCTCAATGCTTGATATTTATTAGACATTTAAATATTATTAGTAGAGATGAGGAGTATTCTTGTCCAACCTGCTGGATACATAAGAAATCATCAATCATTATTTTTTTTTAGAAAAAAAAAAGAAAAGAAAAGTGGAAATTATGAAAATGCCAACTTTAATCTCCGTTCCTGCCACTGTGGTCGCAGATGAATGAAAAATGTAATTGCATGCTGTAACAGAGATACGTGCTGTGAGATTTATTGCCACAGTTGATCTCCTCTCATTAATGAGTCCAACAGATGATGCAGTGTCTGTGACAGGAAGTCGCAGGGAGTCTCATCATAGCACTGTCAAGACAAACTGTGCAACTGAGGAAAAGAGAAAACAAAAGTGTCTGATTGTGTTAAAATGACGTTTGAGATTCAGTGTGTCTGCCCGTCTGACCGACACTGTGCTGTGCAGGTGTGTGCCGGACAGCCAGAGATCCTTTGGACTCGGCATCCAGTGGATTGTTGTGCGCACACTTGGTAAGCCAACTGCATTCTTTCATTAGGTTTACCTTTAGCGTCTGAATCAGTGCTTCATTGTCTCCGCACAGATGCCACGATTTCGTCCAATCTGTGCTGCTGTTTTCCTCACAGGTGGTATCCCAGGACCCATAGCATTTGGTTCTGTGATTGACATTTCCTGCTTACTGTGGCAAGATCAGTGTGGTGAACAGGGCTCCTGCTACCTCTATCAGAACTCAGCCATGAGCCAGTACACGCTAGTAGCTGGTATCATTTATAAGGTAAAACTAACACACGGGTTAACAGGTAATTTACTGCAGTCTCACATGCAATCTCCAGAGGTTCCTCAGACGGTGAAGTCCTACAGGCTGTGTGCATTTCTCTGTGGACTGAGGCTTTGATGCTTTCACAGTATTAATATAGAACCGAGACCTGATCTATAATGAACTCTCACGTTACACAGTATGGGACTTTTGATATTTCTTTCGGACCCAGCCATTGACTCGCGCCATAATATCTCAAAGTACAGTTCTGAGGTCTTACTCCTTTCACTTTTAAAAAGTAAAAGAGACAAAGCATGAGGAATTTAAGATGGCGCAATTTAATTTAAACATTAAAGGGGAATTACACCAATTTCACCCATCAAAGTCTGTGAGGAAAGAGTTGTATAAAGCCTTTAATGTTTCCAGAGGGAGCTGATAAATGTCCTCAAGTGATTTCACTTGAGTCAGCGGTGGTTGGGTCTAAAGGAGACGGACCTCCTGTAAAAAAAAAAAAAACAGCCTATAGGTCGTCTGTGCATCAGCTTATTATGTCCCATAGTTCAATTTATTGTCAGGCGACATCTAGTGACCGTAGTAATTATGACAGGAGCAGAGGAAGAACGGGTGCATCAACCGAAACAGGATGTAGGAGACCAGTGTCTGATTTCCTGTCTGAAACCAGCGGTTTATGTTCTTTCACATCCGTAAACACCCTTAACCATGTTGTTATTATTGTGACCATGACAACGAAGATCATCTAAGGAAGGAAGTACTTATTTTAAGAAAGTACTTATTTGAACCCAATCTACAGTCTTTTCCTAAACTTAACCAAACCATGCCTGTTGCATAAGTGTTTATAATTGTTACCATGGGGACAAAGGTCCTTTACGCCACTGTCATGTGTCTATTATTGTAAACATGACAACCAAGGTCCAGTTGTACTATGACACTCCTATGGGTCGTATCAGAGGGTTGAAACAAATGACCGAACTAGTTTTTCAGATTGGAGGACTTGTTGGTCTAAAAACTACAAGTTTGAGAAGTAAAAAATCCTGGGGTGTGGAGTTAGAGAGAAAGAAAGACCAGATCTCTGTAGCCCCCTCCTCGTCTCTGCACAGCTGAAACAGAACCGTCAGCAGTTGTTGAACTGTCAAAGTTCTGTCAAAGCATTTTGTATCTTCACAAGTCTTTGTCCAGAGCTGCCCTAAAGAGACTAAAGAGGCTTCATCCTTTTCCCTTTTACACATGGATCATGACAAGCTTCCCCATTGAAGCAGAGTAACTCCCACATTTGAGTAACTTATCAGTATCAGCCACACATTCACAAACTTTTGAAGTAGTTGAAAGTGAAATGATTTTCTCTGTCCAATTTTTTTCTGAAACTACAAAAAAAATATAACCAGGCTTAGACAAACATCCCATAATGCAACACTCGCTGTTGGAGACAGTGTTATAACTGGACATTCGAAAATATTATGTATATGAAAGAAATGTAGTGGAGAAGCCTATTGTCTGTCTCTGTATGCAACACTAATAAACATGAGAGTGGTATTTATCTTCTTCATGTTTCTCCCTCTTTTCCAGGTTTTGGGGACAATCTTTTTCCTGTTAGCCAGCATCCTTTACCAGCCTCCTCCTGAGTCACCTCAAAGCAGCTGTGAGAGCACCGACCATGGAGCGGGAAACATGAGCGACCTGCCCGTCAAAGACCTGCCTGAAGACGGTGTCATCGTCAACCTGCACGCCAGGTTATGACGTCTGACACAACCTAACCGCTGAGTTTTTATCTGATTGTATGTGTGTGTTTGTGTAGGTGTTGCTTAATGCACAGTGTGTGAGTGTGTGAGTGTGTGTGTGTGTGTGTGTGTGTGTGTGTGTGTGTGTGTGTGTGTGTGTGTATGTGTGTGTGTGTGTGTGTGTGTGTGTGTGTGTGTGTGTCTGTGTGTGTGTGTGTGTCTGTGTGTGTGTGTGTGTGTGTGTGTGCGGGTGGTGATGGGAGTCAGGGTGGGGAGGTGCTTCCTTTACACCAACAGCCTTCTATCAGCCATATTGACACCAGCCCCCAACATACACACGTATAGATGTGAACACTTGCAATCACTCAAATCGACAAAATGACTACGGACAGACACACACACACACACACACACCACACACACACACACACACACAAACACACACATACACACACACAGCAAACAGCAAACAGCCCCAGAATGCTTTGGTGCACGCACACACACACACACACACACACACACGCACACACACACACACACACACACATACATTACTACTACTTTTTATAGTACACAAAGACTTCTAACATGCTGCTTTCTTGGAACAAAACCCTGCTGTGACTGCATGTGTGTGCATGTGTGTGCGTATCTGAGTGTTTGATTGACAGGGCAGTGCCACACAATTTTTTATGTAAACGGCAGCATTTCTACAGATATCTCTAAACTATGTTAAATCAGTTCAAATGACGTTTTTCGAATGTGAGTCTAATGACATTACTGTTTTTGTACTGTCATTACATCATATGTCATCGTCCTTTAGAAGCCAGTGAAACGGCTGAGACCGATGTGGGGTATATTATATGCCATACGTATGAAGCATTTATGGATGTGGAAAAAAAAAGGCATTTATATCCATCTTCTCTTTCTGTTCGTTCCTCATTGGTGGAACATAGTTACGTTGCTTTGTTTGCTTCCCACAGATAAAGCCATGGTCTAATATATTGTACCAGAGCTCCAGACCAATAATAATGAAGCCAAATCGTTTTTCATATCATGTTACATTTTACACCAAGAGTATCTAAAGGCACTTATATTGATATAATGTGAACATAGACTATTGGCCACAGTACAGCAGCACAAATATATTTTCAATTAGAAAAGCACATGTGTATTTTTGATAGCTACTTGAACACATGTATAATACATTTATGACCAGTAATTGGCTTGTATTTAAAAGTAGGAATAAAGAGAGGAAGAAAACTACAATACATTTGTTTTCTACATGATACATATAAATATATATATATATGTATACAGTATATATATATATATATATATATATATATATATATATTGGTTTGATGGTTTGATCGCTCTGTTTGCCAGTTTAGTAATAAGAGCTTTGATGCTTCTCTTCTATAGAAAATGCATAGCTGCACTTTAGAAAAATAACAAAGCACTGAGAAGTTTGGAAAGTGTATGTTGACACAATAAAGGCCTGGTAGCAACGTTTAAAATGGCAAAATTATGGAACAAAAGCACTTATTTCCTGATGAATTGCTGCAATAATTTTACTCATGAGGGTAAATCTGCACACAAGTTTAACTTTGGTGAACTTTGACCTTTGATGGTCTGGAGAAAGACCAAGATGGAGGAAGCTGAATTCTGGCTTGTTAGCTGTGTTGCACCATCAACTTTTATAGTGAAACAAAGTGAGGCCAAACTTTCAGGACCTGTTCCACAAGTAAGAAAACCTCATTCAAAGTCCCATTGACATTTGTAATAACAGTTAACTAAAAATCCTCCTTAGCCTTTCTCAAGGGTATCTCACAGATCTCATCATATTCTGTTTGCACTTGACTTGTCAGTCACAATTTCTCTTTGAGCTTCTTTCAAATTTTTTCTCTGTAATGTTTCATTTTGTTCCCCCTGGCATTTTCTTCTCAGGACTGAACATCATTCCACCCAATAAAGAATTAGTGAAAAGGGAACAAAGCCCTTTGAGTAAGCCAGCTTGCTAGCTGTCATTTAGCATGCACGTTAGCTTGGTTACCAACATGACAACAAATACAGTTTATTTAGAAGATATTTTTGTACATTCAGGTCCTGTCTCAGAACTGTCTGCAAACCATTCCTCGTTTGTCGAGAAGTATATACTCCATCAGAGAAGGTTAAATAATAGTGGAGGATGCAACAGAGCTAATAAGCTACACGCTCCATCTTGGACTCTCCAACTAGCTGTGTCATGAATCAGGGGCGGTCTAGATGTCGTAGACCACGAAGGCCTAACCGAAACCGAGACCTTTTTGCTTAGCATCACCAGCTGTGTTTGCCCTTACTGTTGCGTCACAAAGCGTCCTGTTGCCTAGCAACCTTGACAACAGTTAAACAGTTGTACTGTTAGCTCTTGAACTGAGCTGAAACCCAATACTTATATTTAAAAGTGTAATCCTCGGGCTGTCTATCAGCATCATTTGCTGCCATATTATTTTCATTACTGGCAAGCAATGAATCTTCGGATAGGCAAGGCCACAAAGGATCCACCCGTCGGAACCTTCGTTGCGTCGAAAACAATGGCCGCAGTTCTCTGTCTTCGAAACGGGACAGCCTAGTCGCACCACTGTGACGAAGTTGGTCTTCAAATGCAGCTTCTGAAGGATGCGGCCCCTGGTTTAGACCACTGTTCTGTAAAACTTCACCAAAGTTGAACTTGCTTTGAAACATTTGGACCTAACCCCTGTGAATAAATCAAAGCGGCATTTCCATTGGGACGAAGTGACTTTGCCACATAACTCTGCAGTTTGAAGTGCTGGCGGGATGGTGCCTTTGAGAGGGATATTGTGGGAGCAGCTTGTATGCTGCTCAAATGTAATGCACAATTGGCATGAAATGCAGTATAACAAACATTTGGACCTAGTTATCACAGCACTGCAAGTCCAGAGATGTGCCAAAGCAGCTTTGCCTAACAACTCTTGTATTTTTATTTTTTAATCATTGACTGTATTTATGCAAATAATTTATTTATACTACTTTAGCACTTGTATTTGTTTTATACATTCACTGTGTGATGATAAAAGGAATCTGCCCTGGCTCTACTCCCTCCGTCCTTTGTCCACAGAGACGCCTCCTCTTGTCTTTCTTGTTTATGTGATAGTGAAACACCTGCTGTATGTTGCCTGTGTTGTTGTCATGTAAGAACTGACCTCAACACCCTCCGGCGGATGTTGAGTTTGAGCTCCATGTGAATGTGTATTTGCAGTCCTCCTAGTTGTGCTTTTCAGCCAATCAATAGCTTGGAAGCTATGACAAACCCCTCTGTAAATTGATTTTTATTCTTTTTTTATTTTGTTTTTGGTACTATATGTTTTGTTTTTCAAGAAAAAGAAGCAGTGGACTTGAAATCAATGATCTTTTTATGGAATGATTCGAAGATGTCAAGTGTTTTCTAATTACAAAAGCTGAACAGCAGACTACTTTTTGTGACTCTATCTTTTTTTATCGTGTTGTGCGTGTGAGTGTGTGTGTGTGATCTTCCTGAGAACAGAAAGGGACACAACATTGACACAACATGAGGCAGGAAAAACAACAAACAAAATGAAAGGAAACAAAACCAAAGCAAACAAAACTCAGGTAGCCAAGCATTGTTCAATCCTGCAAAATGTATTTACAATTTTTGGGTTCTTTCCTTCCGTCTTCCTCAAATCGAGTGTCGTAAGAAGCAGATACAGAATAAATACCATTGTTACACAATTTTGGAAATTTCACAACTGAGGGGGGTTGAAAGGGAAAATCAAGTTTCAAAAAAGTGACATTCATTAAAAACGGACTAATTAGAGCCAGATGAACTGCTCTTTACTGGTCTCAGTTCTAACCCTGTTGTGTTGTTTGGATCACTGCCCGTCTAAATATGCCCCGATATATTGCCTTCTTGTCCAGTTCAGTCCACTGTGGAGCTGAAGAGGACTTGATGCAAAGGATGCGTTTCCATGACGACTACCAGCTCACGACTTGTTGAGTTCCACTGTCGCTACCTGGCTTCCTCGCTGAAATGTTTTATGAAGCCTGCCTGCAAAACACTCGTGCACAGACCACCGAACACTGCACGCACACAGGCATTTGCTAAGACACAAACACACACACACACATACACACACACTAGTCCTGCAGCTCATCAGAGAGTGACCTACACAAAGTAAACATTTGGCTCGAACACAGTGCAAACACATGGGCTTTCTCTTGTGAATGAGAAACAGTAAAAAAGCTTATATGCAGTTGCACTGATGTTTTTACACAATGTGGCTCATTATCGTAAACTCGTTTCATTTATTTGAATGTTTGTTTTTATCAAAGCAATATATACATACGTATTATGAATACTGAACTGTAGATTGTAAACTACGGGACAGCACGATTTCTCTTCTTATCTCAAATTAGATTTGATTTATTATTGTTCACCTTCATAATAGAACAAGATGGCAATTTTAAGTTCTTGAAATATTCTGAAAAATACCTTACAAATGATGAAATTCTGTTTGGAATTTTGTGAATTGTGTTGCTCTGAGGACAGCACTAAGTGTCCTGAAGGTTTTCTTTTGTACAAGTAGCTTGATATGCTCATGTATTACTGTCCAGTTGTTTTCATCACCCAGTGCTAACCACTAGGTGGTGCTGAGTCACAATGTTTGAGCAGCCACCATCCCACCAGTGTGTCTGATGTTTGCTGACTTCCTGCGGTGTTCACATGTATCAGCACATACAACTCATATATATACAGTAGCTTACCTGTAACTGCAAATACTCAATGAATAAATGAAAATAAAAACCTTCAACACGACACTGAAAATCTTCAAATACAAGGAAATGGCTGTTTAAACATAAAGTTACTATGACATCATTGACCCAGATGACCTCTTACCCCAGTTGTCAGAGAGATGGAACAGATACACAGGAAGTATACAGCTACAGAAACATATACATGCTAAGCACCAGATTCCATCTCAGCATCATTTATCTCCAGCACGTGGACAACGATAATTAATGAGTGACTTTAAAGATCTAAAATAGCATGTGAACATCCATCGTAGGACCTTAAAGTGGGTGCATGTCAGCTGCTGCAAGACATCATAAGTGATTTGACCTTTTTCCTCTGTCTCCTGTTATGAGGCAATGAAACACATCTGACATTCAATAACCAGCACTAAATGCCTGCTCTGTGACATTATGGAAAGGAAGGAAAACTGGGTCAAGTCCATCTTACAGACCTTTATAACAGGCACACTAAAGATTTTTTGTCATCTTAACCTCCATGTCACTCTGTCTTGGTAGCGTTTCTCATTCAAGCAAATAGACATTCAGCTATTGGTGCACTCCATCCAGCTAACTCCTGCTTCCTCTTGTACGACCTCCTCCATCCTTTGGCTGGTGATCAGGTCCGCCATCATTAATGCTTTTCGAGGACGCCTGGATACATTGGTTGCCTGTCAGCTAGCATACTAATTTTAAAATTATTTTACTTGTTTTTAAATCACTTCATGGTCTTGCACCGGTATATATGTCCCACATGCTTACACTATATAAAGGACTAAAACTTTTGGCGAGGCAGCTTTTAGCTTTAATGCTCCGAGGAACTGTCTCCCTGACGACCTGAGAGCAGCCAGAAGTGTTGAAACGTAAACTCAAAAAGTACCTCTTCAGCCAGGCTATTCTTTAAATATGATTCTGAGTCATTAGTAACGTTATTTTATTGTAATCATGTTGTAAATTGTATTTTATTCTGTTAGTTTTTTTCATTTTCTTGTGTTTGTTTTTGTTTGCTTATGTCATTATAGCTTTTTTAATCTATTTTATTGTATCACATTGTCAGCTTTCTTACTTGAGTTTGACACTAACTCGAGTAAAAAGTGTTACACAAATCAAGTCTGATTGATTCAGTCAATCAATCAGACTTCATTTATTGACTGGAGATGGCGCTTGGAGCAAGGAACAACAGGTGTACTCTATGTTGAATTTCTTTCCAGAAGACGATAGCACTTCTGTTTTATTGATCGATCATCTGAACTGTTGAAGCCATAAAAGGCACATGACCACTGGAAACAGCATTTCTGTGATATTAATGATATTGCATGATTTGTAATATTGTAGATTAGACAAACTGCTTATGGAAGCAGGAATGACAGCACCAACAGAGGATCTTATAATAAAGTTATCATGAAAACACTCCTACAAAAGCACCCACTGCTCTCTTAGTCCTTTCCAGCATTTGACTTATGTGCTGTGTGTTCTGTTCTTTGTTCTACTTTGTCTCTTTGCACTAATTAAACAGATGTAGTGCTTAATACTTACAACAAGGTCTCCCGCTGCACCGAAGCATTAGTGATGTCCCTCACTCGTAAGTCGCTTTGGATAAAGCGTCTGCCAAACAAGTAAATGTAAACGAAAATGTAAATGTATCGACACCACCATAACTGCGGTGGATGCATCGGAATGGATGCATTCGCTAATGTTAAAAGTACAGATGTTTGGGTTGATCCAAGCGGAAGCCTACAGGCCTGAAAAATGAAGCCACTTGAGGCTGACTCCAAAAGTGAGTCAATGCCCATCGACTCCCATGTTAAGATGGTCTCTATAGCTAATTTCCTTCTTCAAGACAACTGTACGGGGCTGATTTATATACAACTCACCCATCCATCCTTATATACAGTCTATGGGTTGATCACAGGTTTATTTAGAATGAGTGTAGCTGTTTTACTGTTTAACTCTTCTTTATATCACTGTAAACTAACATCTATTGTTTTTGGACAACAGTTTGAAGAAGTCACCCTGGACTCCAACAGTTTTATAACTCCATTCATAACTTCCCAATGTTCATTTATAACTTTAACAAACCAAACAAATTTTGAAGTGCTTGTACCTGTGGCCCTGATTTCATCACACACACACACACACACACACACACACACACACACACACACACACACACACACACTCATATTCACACACTCATATTCACACAGTACACACTCTCTGTTTTCCATCATTCCTCTGGTATATAGAGTGTCTATATAGAGTGTCTGACCTTTCATGGCTGTGCACGCTGCACACTTTGACTCGAACATGAGCCTCTTTACATTCTGACCAACATGGTAGCATAGTCACAATGATCAACATCAACATAGTCAGATTAGTCTATAATCACAATTATGATTGTCATTAGTTTTTTATTAGAAAACCAGTGGAGGTGAATGTAATCCTGTCAGAGGAGGCAGGAGGTCATGTCAGAGGCAATTATACAGGGTAGACAATGGATCTGTGTGTGTGTAAATGTTTGTTGTTCATGGTATACAAAATGTTAATGAACTGTTCTCCATTCATGTGGAAAAGGAAATGTGTTGTTAAAAGGGACACAGAGAAAAAGAGTGGGGAGGCAAGAGGCAGACCATGTAATTATTCACTGGCTGCATCATATATGGTAAGATATATATGTGCAATGTACAGTGCAAAGCATGTACAGCTTCCTCAATATAACAACATTCCTAAACTAGAATCGCACTCAGCAGAGCGCATACCTCAGATGTCTTGTTCCCCAGTATAGCTTTATTTATTTATTGTCTTTAATCTTTTACACAAGTCAGCTGATGACATTAGCATTATACAATTCATCTAGTTCTGCAGCTGGAAGAATTGTCTCGTTGCTATGTCGCAGCTGCTGTTGTTATTGTATACTTTTATTAGCTGCATGTTGAATGAAATACTGATGTAAGCATTCCTAAATTCTGCTGGTGCCATATGCATTGTTGAACTAAGGAAAATGTTTTCGATCCATAGACTGTATATGAAGATGGACGTAGCTGCCATGATGTCACCCACAGGTTTCTGAAGAGCGTTTTTGGAGTGGGCTGCTCTGCTGTCGCCATCTTGGCAGTGCCTGACGCCGCCTAACTCCCGGCTAATCCAAAAATGGGCAAAGAGGTGGAGCGTGTGTGGAGCCGAGACTTCGGTTCATGCTGGTTTGTGGCAAGTGTATGCTCACCCACCTGTCACTCAAAAGGGCACACCCTCAATTATGCAATAAGCCTTAATAAAATTTATGTAGGTGACTTATATAAAAATTCACCTCTGTGCAGTTGTCATGAAGGAGGAAATTAGCTATAGAAACCAAAACTGTTTCTTGTACAAGGCTGTAAACATGTTTCTTTCTGCTGTAACACAGGAGTCCGTGGGGATTGACTCGCTTTGGGAGCCAGCCTCAAGTGGTCATTTGAAGAGCTGCAGTCATTTTTCAGCCCCGGAGGTTGCCACTTGGTTCGATCACACAAAGGGTAAAGAAAAGGACCTAAAAAAATTATGTGATCCAGCCAGGCGGGTGGATCAGGCTTACAATCGATAAAACACACACTGTCTGCACATGCACCTGTGTTTCAACATGAAGCTGCTCAATCTCATGTGCTGCTGTCAGAGAGTGGTGGCCTCAATTTCACTCAATCAAAGTGCTGTGCAGTCATCACCCAGGTAGCAGTGCCCTGTGCCTGAACATCAATATTATGGAGCGCAGCAGTCACGCTCCATAACATTCATGTTCAAGCATAGGGCACTGCTACCTGGGTGATTTACCTCATCTCTGTTGTTACTTTATTTTATAGAGGGCATGTCATCACTTAGGTTTCATTAAAAAATCTTTTATTTAAACCTAAAATATAAATAATGAAATATATCTAACATGATAAAAAAATTCGAAATTTCGGGGGCTCTGGCTGCAAATTGCATCGTAATGTTTGCCTGGTCAACCACAATGTCTGGCAGCATTATATACTGTACCTGACTGACCTTAGGGATGATCCCGTCTCATACAGCTGGCTAAACGTGGCTCAAGGACGACTAGCACAGTCCTGACCGGTCTGCCAGTTCCCTCTGTACTGCCCCTGTTGCTATGAAACCCATTTAACACTTGTAAGGGAACAGACAATACAAGACTCCTCACTGTGTCCATCTCCAAAGCCGGAGCCAACGTTTCCTTGAGGGTTGCTTGAGGAAATCTGAAAGTGTGGTCAGTGTGGTCTCTAAATACCTGTTCCCTTCTAACTCTGTCATTTGTTATGATTTTAGATGCAAATCTCATTTCTTTGCATTACACATTGTAGCTCTTTGTTATATTTGAGTGATTGAAATTTTAAGTTGCAGTTTATGTTAGCAGGTTTGTGTGATGAAAATCTTGTGAGCTGGACAAAAGAGTTTTTGGGTGATTGAAGCAGAGGTATTTATTGTTGCTCAATGTACCGAGGAGACAGACTCAAGCTGACCTGTTACCAACTGTATTCCCAAATAAGGCTATTCCATATCTCTTACACACAGGTGTGAAACTTCTGTTGGATACTTACACCTAGATATGGTCTCATGTCTTACCTCACTAATGCTGAGGATCCTCCCTGACCTTTGTCTTAGTAAGGTAGATGCATACTCTTTCTGACCTGGGAACCTGAGCTCTCCCTCAGATATTTGTATTTTCCTACACTCTCTATCAATAAGAGGCTTGCTGACCTTGGTTACTCCGGCAACTGCTGATGATAGTGGAGCTTAGCTGTACAATCACAAGGCTAGAAATAAACAATGGGATATGATTGATTGTGCAATGTTATTGACCTTGTGTGTTGGCACTTAAGGACTTTCTGAAGTATGAGAGAAGAGATTCCTCAACAGTTTGCAATTCCACACTTCTTTTCATTTTTATTAACAAACAAATTTAAACCCATATTGGTGAAACAGCCTCAAAAATCCAGGAAATTAAAATAAAGTATAATGTATAGTAAATTGCTGAAGTATGTATATTTTGTACAGTAAATAGTATTATCATGATTAGTATGCAGTGTATACTTTATGTAGTATATGGAACTGATTTGGGACAGTTTGTCTCTCCTAATTAGACACCTATTTCAGTTGTCAACAGGACTATAGGTTCACAAGATCAATTCGAGACATAGCTACAACAAGACAAAAGTTTTACATCTACTCTTGCTTCATAACTATCTACAAACAATCCCTTTTTGTGTATTAGCCAAAGGTTAAAGGAGCTATTTTTAAGTTTTGCTATTGCTACATAGCCAGTCTAGAAGAAACAAAACTTCAGCATCAAACTTAATTTCTTTACTCACAAAGAGCTGTCTCCAGTCGTGGAGGGCAATGCCAATGTTAGGGTTAGGGTTAGTCTGGTCTCAATCACTTTTTTCCCCTAATGAACTTAGCATGCTAACCAGCTACCCCTATCCTGTCTCTTTACTTTCCAATAGCGACTCGCTGTAGCCTCCGATCTGACTCAACTAACATTTAGACCTCCATGACAATCTTTAGAAAATAGCAGTAAACAATAACAATAAACAGTTTTAATTAAATGTGTGTGTTTCTTTGCACACAATGTTAAAGGATTTATAATAAATGAGCAGATAAGTTACACTGACTCTTCAGTTCAGATTTATTTGTATCGCACTGAATCACAGCATACATCTCAAGGCACTTTACAAGTCAAGACCTTATAATATTATAGGAATAGAGAAGAGAGGAGAAAAGGAGGGAGTGGGGGGTAAGGAGGGGAAGGGAGGTGAGAGGGGAAGAAAGAAGAGAGAGGGACCAGGAACAGCTCCTTCAAGGCTTGACATCTCCTCCATCCGTAGCTTTATGGGATGAGAGCTAGTAAAACGATGGAGAGGAGGAAGCCGACCATGGAACCAACAACCTGGAGCACGTCCTTCCATAATCTGTGGGAGGGATCTTTATTTGCAAGCCGAGTCAAAAGCTCTTTGATGTGAGCTCGCAGAGACTGGACGATGGCTGCGTCGACGACTGGGTCCTGTACTAAAACCACAGACTCCAGCAGGCGCCTACCACAGAACTTCTTCTTCAGCTCCTTCAGTACAGCCTTGCAGACCTTCTTGAGGTACTTGACATCTGGAGAGACACCTTCTGTGTAAGTGAGACCCGTCATCGTCTGGCTAACCAGGTCTTTGGTGCGGGCGACCCACTCCTCCTGGCTCTGGAGAGCACAACACTTTGCCAACACTTTGACCGTCAGCAGAGTGACAAATAACCGGAGCTGGTCCTCATGTTCTGCTTCACAAGCTGCAGAAACTGAAGGTTTTGCTGGCTCTGCGCTTGTCTGTGGTCTCTGGACGACCTCAGAGTCCTCTCTCCGCCCTGGACTGACCCCCTCTTGTGTATCCTCAGATACCGTACTTGTTTGGACGACCTCAGAGTCCTCTCCACGCTCCAAGATGACTTTCTCTGGTGTATCCTCAGATACGTTACTCATTTCAAGTTGGTCCATGACTGCACACCAGTTCTCTTTCTCAAACATGTGGAGGCAACTAGTTTCTGTCACTAGTGTTGTCTGTGTGAGACCTAATCCTGAATCTAATATGTTTCAGATAACGTGTCATATTGTAGATTCTGGATTGTGGAATGTCAAGACACTCTGGAATGTCCACACACACACACACACACACACACACACACACACACACACACACACACACACACAGAAATACAATACACACACACTGGTGTTACTGTAGTTGTGAGGACACTCTTTGACATAATGCCTTCCCTAGCTCCTTACCCTAACCTTAACCATCACAACTAAATGCCTATCCTCAAGCCTTACCCTAAGCCTAACCTAAAGCTAATTCTAACTTGAACTCTAAACCCAAGTTGGGGCCCTCCACAGTGACACAAGTACCCATGTCTCTACCAGCATATAAGAACAAGAACACAATTGTTCGTCGTAATTAAAACAATGCAAAATCATCCTCTAATCATTTTCCACAAAGATGCTGCTTTAATTCCAGTCAGAGGAAAGCTCCACTCCTTGTTACCTCCATGTCTTCCCTCTCCTGGGACCTCCCTCTGACTATAATGTGGAGTTCTGCCTTTATCCAAACCTCAGTGCCTCCATTTAAACACCTTCAAATCCCCTGGTGGAAAGGGATGTGTGTTACAGCCCAAATAAAACCATTTACAGCTTCAACATGTCTATCTATCTCAATCTGTCGCTCTTTCATTGCTCTGTGCGCCACTGACACACACTCACTGAGTAAATGAGAGTTTTCAGCTCTGCTGCACATGCAGTGGTGGACATGTTTATTTCCAGTCTCACATTTCATATCAAGTTATAGTTGAATTTCTTGACTGTCACACACTCAAGTACAAAATAAATATAAATCACATTTGTCATGACAGAAGAGGGAATCCAACAAAAATAAAATACCCTGTTCAGACCAAGTGGTAACCTTTAGGGTTGGACAATGAAGCCAACACTGAGGTGACAAGAAATTGCAGTTCTTCCAATGGCCACTAGAGTCTGGCTCCAACAGTGAGTCAATCCGACTCCCATGTTAAAATGTCCAACCTTACAGCAGAAATAAACATGGTTACTGCCTGGTACAAAAATCAGGTCTTGGTCTCTAAAGCTAAATTGCCCCTTCATGGCAACTGTACAGGGGGTTAATTTTTTATATAACTTACCTGTTTACATTTGATTAAAGCTTAAAGTTCTGCATAATTCAATCAAGGAGACAAAGATTTTAATAGCTCTTTTCAATGACACCACATGCCCCCTGCTGTGCTCTTACTGAGGTAACATTATGTCACTGTGCAGACACATCAAGGTCTTGAAGGTCAACATGAACCTCACAGTGAAAGAAGGAAGAAAAGAAACTGAGGAGAGGAATAGCACAATGGGTCGAGCAGGTAGAGGTGGAGAGGAGGATGAGGAAGATATGGAAGAAGAGTAAAAAGTGAAAATGGGAAAGGAACAAGAAGTGCAGCCACACACAAATATTTTTTTGGTGTTACCTTTTTTCATCTTTCAGGCTTCTTCCAGCTTTGGTGAATCAACAAATAATGACTGTTATTATTTCTTTTATTTTCTCACCAGCATCAGATGAAATGGCATCAGGGGAGACTGAGAGCACATTATGAGACCTATCGTGACTTATAGAAAGCCTTGCTGGGCAGGTATGTTCACACCTGAGTGCATACGAAAAGCCAAAAATAATTACAACTCCACGACTCAAAAAGCAAAAGTTCAAAGGAACAAGAAGGATTATTGCTTTCCTCCCAGTTGATGAGGAATGAGATGGGTTGTTATCAAATTCAGAAGAAGGAGTATGGAAAATGGCTGAAGAAGGTGTGCTGGTGTGATTCATCATAAGTAGCTCCCTTGGGCTGATGAGACGATCATTAGCAAAATATTATATTTTTCTAACACACCACAACAAAGCTGATCTTCTGCAGTTTTGTTAATTAGCCCTTTCTTCATTTCTTTAACATTGCTGCAACCAGTGGCATTATCAATCTTAAATGATCAATCACTGCAATTCTGCATGTTAATGCTACAACTGTCTTTACTGCTCCTTGTTCATAGTATTTTCTGCAACTAAAAAACCTGCAGAGCAGACAGTCTACTTCCTGTTGAAGCTGGCTCGTACATGGCCAGTGCACGCGAACGGTCCTGTATGTATGTGTATTTCAGGTGTGATAGTACGGGGCAGAGATCGTTTCTCACACAGACCTAAAACAGTCATCTGGGAGGGGATCGTATTAATATGAAAGCAGATTAGTGTGGATGTAGTCTAAAAAGTGTCTGACACACCTCAGATCCCAGAGGGTTTCATTTAAAGTGTAGAGGAATGAAGAGTAGAGCACAGAGAAATTGTTGTCTTTTTTTTGTTGCACTGAATCGAAATGACACAGCTCTGAGGGAATGGGCATGCAGCACTAAACCTCATACAAGCTGAAAAAAAATGGAACAGAAAGAAAAACATAAATGTATGCCACTGTATTTATTCTTTAAAGGTGCTATATGTGAGTTTTTGCTATTGCTACATAGCCAGCTTCAGCATTAACAGCTGTTCACTTAGCAGTCTAGAGGAAACGTTGTGAGTTCAGCATTAAAATTGATTTCCTTTACTTGCCAAGAGCTGTCTCCAGCAGTTGAAACCAACTCCAATGTTAAGTTATTATGCCTCTATTTCTATCACTTCTTTTCTTCTACTGAAGTTATCATGCTAACCAGCTAGCCCTGGGCCAACCAGACAGTCTCATCACTTTCCGACTGTAGGGTCCAGTCTTCCCTGAAGTAGCAGCGCTGCTCAGAGAGCGTATTATAACCTCACCACCGTCCACTCCTGGCAAGAAACCAGGTTCTGCAGCAAAGAAAACTTACAAATAGTCCCTTTAACATATAGTTTCATTTCAGTTATGTGTTATGTTATGTTTTATGGACTCTGTCCTCCTTTCCTTGCTCATGCTGCACCATAATGTGAAGGCTTCAACGGTGTGACAACACACACAAGGCATGACAATTAATTTCACTGAACCACCGACCACAATGCTTCTGTCCTGCTCCAAATGAAGACAGCGCTGATCAGCAAAAATCCATTCATACTTAATTATGTTGGCTCAGTTACTCTGTTTTACTCTACAGACAAAAAGAGATTATGATGGACATCCTGGCAAAAAAAAAGGCCTTTAGCATGTTGATTTTGTTATGAACATAATTAGAAAAATGTTTTCAGTTCATGAATCTGCCAAGGTGCCGAATCACATGCACAGCATCTGCAAAATATTCAATTCACTGACACTGTACCATATTTCATCTGTTTTCTCCACTCTTGCAGTACAATATCCACTTTTAGCAATTAAAACACTTGTGTTTGTATAATGGAAATGTTTAGGCACTTGCAGCACTTGGGGACCATGACAAGTTTAAATATACACACAAACACAATATACACACACACATTATAAAACAGTGACTTGGAGCAGAATTAGCCATTTTACTGATCACCTCCGTGCAGGGGCACTGTAGCTGCATCCTGGGCTCAGCGCCACCCAAAACGTCTGTGATTGGTTTTAAGACATGCAAACAAGCCAGAGCATTTTTTTCCCCATAGCTGAAGGATATTACGTGCAGCCAGACCATTCTCCAGTTCAGAGATGGTTCTGGCTATACGATTCGACCTTGCTTCTAACACTCACCAAGAATCATACACATTTGTGTAAACTCAACTGAATGCTATTAAATATTTTTAATTTAACTTGTTATAATATGGATAAAATCAGCTGCTAAACAGCTGCTTCTGAACCAGAATCCAGACCAAGATGATACTGGAGGCATCTTTCCATTTATTTTTTTTCTACTGGGCAAAAACCTGTACAAAATCAAATGTGAGCTGAAGTGGCTGAAGCAGCTGTTTTTAGTAACTGCCTCATTAAAAGAAGCATTCCCACAGTATAAAAGGATGTTGTTGCAGTGTTTGTAGCAGAGGAGTGGCTGAAGAGATGAGAGGCTCTGCGGGGAGCAGGATGACCACTGCATCTCTACAGGAGAGGAAGAACAGGGATTTTTAATGAATCAGCTCTGATCAAACGTCAGTCAGCTGTTGGAGCATCCAATGATACACAGAAACATTTATGGTACCACAATTTGTCCTGACTCACACAGAGTGTGTATTTACCTGGGCCTGGGAGGAGACTGCTCAGCTCATCAGCTTTACAGGGATCTCTAACTTCTACAACCTGACTTTGTCTTTTATTACAATCTGTGCAGCAGTTGAATCAGCAGGTGTTTATGTAGCAAGGACACACAGCATAACAAGGCCAATACAGGAAAATCACTATATATGCCTCTCAAGCCATATGCTGTATATTTACATAAACACAGAGTCGGACTCATCTAATGTGACAACAACAGCGGGATCTCTGCGCAGCTATGATTGGATGCTACTCAGACATGAATTGAGTTGGGCGGGACAGTTTGCCACTGCCAGCCAATCACACCTAAGTTCCCACGCTCTCAGGCAGCACAAAACACAAACAGAAGTAAAAACTTTCCAATTTTTTTATTTTTCAATTCAACATTCCACAAATAAAAAATTGTTGTGTTTGACTAGGACTCAAATGTCATGAGTTTAAGTCGACTAAAAATAAAAAAGGTGAGGTTGATTAAATATGACCAAACTTTGCCTAAAACTAACATTGACTTTTTATTTCAGGACTAAGACTGAATATAAAAATAACTGACATGAGTAATATAGATATGTAAATTGGACAGTTTAATATTAAAGAAACCCCTGCAAGGTTAATAGATTTTAATCTATCCCTTTCACCTATGCTTTTACTGTGTACGCCAAGTGTAGCTTCCTGTTCCAGGGCACTGGTGGCAGCCGGGTTCACAGGTGTGGGGGTGTGGCCAGGAGAACAGAGGAGGGAGAATTGTTTGGTGAAGGACAGAGAGAGAGGGAAAAATGCTTTCTGGCGGAGGACAGGGGAGCTCTGAAAAGTTTAGTTGTCTACAACAGAGTTGGGGAAAGTCATTTATCTCCTTTTGTGGAGGTCATGGGAGTTCTGTGAGTGGAGGACTTTAACAACTGAAGGTGAGGACCAGAGATCAACTGTGGCCAGAGTACTAAACCTCAGTGCTGCATCCGGTGAGTTTGATTCATTTTGTATCCTTCTTCTTTGTTTTGCCATTCTAGGATTCCAGTTCTTGCATTTTGAAGGGTAGATTGAAGTACCACTTTTGTTTTTGGACTTATTGAATGGCAAATGAACTATGGACTGCTTTGGTCTATATGGGACAGTCAAGGGGTTTCTTTGAGATGGTTCAATGTGACACAGGCCTGTGGGTTCCCACTTCCTCCTTTGTGAATGTATTTTGGTGAATTGTTTTATGTTCATACATTTAAGTTTCCATTCAGTTTTGAATTAAGTGGTAACTAGGCTTAAAACTGACTGATAAATTCTGTTAGCAGTTTCCAAATTTGCAAAAGAAATCAAGCAGACAATTTGTCACTTTAGTTTGAAGGCCTCTGCACCATCTACTACAGTGGAGACAAAACCCTCTGGAACACAACAGCCTTCAAAACCTGAGTCATGTTCAGATCATGTGATCATCTGTGTTATCAGAGTGAGCAGTTTTCCAGCCAACTGGGTGACCTTTGCTCTAATTGGGCTGGTAAAAATGATTTGGGCACATTGGTATAATTTGGGCCACTTTTTGTACCATTACAGTGATTTTGACCCGTGATAAGTTTGATTCCAGAGGATTTCAAAGTGACAGAGAGAGAGAGAGAGGCGTCAGAAATACTCTGTGAGTTGAAAGGGATAGGTGAATGCCAATGTTTTAAAAACAACAGAAAGTTAATTATTGTAGCTTGGCTCATGTTCATGTTTATTAGTTGCAAAAGGATATGTTGAGTTCACCAAAAAAATAGAGCGTTAAATGAATGGTGCATATTCAGTGTGTTCATGCAGAACACTGGACATGATGCATGTATTTATACATTTAGTGTGACTTTCCCTTTTTGAGGAAATCACTATTATAATGCCCACTGCAAATCATCTCGCCTGAGAATCATTGTGTTTGTGTCACATATTTTACACTTTTCCTGTTTTATTTGAGGTGTTGATCTATTAGAAGATATATTTGTGGTTTTAAAAACCAAAAACTGTCTCAATGTACATCTCCTCTCTCAGGCTTCTCTCAGGAGCTCTAGGAACAACAGGTTGGCCAGAGACTCTCTTCTGATTGGCTCACCGACCTGGATTGGCTGACTGTTTTCAGAGTGATCGAATAAAAAGATATAGTAGGTTTCAGGTGAACACTCAGAGAAAACAAATCAAGGTTGGATGGTGGGTCCAGGTGGGTGGGCTTGAGGTGTGCCTCAAACGGCTCAAACTGTAGCTAACTCACTGAATCCATGGCAACATTATACTTCCTGTTTCTTGTATAAGTTTAAAAGTTGGGCTACTTTCTTACAATAGATGTCTGCCCTCACAGGTCTGATGAGTCTTGCTTTTTGTCCGTCAGATTTGGCAACATTGGTTGTCACTGTGCTGGTCACAGTTAATCCAATCCAATACTTCTTTATTGTCACGAATAAAGCTCAGTAACAGAGGAGGGTCATGGATCCATGGGGACAAAAAGCTGCTCTACAATGTTACTTGAAAGAAAATGTGATCCACTCATGCACTTCCCCATCCTGAGAGCTTAGGTCCATTCACAGTCAATTGAATTGAAGGGTTACTTCAGCGAGACAGACCACTCCAATAACACTCTGAGCCATCCACATTTCCCCCCATTTCTCTTGTCATTGTCACCCTTCCTCTGTCTATTGTCTCTTAGCTTTTGGTACATGGAGGAAAACCAGAAAATCTGCCTTGAGGGTAATCAAACAAATTTTGAAGCATGGAATTGAATGATCACGGTCAGGTTATGTTCTCCCTCTTGCGTAGCATTCATCAGTGTGCCTGCTGTTCAGCTGACTCCAGCCTCCACAGAGGCTTCTGAGGTTCTCCAATCAAATGTCAGTGTTTTTAATTTTTCCGAGGAGAGAGGGCTGTAGAAGTAAAACTCAGGGTGGGAGATGAGAAATCAAGATCTTTCAAGAGAAACCTGCTCATTAAACAACTAACCGTTATCACTACCGAGCACCTGGTAGTAGTGCGCACTGGAGGAGTGATTGTGAGCAGGGATTACATTGATGTTTGAAGAAAAGTAGAAAAACAGGCCGTTAAACAAGAAACCTCCAAACAGCTCCAATAATGAGGCTTGAGTGTGACAGGAGCCATGAGAAAGAACCGTTCATCAAGACAAGTGAAGTGTTTCCTCTGAGCTCTGAGCCATTACTGGAAAACTGTAATTTGTCAAAATGTACAGAGTGTAAATCTTCAGGAGGGCTGGAGAGAAAGCTCCAGTAAACTGTGTAGACTGGCAGATCACAGCAGACATGAAACTGTGTGACACTGTTTTTTTTTTCTCTGGTAAAATGTAAAATCAACACTTCCTGAGCAGCCAGAAATTTCATGCCATGTATTTCCAGGTCAAAGGTACCAGACATCTGGACTCTAAAGAGCAAGAAGAGCTTGAGTAACAGTTGCCTGATTCACTGTTTTGTTTGAGGAAATAAACATTAATATCACAGCTCATTAATAGAGTAAAATGTCTTCTCCACAAGTGTTTAAGATTACTGAATAATATGTGATCTGCTTAATAAACAGCATCTGACGGATGCAGACACCAGAGGGAAGACAACACGCTTTTGACATCTGCAGAAGATGTGCAAGAGAACAAAGACAACACATACAAGCTCCAGGAAACAACACGGCAGAGTGAAAGGCCCGCCACTCCTCAGCATGCACTCGGCACGTAAAGACTCCAACTGAAAGGCAAAAACTTCAAAGATCGGGAAAACTTCAAAGTTAAATAGGCTTTCTGTTGTGCTGCTCAAGTCCATGCTAAATTGTGCCTCCTCATATCCAATTCCTTTTTTAGGGTTTTAAGTATTATAGTTTATGTTGTCATCTGCTGTGTGAGCCAGATCAAACAATGTTGTGTTGTTGTGGCTGTGTACTGAAGTCAACCTGGCAATTACCATGCTGCTGCATAATAAGGTGATGGGTAGAATCCAAACAAGGAAGGACAGATCAAGTCTGAAGAAGGAGGACGACAGATGGGGCTGGACAACGAGGGAAGGCGTTGTTGGAAGAAACATCGGCAAGGCTTAGTTTCCGTATCAGAGCAACGTACAACACACACTCAACTGCAAGGTCGCGCTCTCGCAAGGACACTGCAGGTGGACCAGGTCCTGAGCAGATTGGCTGAGGTGCTGGAGCGGAGGTCATCCTTATCAGAGAAGGTGGGGGCAGCACAACTGCCATCCATGCAGGACTGGAGCTCCAGCTGCCCGGTTAGATCAGCAACGCAAGCCTCCGCCCTGACAAGAACATGAAGGAAGAAGCTCTCACTGCTGCATGCTGGGAGACTGGCTGGAGAACCATCACCTACCTGATGGAAGCAGCGTGTCGTGGTTTTGTCGGTACATCAGATGTTCATGAGGGGAAACTGGGGAAAACCAACAGGAGGATAGAATGATAACACACTAAGCTACTAATAAACAGGACATTATAAAATAAATTCTCAAATAGTGGCCTTTATTTTTTCTCTTGGCCAGGCATGTGAGGAGGACGATGCTGCACAGCCACACTGGGAGATAATGATGATGATAAAAATGATCAACAATGCTCCTCCAGCAAGTCAGAGAAAAAAGGGCCAGCACTTTCAGGCTGGTCCAAGCCAGCACAAAAGATTTTCTTGATGTTTTTTGAAGAATTTGTTGAAAGATTCTGAGTTTGTTTTATGATTTTTATTTGTAGTTCAAACAGTCAATATCCATTTTACTGAAATTCAGGGTCCAAAACAGACATGAGATTGTCAGGGATTCTGTGCAGGTGATTACATGTGAACAGGCTCAGGTTCAGTGAGTATGTTTGCAGTGGCTCGTATATCCACTGCTTTGTTTGTATTTGAAAAGGTTAGACCCTGCCAAGGAAGTGGTGACACCCCCTGTGTGGCAGTGATATGAATGTTAATGGATTCCTCTTGTCCTGTGTTCTGCAGAAAAAGGGCATCTGTTCTTTTCTTTTTTGAGAGAGAGAGATCAAAGTTAGTGTGGCAGCTGGTTTTACTGATGAAATCATGTGTCAGTGGGTTTGACAGGAGGCTGAAAAGAAGAGGACTGTGGGAAGATGAGTCCATGTCAGACAAAACACAAACACATTCAGAAAACATCTTCATGAGTTTGACAAAACATGCTGCAAATACTCACAACACAACACTTTTTTTTCTTTTTAAATTCTTTTTTGCAGAGAGAGAGAGAGAGAGAGAGAGGCAAAGGGCCACGGATTGATCTCTTTCTCTCTCTCTCTCTCTCTGAATTAAGGCAAAAAAGAAATTTAAAAAGAAAAATAAAGTGTTGTGTTGTGTTGTGAGCATTTGCAGCACATGTGTTTGTCAAATTGATGAAGATGATTTCTGAATGTGTTCGTGTTTTGTCTATTCGCACGTGTTTTCTTAAGTTGCACTGTGTTGAGCTCTCAGGGCCACCGTAGGGTTATTGTTTGTGCAGTAAACTACATCTGTGGGTGTCGCAGCAACAGCAGGAGTGACGGCAGATCATCATCAGAAGCAGCTGTCACCTGAGATGGAGTTGGTTCAGAGGAAAAATATCATTTACTTGCATCTGTCCTTGCGTCTTCTGTGGATGGGGGTAAAATACAAGTGTATGCCATTCAGGGAATTGTTATTGACTGACCTTCATTTGTTCCTGGTTGCTTAAACTAGAGCTTTTAGACTTGACAACAACAGCAATAGTGGCTATTTTATGATACTTTATGGCAGGTACTAAACATCAGCATGTTAGCATTGCCATTGTGATATTAGCATTTAGGTCAGTGTTGCAGCATCAAAGAGCCACAAGCAAGACTCTCTGTAAACTCTTGTCGTTGTTACTAAAATGTTTGTTAGCTGTGAATTTGTGGAGAGTGGATATTTTTCTTCATAAGCTGCCAAGATAATGATGATAGGATGCGTTTTATATGTATATATGTGTGCATATACAGTGTGTGTGTGTATATATATATATATATATATATATATATATATATATATATATATATATATATATATATATATATATATAAAATATATATAGCAACCACTCAGTTGTGTAGGTGTCTTCAGTGTTGAGTTTCTTGTGTTAATTTCAGTTGTGTCAACAGTGGTTAGCAGTTAGGTTGTTTTTGTGTTCATTAGTGTCCAATTTTAAAGCGAGATACTCCAAACCAAACAAAGACAAGTATTTTATTTCTTTGCTGTTTATCTTTTGAAAGAGGAATATGTAGTTAGTTAGTCGCATGCCGTTGGGACAAGCAAAGCAAGCAGTGCTTGACCAGTTAAAGCCAAAAATAGACATCAATTAGAACGATACCAAAGTGGAAGCGATATCTGTCCTTACATCTGATCTCAGAACAGCATTCTATCCCATTAAGGATCTGATATTACCCTTTTACATCCACCAGCCATGAAATTAAAACAGGCGGCTTATTTTAATGTTGTGAGTGATCTGTGTTTATTTTTTTTGACTGAGTCAAGCAATGAAGCTGTGGAAAATAATTAAAACTACAAATATATATAAAAGTTTTAAATCAAATTATTAATGAACAGGTAACTGTTTTATTGTTGTGGCTGACTGGTGTAAGTTACTGGCTCTTTGTGGTGGCAGTATGCTATTGTCTCTGGAATAGATTGACAACCAGATGTTGCATCTATCGTTTGTCAGTTCATTGACAAAAGTTGGGGCACTTTTTGGACGCTTGTGCATGTGTAGATAATCTTGGGGTCTTTGTCTGGTAACTAATGTGTTTGTCTGTATCTTGTCACTCGTCAAAGATCTCCAATACACATGCAAGATGCCCAAAAAATACTGCTCCCCTCTCTGCTTGACAAGCTTGTCCTGTAAAACTCATTGCACGCCACTTACCATTTAAAGGCATGTTTAGTTGTAGAATAATGCCAAGAATATATAAGGATAGCAAAACATTACAAAGAATTTATCATTAAGAACAGTTCTGCATGATCCTGATCTGGAGAACTTATAAATAAACCCTCAGGCAAAAACTAAAGAACAGCTGGGCTTGCGGTTCCTGGAGGGAGCTACATAACTACAGAACAGATGTATACAGTTATATAAAATTCCATTCAGTGAGAACTTTTCTTTTGAAAGTTTTTAGTTAACGCAGGGTTTTTCTTTTCACTGTCTGAGAAGCAATATACTGTGCATGTCAGCTTCTGAGCTACAGGCAAGTTTGCACCTCCGATTTCTTTAAATCAAAGGTGGCCTGACAGCCGGATATCTGATAACGTATGCACCATTTTTGTTGTTTTGTACTTTAGAGAGGATGTTCTGTATCTGCAGGACAACAAATCACAATCTGACACAGAACACAAAGGGGAAATAAGGAACAAAAAACAAAACGGACACAAAGAGAAAATTGGATTTTTGCCATATTTGCATTTTGCGCCCATTATAAATAGATACACCAAAACTGATGAGGATTACTTTGATTTTACAAGATGAACTACCTTTTATTGATTTGATTTAATATTCTCAGAACCATTGATTTATATAATTACCTACAGCTTTGGTCAGTGTTGGGAATGCAAAAACATTTCTGATGCACTGAGTGCAAGTTGCTCTGCAGAATGAATAATGCTGACTGAGCTACAGATCAGTGTCTGACCACACACCTCAGTGGGTGCATTATACTGTACTGTGTTTTCTACAAAAGTTTTGAAGCACTGTCTGTTATTAACAGGTGTGTGTGTGTGTGTGTGTGTGGGGGGGGGGGGGGGGGGGGGGCTTTTTTAACTATAATTGTGGGGTCCAAAAACCAGGAGCCTGCTATACTTGTGGGGTCCAACAGCTTTGTGAGGACCAAAATGTTGGAGCCCAAAGGTTTAAAAGAATGTTTGATGGCTAAGGCTTGGGTTTTAGGGTGAAGGTTAGAATCAGGTCTAGGTTAGGGTTAAGGTGTGTGAAACTCATAGCTCTCCCAGGGGAGTCAGACGACTAGGGGCTGGGGGTTAGGGTTGTGATGGTTAAGGTCATTTAAGGAGCAAGGGAAAGCATTCTATTCAAACAACAGTTGAACCCTCATTTCATCTTGTACACACAGGTCACGTTTGATTTACCCACATGAAAAAAACACTACACAGTTTAGAATATTAGAATTAATATCAGGCCAGCCAGCCCACATGTCCCGAGCTTATTTGTCTTGAATGGATGCGCTGAATACAAATGGAGTCCACTGATGTAATGTATAAATGCTATTTTGTATTCAATAGCTTCCTTTGCATTTTCAGTATATCTGTTTTTCAGACCGGAAACATTAGGGCAAAAATCTTTATGCTTTGGGGAACATATTATTTGCAGACAGCCCATTCCCTGTATATAGACATAAACAAATCGGTGCGCTAGACCCCACGTGAACCTCTAAAGGAATAGCGGTTTGGCTAATGGTTGGATGGATGGAATCAGTGAAGTGCTACAGTATACTGTGCTATTTCATAGAGTGACGTGTCCGGTCATACTTACAGTATGTACTTTTATTTACATAATTGAAAATTTTGTTTCAACTTAATTTTATATCTGTGTCTAATTTGATATTAACTTTGAGCTTTATATGGGTACTATGGGTAATTTCATGAAACAAAGAAATGATGCACAATGTGGGTGATATAATATTCTGGTGAATTTATAATATTTAAAATGGAATTTGCTGCTGCTTTACTGTCCATAGAAAATTTCACTTCAAATGAATTCTTTCTTAGTCACTTACTTCCTGGAAATACTACTTAATTACCATATAAGTATTTAGTTCCATGACGGTGAGTAAGCAGGCACAATAGGACCTTGGCCCTGAAGCAGCCATTATTAATGCCATGAGCTTCTCTTGTTATCACGTGCCGAATGACTGCTGTGAAAAAGGTCTACTGGTGTTGCAAGACCCTACGGGGCCAAAATCAATCCAAAGGCCAGCTCCTTTCCAGGAGCCCTCATTCAAACAATCAAAATTAACATCATCACCGGACCCAGCCTTGACAAACACTTTCTTTATTCATCACATCAAAAAAAAAAAAAAAAACTATGAATCTGTAACTACTAGTGTCTGATTTTCAGTTGTAGCAGCTGCAGTAAATATGATAAAATCAGCTGTGACTTTTCTTGGAAGCCTCTCCGCTGTCCTTTGAGCCAGGGGTCTCAAGGATGTGAACAAATTTGTTTTCCAGTTATCGTTGGTCATGAACCCACTGATTTCTCAAATTAAAAAAAAAAAAAAATTATTTATTAAATTTTTCTGAATTACCCCAAATATTTCAGACAGAGGAAAAAATCTATAATCATCCTGAAATGTAAATAATTTAATCCCCAACCACCCCCAACTCTTGCTGCTGCCTCTGTGTGGCAGAGAGACTGAGGGAGTGGGCTGGGCTGGGTAACATCCTCATGTATTCGAGCTCAGTTAGACCTGTGCAGCCTTCTCATGGCAGGGACAGTGTGCAATCAATCAATGTTGCTTCTGCATTAATCATTTTAGCTACTGCAAGGAGAAAGTGGAGGCTACATGTGAACCTTAGGTGAAGGGCAGTAGTTTTCTGGTGCACTCTGCTCTCTCTCTCTCTCTCTCTCTCGCGCTCTGAATAAGAATAAACAAAAATCACATGGCAGCTTTCTGGTTACAACTCTTCACTTCTTCATCAATGATTATTATTACTGACGGCCATTAACAAACAAACGGGGGTGACTGTGGCTCAGGAGGTAGAGCGGGTCGTCCACTAATTAGAAGCTCAGTGGTTCGATCCCCGGCTCCTCCAGTCCGGGTGTCGAAGTATCCTTGGGCAACATACTGGACCCCACTTTGCCCCTGATGGCTCTTCCATCAGTGTATGAATGTGTGAGTGAATGGGTGAATGTGGCAAGTATTGTAAAGCACTTTGAGTGGTCAGTAAGACTAGAAAAGGGCTATATAATATAAGTGCAAGTCCATTTACCATCAAACTGAGCAGACAGGCGTGTGGACACACACAGCTGCACCACAGTGCCCTGAATTTGAGAACCACTGTTTTATTGACTGTTTGCGAAGCAACCTCGTAACTACTCAGGTATCTGCTGCAGCGTTTGGAGAACATCATCTCGTCATTAAGAGGCATCCTCACTGTTATCAGTAACACCATCCTGCTATAACGAGTTGAAAGGTCTGCTGTGAAAAAGGTCTGTGGAATGAAAAAGTGGCCATTACTGGCGATGCGGTCCGTCACATTTTGCAGATGCACAGATGTTTTGAAGATTTACAGATGTGCAACGTTATACCCGTGATTATGGAAACAGAATATAAATGTCTGAATCACAATTTACTGTTCACTTAAACTACTGGCTGTCTCTTATAAAGGGCTTGAATGAGCGAACAGGTGAGGGAATTCAGACACAGCTCAGTTTCTCCCTTGTCAAACATGGATTATAACAGCTGCCATAGTTGGAGTACTGCCAGCAACAAACACAAAACAACCACCTTTCTAACAAGACAGAGAAGCAGCTTAAACTTTGACCCCAGTTCTGCTTCTCCACTGGCTCTACTGTAGATGTTAAAGTCTGGACGTTATGATGTTAAAGTGTGCTTGGCCATGAAGTGTCCTCATCACTCACACTGTGTTGTTCTCATAAATGTAGAGGCATAGTAGAAAAGAAAAACAGGGTCTGGCTCTGGGCTGTGGTGCTCAGGAGTCAGGTCAGGTGCTGCTTCCTCTCACATCCAGACAACATGAACAAAGCAGCATTTTCGTCCTCAGCTGGGGAGTTTGCTACATGGCTGTCATGTTTCATATGTAGTGTGAAGGGCCTGATTGTTATATAGTGTCATTTTTAAAGGTCTTTGGCTCTCAGGTTTACCAATGAGCTCTTGTTACAAGTTTAAGTTGAAACACAGTGTTTAACTCTTGATTTAAATGTCATTGCGAAGACAATTCAGAGAAATTTGACCAGAGTTAAAGTGAAGTAAAAAGTCTGTAAGCTTCGCCTTTCAATACAAGTTGTGAAATTCACCACAATAATGTACGGATGATTCTGAAATGGCAATACTGTAGTGGAACTCTCGACACCTCCATCCACTGATTTTTCAAACAGCTCTTGACACACAAGTGGTCAAAAGCCTGCATGCTATTTACAGACTAATATGATAAAAGCAAACAGCAGCATACAAGCAGTGATTCCTAAATGAAGCTTAAGAGATGCAAGGTTGTCCAGGCCGTTCGCACCATGCAGGAGCACTCACAGCCCATCAAAACAACTGTTTTAAACAAAACATTAACCTTTTATGCACAAACGTCCTCACCTCAGTCGCAGACCTCGTCCACTCTGAGAACCGCCCCCTGCTCTCTACAGTATTTTCCTAGGAACTGTCATTGTTCCCTGGAAAGCTTGACCCTCTCCAGCTGAACGGTGAGGAAAAAGTAAATTGTTGTCATTGGTGATAAACCTCAGCAGCAGGATATACATTATGGTCTCATTTAGCCTGTGGGGTACCTGACATTTATGACACACGTAAACAACACTGTCCTCTAGAAATGACATTCATATACAACTAAATTACAACAGCAAAAAGGTTTTTCACTGTTGCAGTTTAGTTAAAATGATAAAAGAAATATTCCTCTTTCGTTTTTCCCCATCTAAAGTAAACCCCCTCCCAACCTGAAATCTGTCAGATAAAACAAAGTGTCACATATTTATATATTTAACTCTCCCTTTAAACTCACCCTGATCTAAATACCAAGCAAGACCAAGTATGAAAAAGAACTATAAAGAGATGAGACCAAAAGAACAGAGATTTTTTCAGACATCAATGATTTGTTGTAATTGTTGCTCTTAGATAAAAGAGAAACTACAGAGATGAAACCTTTCATCACAACATTAAAATGACCTACTGTATAACCACATGAGGGAATGAACAGGAAGGAAGCACGTTTAGTTTTGGAATCTGGTTTTTAATGTAGTTTTGGTTTTCCTATGAAAAACACTACATCCTTGAATTCGTGTACATATTGCATTAGACACCTTCATGATTTACATCCAGTGCCAATGTCCAGTGAAGTAATGGTGTGTGGGTCAGGGTGGTGGATGCGCATGTGAGAATCAGGTCTCATCACCAACGTAGTGGTTCAGTTGTCTAATTCCAACCATATGTTGTTTTCTATGTCATTTTATGGTTCATTAACATAATGTCTCCTTATAATTCTTATCTAGCCGTTGGTTGGTCCAACAAAATTGGTCAACATTGGTCCTGCCCTCCTGAATGACACAATATGTTTTCTGATGTATGTTGTTTCATTAGCTGAAGTTTGGACACCTTACTTAGTCAATACTCAGTAGCAACACTTGCATGAAGACTGTGCATGAATGCATCAAATGATAAATGAAGAAGAATCTTAGTCAACAAAATCCTATGAAAAGATCAAAACCAACAATTAAACAGACATAAAACAAACAAGTATCCTCTGTGTAGCCACAGCCTGATGAAGTTTACTCCTCTGTGCCATAGACTTCATTAGTTGTTTAAATGTGAGGCACACTGTTGCACCAGGCTTCATTTTACTGCACTGTATTTTGTTTTGAGTTAATACCACATACTCCATGCTCCAGCTATAAAATCTCAGGAGAGCACTGGTTACATTTCTGTTTGAGTAACATATGCTAAAGTTACTGTGCCCAGCTGTTCTAGGAAATTACTGAGAATTTCTTAAATATAAAATTATATATTTATGTCTTTAGTAGGGATGATAACTCATAAAGTAATCCAATGTTGGTTGTGGCTTTGTCACTGGATAGATTGACAATAACAGAAATAGAGAATATAAATAGAGAGTATCACCTGCCTTAACCTTAATAAATCTGATCACGTCTGTTCTGAGATCTCTGGTTTTGTTTCTGATAAATTTGAGAAAGATGTCGACGCCAACGAGGTTGTGTTTTCACCCGAATCTGTTGTCATTACACAAAAAGTACTGAACCGATTTGCACAGAACTTGGAGGGAAGGGATATTGATCAGGGATGAACCCATTACATTTTGGGGCAGATCTGGATCACTGGTGATGAATTTCATATTTTTTTCTCTGAAGTCTGGTGTATGTTGTTTGACGCTGGCCTTCAGTACAGAAGCTGGAGACATGCAGGTCTGCTTCAGATCCCGCTCGATCCATTTGAGTCTGTAAAACCTCTGTTGTCATTCTCCACTGTTACATCAGTCGGCCTATTGTCCTGCTGTGTCCATACTGTCTTCCCTGAGATTACACAGTCAATAGCATTATGAGAGCTTTGTGTGCTTCAACAAGGCAGACTCAGATGTAAATGGACTCTCATTGTGACAGTGTTCCACCATGTCTGTGAAATACAAAGATCTTCTGAGCTAATGAAAGTATAATGACAACCCTCAATCATCCTTTCAGTGGTCTGTTGATTGTTTTTATTGACTATTGTCTAATTTGGATTTAAATCTTTCCTTGTTTCAAGTGTATAAATAAAGCTTTTCATTATTCCAAGCTGTTTTTCTGCAGATATCTAAATACAGCAAGGATAATTAAGTAGAAAACTACTGCTTCTATCTAAGGCTCAGGATTGTTATTTACCGGTTTAAGTTCTTGTTCTTATAGTCAACAGTTCCCGCTCCTCACTTAATTAGGAAGAAATCAGTACCCATAAAGAAATGCTCATTTTCCACGTTCAAACTTCTTGTGTTTTGAATGAGCAGTCTCTCGATTAACTGCTTCACCTTCATAACTTCCATTTATTTCTCCGTCTCTGCACACATCAAGGTTTCTGTTCAGGTTTTAATACCGGCCCTGAGATGTGTCACACACAGGTGATAATTCACTGAGCGTGTTGATGGCTATAATCATCTGCCTCCTCCACAACACGCAAACACAAGCACTCAGTATAGTCCATGTAATTACAAATACCGTACATCTAATACATTCAAATGGAACTCATGGCAGTTCACGGACTTACTCTCAAGGGCAAAGTGTAATAAATGAGCACTGAGCAAAAAATTAAGACGGTAACCTCATTAACACGTGCGGTGGAAAAAGAAGCCTCAGAGACAGAAGTGTGTAATAGCATGACTTGAGATGCTGGAACATAAAACAGATGAGCTCAAGATCTACTCACAGCTCCTGGTACGGCAAGACACACCAGGAGCATAAGAATCAAGGGAGGTATATGTTGTGACTGATGAGACCCAATCACTGAGCGAATGTAGGTGATATTTTCTAAAGGTCTCCATTTTGGCCATCCAGACAAAAATGAAACCTGAAACCCTGGAGAGTTTTCAGACTAAAATTGGACAAGCGTTTCCAAACGTATGTTTTAGGGGCTGGAAAGCTGTGGAGTTGCCTAATCTTAACCATAGCTTTTGCCCCAACCACTGTCTTTACTTTTCTTTAATTATACTGTAGTTTCCATTCATAAATACTGTAGAAAGCAAGAACTGTCAAAATCTTGTGACTGAACGCTCTGCACAATCATTCAATATCGAGACTCTTTAGGGTTGATCTGTTTCAGTAAAGGGTCTGTCTCAACCAGTTGTACTCCTCTTCTGTGCACCCTTATGCCTGAAATCCCTTTCTGAATATATTCATGCAGACTATCGCTCCACAGCTCTTTATCATATGTCATGTGAGTGCACCATTAGTCTCCCATTCAAATGGGGAGCAATCATGGTGACTTCTGCATATTGTGATGTCAAATGCACACTTTCTATTGAGCAAAGAGACATGGATTTTTTTCATAATTTCTCAAAGGAAAGCTACAGGACAAAGCCGCAGTCATTACCACAAAGTGTGTGGTAGAAAGCTGCAGTTACATCCCTCATGATTTATTTTAAAAGTCAAGGTTTTTCACTTGATAGACACTGAATCAGGTTATATTTTTGCAGCAAATGGCACCAGCTGGTTTCTAATACGGTTTACAGGGTTTATAAGTTGTATTTGATTGCTTCATTAATGGATAATAAATCCTTTACTAATGTTTTATTGATCATCCTGCTGCTTTGTCTTTTTGATCATTTTAATAAACTAACCGCTGATAACGCATTAGCTACTACTGTTGAACCAGTCAACATTAACTTTGTTTGTTAAAAGCTATGAGAACTAGCCCTGGGTGCCTGCAGATGCATATCAATGTAACACAGTTTAATCCTGCTTGATGCGTTGTGTATGATATAGCAAATTAGCTTTCTCTAAAATGAGTCTTAATGGCACAGAACTTTATTAAACAGTACTTCATTACACAGACAGCACTCCTGATATATTCAGTGAAATATGTTTCTGCACCACATTAAACACCAGCGTGGCTCTAAGGACATTAGGGCCTGATGTTTTTTATTAAAAAAGATTTTGTCTCTTTCAGCATCATTCAGTGGGCATTGCTGATAAATAAAGTCCACTGTGTGAATGTGTGGATATGTGTGTGTTCTGTTCCAAGCTGTCACAGAACAACCGAATTTATAAGTGTTTTCTTGTTGATGGTCATCCTCTTCCTCTTGTCCCACCTTCCCATACGCAAATGTAATAAATGTGCATATATTGAATTTTCATAGGACATATATGTACATAAAAAATAGGAAATTCAAACAATTTCATATATATCGACATACTTATATCTCTAGCCAATACAAACATATTGTTTATGTATGTATGCTTATATTGTAGACAAATGTAAACATATATCCCTCCCAAAGCCTGTCAACATATGTTGATATTATATACACAATGGAAAGATGAACATGTTTTAAAATAAATGAGAAATTAATAAGAAAAATATATATAAACATATAGAATTTTTATGCTATTTGGATAAACTTGCATATTCAAATTGAATATTTATTGTTAACACATACTGTATGGCTGCAATATGTTATACCATGTAAAAATTCATCATGTATTTTGAATGGATTTTTTATTTTGTATTTTAGGATGTATATATGTGATTAATAATGGGTGACATCACTCTTGATATATGAACATATACAGTATGTCATTTATTACATTTGTGCTTTTGTGGGTAATTTTCCTCCACGGTTTCATTGTTCTACATGACTGAACATCACAGTACAAAAACAGTCTTGCTTTGTGTGTGTGTGCATGTGATTGCATGGTATTTTTTCCTGTGATATTTTGACCTCACTGGTAAAATAGCAATGTCAGTAAATCAGCCTGTGTTCATCTATAAATGAAGGGATGTGCTTTTTACAGTCTCTGTCGTGGGCAGCGACTTCTAAAGTGTATGAAAAGTTTTTCCAGCAGTTCATTAAATGTCAGCAGCCACCTGAAGGCAGTGGGACACATATGTTGATGAACTTGCTTTTACACACGACAATCCACTGTATTCACATTTGTTAAATCACATGCAAATGAGACCAGGCTGCTAAAATATAACCACACAGGTCTGGACACATCAGACTGGTCTGTTCAAAACTTATAAGTATTCCGCCTTTTTATGTGAGAGATATCTCATTCGAGCAGCTCATTAATTCTGTGCATAATTGCCTCTTTTCCAACTTTCTTTTGAGCTGAAGTGGCATTTCATATTTTATTCCTTAAATGAACTGTGGTGCAAACATTTATCCATCTCAGTTATTTATACTGTGAAACACAGAATACTGAAATCACAATTTTTTACTAATTTATTCATATCATGATTGTACTAATTCAATTTTAAAAACCCACACCATCTGTTGTGACTGCAGATTTGTGGTCCTCCATGTTCATATCAAAGCACTGTGCACCATCCAGGCAATGCAGTTTTACTGGATGAAGATCTCTTCATTTGTTAAGCTATTATTGTCATACTTCACTGTGATTGGTTCAGTTGTTTCAGAGCAATAAGATCAGTGATGTGGCTGACTGGGTGTTTGTATTAAACACTACATCCTCTGATGTATATTTATCTCTATCCCTTTTGGAATTTGCTGCTTCACATACGTGAATCAAAATAGCTGCTGCCCTTGAAGACGAACATGTAGTTTAAGTAGCCAACCACCTCCGCTCTGTGCTGCTCTTGAGTGGTTAATAAGATAGAAGAAAGAAGCTACGTGAGAAGATAAATGTGAATAACAACGCTAACTAAGCAGCACATTTAGGCAAAACCTCAGAAAGCAAAAAATCCTAAATATGTATGTAAATGAATCTTACATCCTGATCCAACTTGATCATAATATGAGTAAATATGATGAAAAGATTGGACTGTGACATAAGGCACTAAAAACAAAGGGGTCATTGATAACCTGATTGGTCACTGAATTGAGCTTTTAAAATGACTGTGCCAAAACAGCATTTATAAAGACATCAACACACTACATCTCAGTAATAGAACTGTCTGTACAGTTATTTGGTTTTGTCTAAGTGAAGACACTGAATAAGAGCTAACACTGCTGCTACAAGTAGCACAGACAACAACGGAAATTACTTGTTGTTTGAAAGTTAAAAGCATTGAACAATAAAAGTGCATGGATGTTATAATACAGGCAGGTTCATCACTTTTTTGTGTCACCTGGAAACACTTCCGTTGTCATCTCTGCTACTTGCAAGCACATTTGTGTTGTGTGCATTTGCAGCGCATACGTTGTGTATTTCGTCTGTTTGCATGTGTTTTCTTAAGTTGCTGTGTTGCGCTCTCAGGGCCACCGTAGTAAAATAAAGAGTGAAGACCTTCAGGAACTAGACCAGCCTGGGGATTTCTCCCCCTCCTGACACTATTTTGCTCTTCTCATAATTTCCTGTACCTCCCAGAAAATGTCCCGTCAAATAAACAGCCTGTTTGTTTTTTCATCAAAATTAACTTGGGAATCTACTGCTGAAGTATAAACTATACTGCTGAAGTGTTTATTAACAAATGACCCTAAACCCCAACCTTTCCAGATGCAACAGGTCAAACTCTGACATTTCTTTACACCCCTTCAGCCAATCCGTCTCATCCAATTCCACACCGTACTTCAGTCAATAACCTGCAACTGTGGGGTGTTCCCTTGGCCTCTTGTATGAAATATGAAATCCCTTATTCAGGACACGCACAACTGTAGTGTTGGCCAAATCAATAGTGTTAAAGCAGAGAGGCGCTGTGGGGAGGAGAGGAGTCTTCCCATGAGGGGTAAATTGGCGCACTTTCTCAGTTGGGTCTCTCTTGACAGTGCTCGTCACTTCTTTAGAAGAGCCTCCTCACCAGACAGTCCCTGGTTAATCATTCATGTAGTAGTGGAGCTTTTCATAATGCTGAAATGTCAAGTGGATTTTACTGAGGCACTTATTGAAGGAATATCAGCAACAACCCTGCCATTTCACATAAACAGACCGTTAGCTACTGATGCCCTTGTGCTTGTCTTTTCCTCACATTCAAGATTCACCTTCCTTTGGAGCACATTATGAAATGTACAGTTGTGCTGAGCATTTGGCAATATGCAATTTTTGTCTGTGGATCATCCGGTCATCAATGACTTGTGGGAATCAAAAGTGGAAGATTTGTGTGTTGAGTAATGACAACAGGCAGCAGTGATCACAAAAGAATGCAAAAGACGACTACAAAGAAAAGTGTTGTTTTTCTCCTGTGTAGAAGTGGTGGGGGGCCTTTACATGTGCATGCCAACAGGCCCATTGTCTCATAATCTGTCCATGTGACTAGGTTATGAAAGGCTCATCTTAAAGGTACTATGCAGGAGTTAGGTGGAGTCGGGCACTGCCAAGATGGTGATCTATGCCTACACCATGATGATGTCATGAGTTTCAGCATTGCTTAATGCTAACATTAGCATGCTAACATGTTGATTGTTGGTAGGTATAGGGTTGTTTAACATGTTAAGTGTGTTAGCATGCTAACACTTACTAATTAGTGCTAAACAAAAAGTACATCTGAGGCTAATGGGGATGTCAGTAGATTTGCAGGTATCTGGTCATAGACCAAAGCAAATTATATTTAAATTTAAATTATAATTTAAAAAAAAAATGATTTGAACTGATGGTGGCGCTGGATGAAAAGTCAGAGGATCTGATGCACCCTGTTGACTCACCTGGTAGAGCACATACCACAAATGCTTATTCCTAACCACAGCAGGGTTCAAGTCTGATCCGTGGCCCTTGGCTGCAAGTCACTCCGTCTCTCACTCCCTGATTTTCCTGTGTCTCTCTGTAGCTATCCATATAAGGGCAAAAAATGCCAAAAAGAAAAAACCGACTAAGAAAAGTCAGAGCATTACCAAAGTTGTCAGAGTTCATCATGAGAGGGGCGTGAGCGTCTGAGTCAAATTTCACTCGAAACCTACCTGATCTTGAGTAAATGTCCAGAATCAAGTTCCATCCTCAGTGTAGCTAAAAATAATCCCCTCAGAGACACAAGTATCAGGTTTTGTATAGTAGGCTATATAGTCACACTTGCGGGGATGAACTATATTCACTTGCTGTTTGATTTCAAATAAACGTAAACTGTTTCGCCTCGATTGTTCTCCTGTGAGGTGCATGCACTTTGCACTTTTGCTACAAATGTGCGTAATAGAGAAAATGAGCACACAGCACAGTAATGGACCACCTCAAGATGAAAATGTGAAAACTGTCATTTATTATTATTCCATCAGTCATTTTTCATTTTCCCCTCTCCATTGTAGAATAGAATAATCTTATCAATAGATGACATACGGGCCCCCATGATATGATTCTGATGTTTTGTGCGTTACATCTCCCCTCAGCGTCCACCATCACTTGGTGACAGATAATAGATGCTGGCAGACCAGGGGTTATTATTGGACTCACAGGAGATCTGGAAGTCGCAGGCCTCAGACAGAACGTCTGTTTCAACTTTCACCACTTTCTCTTACCTCAACTGCTTCATACATAATGAATAACCACAGTGAGATATCATCTCCAATGGTTACAACAGCTCATCCTTTGTATGCAGAAAGTTGCAAATTGAAAGTTGAAGCTTTTAATGAACTTTGCAGGTCGCAGGACTCAAGTTCCTTTTCTTAGTCATACCCTGATCAGAGAGCTCGTGAGTGTTAACGAGGGGATTTTACTGTCTTAGAGAAAAATGAACATCATTTGTGTGGAAAAATGTTACACTTTGTTGAGGAGTCTCATGTGTCTATGGGCTTGTGCAAGTGCCGTCTCTCCCTCTTGGAGATGCAATTAGAGAGTTTTTGATGTCAAATGATATTAGATGGATTAGAGGATAGAGGATTGTAGGTAGGGATGTTCCTCCTCCGCATAAAGATATGCAATTTTGCATTTAAAGAGAAGCCCCTCCGTGTCTGTCCAGACGACAATGCAGCCCTGGAGTTTTCAAACTAAAACGGGTCCAGCAGTGTTTCCATAAGTCAGCCTTTTAGAGGCTCGAAAACTGGTAGTGTGGACGCCAGACCTAAACATAGCAACAGTGATGCGTTTTAAAACTAAAATGTATTAGTGTGGCTGTAGCCTAAAATAACAAGTAAATATCCTGTGTTTAAAGTGTTACTTCAGTAAAACTATGCAAGTATAATAAGGTATTAAGTAAAAGCGCACAATGCAGAAAAATGTTTTTCACTGCTTCAGTTTCAGGATCCTAGCGTTCATTGTCACGCTGTCATGGCTGACTGGGACACGGAGCCACAGTTAATGTTATTAGCAACGCTTGTGCTTTTCACACTAAGACAAATCAACATGTGTGCTGTGAAAAGGTCTATTCACTGCTGAATATAGAAAGAACTTTGACAACTCTCATCCATTCACTTATTATATCCCTTCTTGGCTTGTGTAATACTTGCAGTGCACACTGAAACAGGAAAACAGTCACTTACACAGCTCCATTTTCTTCCAAATGTCACCAGTGCACTTTAGAACATATTTTCTGACTTTATTAATACATTTAAAGAAGGAAGAAAACTTTCATTATAAGCCTCTTAATGCCATATGAGCCATTTATCTATCTAAGATCCTCAGATAATGATTGTAGCTTTAAACTTCCTGTGGAGATCAGGCTGGAAAATCATCTCTCAAAATCCAGTTTTTATAGGCTGTTATCCATGGCTATATGCACACATTTTTACCCCCCTACCCTAATGTTTATACCCTCACCTAATGTTGTTTTTAATATTTTCTTTGCATGTAAATATAAATATATACCTTTTGTATTACATTTTATGTGTTTCCTTTGATCTATAAACTTCATTAAACACTCCTAACAATAGTGCCTTATAATAGCATCCACTTTTTCTCATCCCCTCTAGCCTATGAACTGAGAATTGTGGGACTGGAGCAGACAGTAGATTAAAAGCAGTTTCCAACCCACCTTTATCCCTTAATTATCAGAACACAATGAAGAAATAGCTGAGAGAAAACACCTGGGTGGTAAACACACCTATTTTACTCCATACAAATTTTACAAAGAAGCAGCTGAAGAGCAAAATAACAAAGGTACATCTGTGACAGCCTGATGGCTACAATCACGCAGGTCACAGGGGATTCAATAAGAGTGTAGGAGGGGTGGTATGTCTCAAGAGAAATATGCTTTCTGCTGTAATAAAAAGAAAAGTCTCACACAGGTCAGTCAACATCTTCGCACTACACCACTTGTTATTGTAGTCCCAAAGTACGTATTAAACACAAAGTACAGCTGAGGATGATGGGAATGCTGTTTTTGTGGGGCCTATAGGTATTTTATCATAAAACAAAGTAGGATAACTAATTCATTCTGAGGGATACAAGAATGTGTTTCCCTGGATAAATGAACATTTGAGTTGCCTGTTGCACGACAGGAAAACTCAGGGATCAACAGTTAATCCTCTGGGAACCATGAATGTACATGGGAGCCATCCCATAACTGCTGATGTATCAGTGTGGTGTGGACTGACCAACCAACAGACCAACACTGCCATCCGCAGAGCCCTGCTGCTAGCATGGCTGAAGACCCTGCTACACACCGAGTCATGTTGCAGCTAAGATTACTAACATGACAGCTCATTAGAAATAACGCACAGCAGACAATCTATTAAAAAAAATATTGACACTATTAGCTCAAAGAAATTAAGCCGACAACACAGTCTGAAAGGCAAAAGTGCAGAAATATGTCTGTAGAGTGAAAGCTGCAACACTTGAAATACAGATCTTTGTGGAAAGGGCAGGCTAACCGTCTCACGCCTGTGTGAGTCATTTGAAATCAGATGCTGTGTGCTTATTATATACCAGTCTTCTTTGTGAGACTATTTCTTCACTTCTGGTCTTTGTGTATACTGTGGTCATGTCACTTAAGTGTGTTGCATTGGTGCTATTTGTTTTGTTGGTTTCATTTATTGCTGAAAAGGTCCTGTGTTGTGGGGGTGGGGTGCTATGAAAACATCTAATGAGAGGCACTATTGCTTTGCATTGTGGGAACTGTAGGAATTTCTTTCGTTTGTTACTGATATAATCTACAACAAAATCTGTTTTGGATCCATCCGGTCTTTCTATTGTACGTTCTTATTTATAATATAAATCAATAATAATCGTTTTTATGTCATTTATTCTGGTCTTGCAGTGATGAACCAACAGTACAACAGGAATGTGTTATATATTTAGTCAGTAATTAGTTTTTTGGCTCATTGAGTTCCCCTCTTCCTTTCAGATGTGTACATTAACCGTATATGTTCTGGGCCGGGCATGTTTGCTTTAAGCTGCAAAGGAAATGACTGCACATGAGGAATTCAGATTAGATAGCAGATCTTCAGTCTTTTGACCAAAGGACGATTTATCTTAAATTGCTGCTGTCATTTTCATTGTAAGTCACACAGTCCACTTACATGTGGACTTCAGGAATGCCCGAGCCATTTGCTAGGTGCTTACTTCAGAAATGTTTGGGTTTTTCTAACCTTATATTTCATGGTGCCAGTTTCATTTAATTGTGTTACAAACTTTGAAAAAGTAAGAGCACATCCGCTGGAAAATATACATTCTGTTATTTCATGAAGAAAAAAAAAAACAGGGCGACGTGTTTTGTATTTATCACCACTGAAATGTATTCTGTATATTCCCCAAAGATGCAGGAAATTACATTTTAGCACTTGAGGCGCACACACAGGATGTGCTCTCTCATCTTTGATACTGTATGGCTTTCATGTTGAGTGACTTGAATTTTCAGTGCAGCTGATGCTCGAGGGAGAAAGTTGTATCTGATGTCCAACTTTTATTAAGAGGTTGTAGTTCTTACGAGCCGCGACAGTGTGTGGCTGGTGTTGTTTTCACCTTGTGACCTTGTGTGTGTGTCATGACACCTTCTGTAGCAGGAACTACCACAGAGGTGGTTTTGAGGACTTCAGCAGGTGTTTATACATCTGTCTGTCTGTGGACAGATTTGTCATCATGTTAGCGCCACAACGGTGCAAGATACAGTCACAAAACTTTAAAGTATGTAGCTGATATCAAAATGAGGCATAGTTGAGATGCCCCGGGGGCTCACCTGGTAGAGAGCATCCCCTGAAGGCTCAAGTCCTTACTGCAGCAGCCCAGGTCCAGTTCGGCCCGAGGTCCTTTGCTGTTTATCATCCCCTCTCTCTCTGTCTCTGCAACTTTCCTGTTTCTTTCCCACTGCAGCTGCAACAAAGGCAAAAAAATAGGCCTTGTTCAAAGATGAGGGTGGAAAATGTGTCACAATTTGTCGACAAATGTATATTTCTACCTCAAATACCATGTGCCATCAAAGATAACTATGTTGTATTTCAAACAACTTTAACAATTGGCTGTAGATGGCTGGTTTACTTCATAAAGGAGGTTCTGCCAAAAAGACAGGCTCTATTAATCACTGAAACAACTACATAGCTATAATGTGATGTCAACAGGTAAGACAGATTTAAAAAAAATAATTTTAATTGTCAAGTTCAGACAGACAGTCGCTGAGCCTGTTTATGTCACGACAGAAACTAGCTGAATTTCCCCAAATAGAAGCCTTATGAAACTATAATATTATCAATAAAATAGTGTCATATTATAATTATATATTATCAGAATGTAAAATACAATGGCTGCAAATGTAACCTAATCCTACTCCAGACATGTGAGGTGATCTGTGAGCTGTTCTTCTCATGAGGCCCATTGATGCTCAGGACTTCTTAATAAATCCTTTGTAACTCTTATAAATAAAGATAAATAAATCTGTTAACACATACAGTATGTAGCAGTAGCCTACAGAGTAAATAAAGATTAAGATTAATTCATCAACATGAGTCATCTGATGTTTGTTCTACACTGTGAAATCTAAGAAGTATTGTGATGATTTTTGAAGCCAGGTTCGAACACGGACCAAACCTATCAGTCATCAGGAGAAATAGACATTTTCTGTATTTGGAAGATCACACATCAGTTTAATATCAGTTTTGCTTGAATTATGAATTCACTGCACGGTTACCCAGCCTCACTGTCCAGCCAGTTTGTGCTGGCTTATCAGAGAATTCATTCCTGACCCACATAATTTATTCACATTGTGCATATTTGTGATGTCACAACAAATCAGTCACCACTCTCAGCCACGCCACAAGCCCCGCCCACCTGCACCCACCGTCCAACCTTGTAGGATTTGGTTTCTCTGAGTGTTTACCTGAAATCTGCTATTTTTTTATTTTTATTTAACTTTTATTTAAGTCTGTGATTGGCTCATCAACCTGTTTTTCCTACAGCTCCAGAGAGACGCCTGAGAGAGGAGATGTAAAACTACGCTGAGATGGTTTTTGGTTCACCAGTTCAAATAAAACTATGTGACCTTTAAACAGCTTGAGCACACCAAAGTGCTGTAGAATGGAAATTAGAATAAATAAAAGTAAGTGAAACAACAACAAAACAAAAAGGCCAGTGAATAAAACTGTTTTAAGCTGAGATTTAGAAAATAGAGATGGAGGGATCACATCAAATTAAAATACTACAAATAAAAAGAGGACACCTAACACCATGGGGGCAATGCTTCACATTGTTCCGACACAATTTAACTTGAATTTACTTGAACGGAAATATATTGAGTGTGTGGATATGTTTTTGTTTCTCTAACCCAACCATGCAACACATCGCTGACCCCACAGGGAAATGGATAAGGAAAAACCATTAGTTAAAAAAAGACATCCTGTCCCGCAGTAAACGTCAGCGCAGAGATTAAGTTTGTGCTGTACATCCACTTATCCTCAACTGGAAACAGGCCAAACTGTGACCAGCTGACGATTATTATAAGCAAGTATCTGCTTTTATTTCTCCGTGATGGCCTGTCAGCCAAAACACATTTGACTCTGAGACACTGGCCCCGGGGCCCCGAAAACACGAAGAGATTTCCTATTTAAGAGGAGGGGCATTTCCTCACTGTGTGAAGAATGTGACCAGCAGGTTGCTGATGGCAGGCAGAGATGAGGCTTTATTACAGCAAATAAACACACACACACACACACACACACACACACACAACACACACACACACACACACACACACACGCTTTAATGTGTCATAGTGACTGTGTGTGCCTGTCCATGCAACACATGATTAATACAGGAGCTTCCAGGCAGGGCTGAAAGAACTGAAATGATATGTATAAAAAAACATTAACTTCTTTAGATGAACCACTGTGTGTTTAACTATGTGTGAAAAGTGCGTGTGTGTGTGTGTGTGTGGGGGGGGGGGGCAGGGGCTCTGCTCTGCTCTGCTAGTTGCTCCTTGCAGTGGCAGCTGTTGTGCAGTAGCCATTAGAGTGATATTTCCTCTGAGCCTGTCCAGTGATAACAACACTGTTCCACGCTGAGACTGGATCATCAGCACTGAAGACACAATCTGAACTGCAGCCTTGAGCACCATTTAATATACTGTAGCGGAGTCTCCAGCTGTCGCCTAACATTATTTCTTTGCACTTCTGCGTCTGAGGGATTGAGGAGGAGAGAGGGAAGGCAGGTGTACAGAGAGAGAGAGAGAAATCAGGGTCAGAGTAAATTTCAAAAGCTGCCACTGCATTTGAAATTTTCATTTTGTTGGTCCTTCGCGTTATTGTTGGTTTCCGAGGTGAAACATGAATGGACAAAGTGGCGATTGCTCCACTCACGGAATGGCTGTGCGTCATCGCAGCAGCGCCAATAGCGAGAACGCCTCCTGCGCTACCAAATATTAAAGCTGCTCTCCTCCGTGTTCCACACACTGAACCTGTTTTACTCCGGGTCATCAATGTCTGCTCAGTCGTATTTTCAGTTTTTATGCTTTCACGTTTAAAAAAAAAAGGCGCAATGGATTTAAACTTCACGCTCCTGGGGCGCGATTTGTCCGGCTGGGGCGCGCTGGCGCAGAGACTCTTTGGGAATAACTCACTGTCTCCGTTTGATAACAGCACTGCCGCTTCTAAAACGGACGAGGAAGACTTGGAAGTCAACACGGATGTTTACTCCAAGGTGATAGTCACTGTCATCTACGTGGCTCTGTTCGCTGTGGGCTCTCTGGGGAACTCCATCACCCTGTACACACTGCTGACCAAAAAGACCCTGCAGAACCTCCAGAGCACCGTGCACTATCACCTGGCGAGCCTCGCCGTGTCCGACCTGCTGATCCTCGTCCTCTCCATGCCCATCGAGCTCTACAACTTCATCTGGTTCCACCACCCGTGGGTATTCGGGGACGCGGTGTGCAGGGGTTACTACTTCCTCCGGGACAGCTGCTCCTACGCCACCGCGCTGAACATCGCCAGCCTGAGCGTGGAGCGCTACATGGCCATCTGCCATCCGTTCAAAGCCAAGAGCATCATGTCCCGCAGCCGCACCAAGAAACTCATCAGCGCCATGTGGCTCGCCTCCTTCGCGCTCGCCACGCCGATGCTCTTCATCATGGGCCAGGAGACACGTAAAGGCGAGAAGATATGCACCGCCATCGTCTCCCCCGTCACCATGAAAACTGTTCTTCAGGTGGGTGTGGATGAAGTTTTTTATCGCTGGTTTGTTTAGGCTGCAGGTTTTTACGCACGCGTCTCCATCGCTGCTCTTTACGCACCGACACGGATTCAAATGAAAATGTTAATGTAGGACTCTGGAGTCCTCGGCTAGGTAGTAGCTTAAATAAGGAGAGTTTGTTTTTTTTTTGTTTGTTTTTTTGTCTTTTTTTTTATTACCGTGCCCATAGTTGTGCACATTGCGCTTGACAAACCATGCGGTTTTACGCGCGAATGTGTCTCTAAAATTCCTGTCTGTGCATCTGTTGAGTTTCACTGGAAACTAAAACAAGAAATTAAATTATAGCCTCCGCAGAACTGTATTATTTTTAATTTATTAACCTATTTACGCATTAATTCAATATAATAAAACAAATTAAGCCAGCGGGTTGTGAGTAAATCCATCTCACTGCAGGTTAATTTCTTCCAGGAAATGAACAGGGCAGACTCGAACCAACATCAACATCATTGCGCTTGTTTCGGTTTGAATTAATCAAACGCACAGGAAATTATCAGATCCTCAGTTTTCATTATCAGATAGAAAACATTGGTTGTGGGAGAAAATCTATGGAATCACAGGGAAACGATCATAAAGAGCTAGAGCAAAGCGGACAAGCTGACAGCTACATGCAGGGTGCTGTGCAGGTGTGATGTTTTCTGAAGTGGAGTGTCCTGTTGGCTCAGTTGCTTTATATATGTGATTAATCTATTAATCGATCATCAATCAGTCATTGAAGATATTGTTTTCAAGAAAAAAAGAAAATTTGATGGTTTCAGCTTCTTAAATGTGAGGATTTGGCTTTTGGACTGTTAATGCCTGTTAAAGGTCAGCGCTGATATCCATAAGACAATATATTTCTGGTTTTAAGAACCAAAAACCATCTCAATGTAGTTTTACATCTCCTGTCTCAGGCTTCTCTCTGGAGCTCTAACAACAGGTTGGTGGCTGACTGCTTTGATTAATCTAATAAAAATATGTCAGATTTCAGGTAAACACTCCTGGAAACCAAATCCTGCAGGGTTGGATGGTGGGGGGGCTTGGTGCATGACTGAGAGCAGTGAGTGCTTTGCGGTGACATCACAGATCTAATGATCTGGATGAAATTGATGATAAAATGTCTCCTAAGTTTCCTAAGTTACAACTCTTCTTACTTATCCAAACAAAGACAGCAGTCAGAAATAACGATTAGTAAAAGCACTTTGTAACTACCTCTAGAAAAGAAAAGTGCAATACAAATGAAGTTATAACAACAATGATCAAAAAATCAAGGACGTGTCATTTCTTGCTGCTCACTCCTTTTGTAAAGAATTTAAAAATAATTGTGCAGCAGACTGAATATTTTTTTCATCCAGACAGTTGGAAGAGTCTTTGAGGGTTTTAGAAATACCTTTAGAGCAGCCTTGTGGGTGTTTCAGAGGAGGTCATTATCTTACAGAAAATGTGATGCTTTGAACTGAGTAACTTGAATGTAATGATGATACATAGGCACAAGCTGGGGCCACTTAAACTCTAGGAAATTGTGAGGGGCAATTTTATTTAACATTTGTTTTGACATTTCACAGACCAAATGATGGACGAATTCATAGAGAAAATAATCAGTAATGGAAATTAGTCGTAGGTTGCAGCTCTTCAGTATGTGCTTGTTAAAGAGACATATGGCTCAATGAGTCATCAGCAAGTGTGTGGGTGAGAAACAAAGAGACAGACATGCATAATACTCTGAGCACAACAGCAACCCCCCCCCCATGACAAAAAAAAGGCCATTTCTCAAGGCTGTCCCTGCTGCTCCCCAAGATGAATGGTGCTGCTCTGCAGGTCGTGGGTCGTATAAATGATTAGGTCAATCCCCCCGGCTTTGTTTACAGTGAACATACTTGCCGTTGACTCGGAAGGCCGGCAGAGTTCTTGGTGTTGTGATTTGCTCTGCGAGAAACTGGAAATAATTAGGCGAGGTGTTTGATGGACGCTTGGCGTGAGACAAAAGCAGGAGGGGATGTGACACCATCATCATCATCATCATCATCATCATCACCAGTATCATCTGCCTCTGCGTTCGCCGCGTCTGGCTTTACTCTCGCCTGCTTTTTGACGGCACAGATTTTGTCCCTGTTTGTCTTTTATGTGTCTTCTTTTGTGTGTGTGTGTTTTCGCCTCCCCTATTCATCACTCCTGCATAACGATAACTAACTGAAGCAGTGCCAAGGTTAACAATTCTTATCTTCTGATGCTTTCTTTGGGGATATTGGCATTTGTGAACCAGCCTGCCACAAATAGTCTGGAGAAATTTTCCCACACTTGAGATCTTCCCCTATAGAAATCACATCAGACATTGTGTTATTTTTTCCACTTAATGTAAAGAAAAGAACAACAAATAAATTGAGAGTCAGAAGAGATTATGTGACGCACGCTGACAAAGAGGAAACAATCCAAATTCTCCCATAGCATTTTGTATGTGCATGTGTTTGTTTGTGAATGTACTGTACTGTGCATGTGTGTATGAAAGATGCAGTATGAGCTGGTCCGAGAGGTGACCTGCTGTCATGGAGGGTCCCTAAACACTCTGGCTGTTTTGACAACAGTGTGTGACACTGAAGGGGGAGAGTGCGTATGTGTGTGTGTGTACTTGTGGGAGAAAAGATGAGGAGGTCAGAGAGCGAGAGAGAGGCGGGGGGGGGGACTGATTATGCGTAGATTTATAGGAGGAGCATGGAACCAACACTACCTGGGTTAGGAGTTCAATTCCCACAGCAGGTAGCCAGCAACTGCAGTACTGTGAGTAAAACTGTACTCTAAACTGCAAATATGAATAATGCAAAACACCTGAAAACAATTTTTACCTCTTAAAACCTTCGAGGCCAGACTCTGTTGGGTTGTAGAAATGTTAGTTTTCTAGCTCTTTCAGTTTAAAGTGAGACTGTGCAGCTGAACATAGGCATGGCTTTACACTGACTAACAAAAGCCACAGCAACAGGCTGATAGTTAGTTACCTAACACCTGAATATGTTCTTCTAATGCTACGATTGGTCTTCACACTCTATGGAAAATACAATCTAGTGGCTGCTTGTGTACTGCTTAGCTCCCCTGATAACCATCTATTTGTTTCTATGGTTTATGGTGGCTGGCAAGCTATGAAGTGAGTAACAACCGCCACCCACTGCTATGGAGTGTATCATTGGTGTCTTTGACTTTGCATCAGAACCTTGGTTCATACATTGTTAACTGGGGACACGACGGACATTTGGTCTTAACCGAACACTTTAGAAAAAGTAGAATTTAGTGGCAAAAAACAAAACACTATTTTCTTACTTGGAAATGTTATATTTTTATGAGAAAGAATACATTTTTGTATATTTCTAAGTTGCATATTTTTATTTTAATAAAACATTTTTTTAAATTTAATTATTTTTATTTCTTGCCGGGAGTGGGTGGTGGTGATTGTCGCTTGAGCTTCGACCATCATTGCATTTACGGGAGGTTATAATCTTCTGAGCCTCAGTGCTACGTCTTCAATATTATATATATTATTGATCAATTAATCTTCTCAGCACATTTTCATGCAAATTTAGACTAAACAACACATTTGGCAGTGTCACCATTGTGGCTGGCATCTTTGAAGTGTTGATCCATAAGAAGATATATTTGTGGTTTTAAGAACCAAAAATCATCTCAGTGTAGTTTTACATCTCCTCTCTCAGGATTCTCTCTGGAGCTCTAGCAACAACAGGTCGGTGAGCCAATCAGAAGAGAGGAGGCTCTGAGACTCTCTTCTGTGTACATTCATATGTGGACTGAGCGCTTTGATACTTACACAGTATTAATTTATTTAATTTAATATGGGGCCATTAAAAGATTAAAAAATTAGTATATTAATCTATAATGAAAACAACTGTTAGCTGTGGCCCTAGTCTGATAATTCATACCAAGGGGAAATTATCTGTACTAAGTAAAATTTTGAAGTACTTTCCATTTTATATTCTGACATTTCTACTGCCTACATTTCACAGTGTTATGGTTCACATTTTTACATAATGCAAGAATGCTCTTATTAACTCTGAATGTCTATTACTGACTGACGGTGTGCTGAGACCATCAACTAGTTTCATGTTTCAATATTTTAGAGTCATTTTTCTTGATTCTAGAGAAGCTAACTCGTTTTTAAACTTTCTCACACTGATTTCTGGAAAATTCTTGAAACATTTTCTATTAACAATCTTCTACCACAGATGAAAATACAAATGTTACAAATGTTTTACACATTCACGTGTTTAAAACATCTACTGAGACACAGGGTGAGTTGATGAGGGAGGAAGTGTGGGTCTGAATGAGAGGCTGAAGGACTTAATGGGGAAGAGGATTTGGATTTGAGTTTAATTTCTTCAAAGTTGCAGGATTTGAGCAAATTGACAGTGAGGTTAACTGACTACAGCTGACAGTAAACTCAGATGTTTCCTGTACATTTAAATTTGACACGCTGTGGGATTAGCCCGATGCTGCTGTGTGCCCTCACCTTGGCCTGTGTATCTGTGAGCTTGTCAGCTGTTGTTGCACTGAGTGATCTCCTGCTGTGCAGGAGTCTCCGCTTGGGTTGCACAGGATCATGTTGTTTGTGCAGCAGGATGAGTTTGTTTGAAGTGCAAACTGCAAAATTCAGCCAGGGGAGAAGGACATTTACGATAGGCTATTACTTTATTTCATTGTCTGCTGCAAATGTCTTGCCCCTTCTCTATTTACACCTGCATGATGCAGTATAGTCTATTTTACACACTGTAGGCAGGTTTCATTCTCTTTGCATAAATCAACTGATGGTTCAACTCACATGTGATGTAAACATCTTGGAGAATTAGAAGAATGTCATTAGTATCACTAGGAGTATTGCTATTTTTCCTTCAGTTGTAAGAATATTATAGGCTACTGACTCCCCCAATGAACTGGAGGACCAAACAAACTGCAGAAAAAACACAATCAGCATGATAAAAAATACTACGTTAGGCTCTTTAATTGTAATTTTGTTATTAATTGTAGTGTATTTCATAATAAAAATTATGCAAAGCAAACAACAACTTGAGTCACAAAAAATAGGCTTGCTTGGCAACCAATTTGTGAATATATTGTTTTCAAATAATCCATGAATCAACACACTTAATGGACTTCTAACAGCAAGACTAAGAATCTACAGACATGCTAGCAGCTAGGTAAGGCTGTTAAGTACAGAGGTGCTTTGAGCCTAATGCTAACATCAGTATCCTAACATTCGCACCATAATAATGCTAAAAAGCTGATATTAAAAAGGTATAATATTTACCATGTCTGTTACTTTAGCTTAGCATGTTAGCATGCTAACTAGTCTGCTAAATAGCACCAGACACAAAAGCTTGTTTTGACTATATGGTGGCGCACAATGACAAGTCAGAGGATCATCCATGTTATTTCAATTCACCCTGTGGGGAACATGAATGTCTGTAGCAAATTTATTGGCGATTGATCCTATAGTTGTTGAGATACTTCAGTCTGGACCAAAGTGGTGGACCAACTGACACTAGCATGGCCGGCCTTATAGCTACGGCATTAGCATGGCTATGAAAGAGCATTTCATTTCACGGCCTTGCTTCTGTCCAGCCTGCACTCTGTTTGCCTGTAGCTAAGTAACTTTACTGGTCAATAGTTCACACTGCCATCGGTAGACATTGAACACTTCATTTGTTTCTACTATGTACATTTTAGTCATCTGAAAATGTCAAGGCATTTATGTAGACTGATGCTACAGTATGTCATTTGAAATGTTACAGTAACAGTAATAGACATGAGTTAGTTTAATTGAAGCTACCGTATATAAACTGATTTAGACCAACTAGCAGAGCGGCCCGATGTCAGAAGGCACGGGTCATAATGCAGCCAGACTGACTATACTGCCTATAATTTCATCTCTACAAACCCAACCCCCTACATCATATTCCCACATATACACTATACATTATGCCACATGCTCCCTTAACTATTTCTGTCAAACACTCAGAATAACAACCATGAAAATGCACACAGATACCCTCAGTGCATGACACTGACTGCAGAACTCAGCACACAAACTGCTGACAGACGCTTCAAATATTCACTATTCAGACTGAAGATTGCATCAGGTGCATCCAGCAGCTCAGCAGGTGAAATGACAACTGATGTATGTGTGTGTGTGTGCCGTAAGGCTAATATGAGCACAACTTTATGTTATGCGTTTTCAGGAATGTGGTGTGCGTGTGAATGTAAGCTTTTGTTCACCTGCTGACAATAGTGCCTATAAGGTCAATTCAGTCGAGCTGATGGACTTAAAAATATCTACTTGGGATTTTTCTGACAGTATCCAAGACAATTTGCAATTATTTTGTATCACCGATGGCAGCTCAGCCAGGAGACAGGGAACTGCCTTCACCCACCCTGGATCTGGACCGGCAGGACATGTGCAAATGCGCTGCCACAATGCTCAGCATCAAATGGTCTGACGTCCAAGGCAAGGCAGTCCAGTCACGCTGCAAGAAAAAGCTACCCAAAGTGAAGAGAATGGGTAAACAACACCTGCCGATTTTCTCTGAGCTGCTCGAGGAATTTTTCATTTCCTGGCACAACAAGCCATATAGAGAGAACCATCCAGTGGCAGGCGGCACCGTGCTTGAATGTGACAGAATGAAGACTAATGGTTTCCACCAGATACCCCAGTGGAGCCGCCACCTGCACCTGAAGACAGGTTCAGTGGCTGAGTCTCACCGCCATCTCAAGGAAGAAGACGGAAGACCTCCTCGATACTCCCATAAGGTGCCAGGGTCTCTTTCAAGTGGCCGTTGTGTGCAGAAGAAGTGTGAGGAGAAAAAGAGGGATTAACGAGGCCAATGTACTGAGACGAACGCCCACCACCATAGACCCTCTGCTTGAATGCCAAACCTTTGCCCAGGCTGCAGCAAAAGAAAACAACAAAATTATTATTGCAAAAAAGTTTGGTCACTTGTTCCCCAGACATGAAATAAACCTGCAGAACAAGCTGAACAGAACAAGTTGTTCGGCACCTCTGCGACAAAAGAGGGCTTTATGGCAGACGAACCTGTCAGCCCCCTGTCACTGAGAACACAGAGTTGGTCAGAATGTACAAATTCAGAGACTTTTATGAGAGTGGTAACAAGGGATAGGGGCTTCAATTCGCTTGTGTCCCTCCACAGTCCAGGGGAGTGATTCAGTCACAGGCTGGGGGCCACTCACTTCCTGTGGGAGGAAATTTCCTCTCTGTTAGCGAAAGGAAGGATAAGAATAATCCCTCGCACAGTCGGAGAGGCTTCTACTCAAGATGTTTCCTGGACCCAACGGCAGGGTGAGTGAGATACACATGATCCTCCGCGGCCCAAATAAGGATTTCAGAAAATACAAGTTCGAAATGTTAACACATGGCTGCTGTGTTTCCTCTACATCATGAGTATCTAGTCTTCCTTTTTGGTCTCTCACTAAACCCAAGAGTGTTTGTAAAATGCACCAAGGCAGCTGTAGGGCCACTCAGGAGGTGAGGCACCTGAGTAGACGACTGCTGCCCTGATGGTTTTGATGAGAAAACTGTGGGACACCAGACACTTTTTTGTGTCACTGTTTCCCATCCCCAGTAATGAATTCACCCCAAGTAATGAAGGGGGAATTATCTATAGTGGTTGTATAGTTTTGTACCAGGCAACAAGTTTATTTCTGCTGTAAAGTTGGGCTTTTTAAAATGGGAGTTTAAAGGGTTAGGCACCTCTGTGTTGGCTTCATTTTTCAGCACCGCAGGTTGCTGCTTGGGCTAAACCAATGGGGGAGATTCAGGTTACACCCCACATGCATCATGTTCGCTCCAGGGAAGGGTGACCTTACAACATAATAGAACAGAAAGCTATACGAAAAGCATCCAGCTGTTTATGTCTTGGGCAAAGAATCACCTGGTGAAGCCACTCAGTATGTAGCCCTGTGTATAAGATTGGATTGCGCCACAGTTGGTCTTCAGTTTATGTCTGAAGAGAATCCGTATTTCCCAATTAGACATGAAACAAATGCTATGAAAGACAACTGAGTGGCATAAGTGTGAGTCTCACCGGATCACCCTCATTGCTCATTGGTAGTGAAGAAAAAGGATGAGTGGGATCATGTCACACTGAAGGCGGCTGCTGCTGTGGTTATTTAAATATCCCAGAGATTTTAGTGTAGTTTAAGTTCAGCTTGTTGCATCTTGCATAACTGGGACTGTGCATGTTGTATTCTGATAGCCACTCTTGGCTCCAAATGGTTGAGCCAAAATAATCCTTCATTGTTGTAATTGGTCATTTTCATAGGGACATTTTGGCTCAATTACCTTCATTATATTTGGACAAACTCATAATTAATCCACATTCTCATTAACTCCAAGGGTTACTTGTAATATAAAAGTTAATTGCTGAACATTTTTCTAAATAATTTAACAATGTAAGTCCCAAAATGATTAAAACAAGCCATAATACACAGTTCTGTATCATTACCTGAGACTGAAGTCATGAGAATTGGTAGCTTCTATCTCCATCTCACAACAGTGGCAGTAAGTGCTTCTAATAAATATTTAGCCTCCTGCTTTTTCACAGAGCTTGTCTGTGCCAGTCACTGCATTCGCTGAGGACAGCATGTTGAAGGGGATTTTTTTCCAACAGCCTTCTCATTTGACTCATTTCACCACCTGCCATTGCCAGACATTTTGGAAAACACAGTGTTTAATGCAGTGCATGGGCCAGAAACGACAGCAGATGTTGTTTACAGTAATTACACAGCTACAGTATGCTCTCAAAATGAACACAGTAATGATTTATTGAATTTAAAGTGTCAGGTAGCACCTAATTCATGCCAAAAAAAAAAACAGAGGTGCTAGACTGAACATGAAGGAACGGGATGGTTGATAAGCTCTACCCTAATAAACATCTTGACAGCAACTCAAGTGTCTGCTCAAACTCAGTGTTGTCTAATATGTTACTCTGTGATGTGACTCTTCTTTTAAACATCCTTCTTGGCTGCAGTACATCCGGTCTCCCTCTTGGTTATCCTCTTCAAAGGGAACCAGTCCAGACCTTGTTGGATCACAAGCAGAACAGAGCCCAATGTTATGTTTACATCCCCAGAGCAGCAGTTGCTCGACAAACTTTCTACCAGCCAATCAAGTAATATCCTGCCTTGAAGCTTCTACATTTATTAGATATCTAATGACTTTTGAGCTACGTAGTTCCACAGTGAAGGCACTTGATGATAGCTGCTCCAAAACGATCCCTCTCTACAACACTGGTGTTAGCATGCTTTTCACTGGGTGTTGTGTGAGCAGCAGGGGTATTTTAGTATTTTTAAAAATCAGTAACTTTACTCATGCTTAAGTATTTCTTAACTCAAGTATTTTTCTTCGCTACATTTTAAAAACACAAGTCACATGAAGTTGTTATTAACTGTGAGGATGCAACAAATGAAAAGAGTCAAATCAGCAGGTGCGGCAGAGAAGAAGCTGCTGATTGAATGCGCCGGCCGGCGACCACGGCAGGTGTCCCAAATCACTCCTGCCGTGTGGCGTGATTAACAGGTGCATGCTGGGTCTGGCTTACCCTAAATGGAAAAATACTGACAGTGGGTCCTTCAATTGTGACTTCTACATTTACTTTCACCATCACTGAGGTGTGAACCACCTCGCTGCTGTTCCTGATCATCCCTGTTGTGACTGCGGCTCATTCAGCTCAGTGTAAACTTGGAGCACAGTGAGACAGACTGGTTATATTTTGCTTCGAGATCTAGCAGAGAAGATGGATTTAGAGCAGATTATGTAGAACTAGCATGAGACGCAGAGTCACATTCAGACAGGTGTGTGCAACACTGTACAGCATCAACAACCGGTACGCTGCCTAGCAACACAGCATTTTATCTGTCTTTGTCAGCTGCAGCCACTGTGGAGTTTTTGGTGTTTATACCTTTCCACTTGTTCTGCTGCTTTATTCTGCTGTTACTTCCAAGAAGCGGCAGCTGTTTGATTTATGTAGCTTCATATTGCTACATAAAGTCTATGAACTCCTGCTGTGTCCTGGTGTTTCTATTTTGTCCCATTTATAGAAGGTAGGCTAAATAATAGGAACACCTCTCTGTATAATGCAATAAAGCTCAAAAGCACCACACACAACACCTCAAAAATGATCACACAGACAAATCAACAACTCTCCTCCAATCCAACAATTGATAATATTAAAATTGCAGAATTGTTGTGGGACTGCATTAGTTTTAGGTGTTGCACTGACTGCTGCAGTCTGCCTGGCTGGAACTTATTGGTTGCTTTCACTGCAAACTGAAGTATCAATGCATACACGCCTAGTAGCCCAATAGTTTTATCACATGTTATTATCACAATATTTTTTACCCCTCCCCCTTTTAATAATGTAACGCAATAACATTTAACAAGCACATTTTAATTAATTTTACTTGTACTTAAATAAAATGTCTTTTAAGTAACAGGACTTGTACTTAAGTAGAATATTCCAGTACTTTTTCCGAACCTAGTGAGGGGTAAAAATACGATATTACAATGTTTGAGTGTGAGAAATGTCCAATCTTTTAAAAAACTGTGGGTTTACTGTGATGTTTGCTAAATCACCACCTACTGATAAGACAAGAGATATTCTTGCATCTGCTGACACACTGGAACCTGAAATCTCATGTAATTCAAACATGACTTCAGTATTTCTGCGCCACGTGATGTTCTACTACTCTGCATGTCAAAGATGACACATGACAAGAGCCAGATGCATTTACACTGGTGACTGTTTCTGTTTGCAGTTATAAAACACCAAATGGCACTTGGCATACAGCCTGTGCAGAGACTTTGGTCTAAACAGTGTCAATGTGATACAAATATTTGGATTATTCCCTGCTGAAAGTGAGATGGATGTTTGTTTAGATATGAAGAACTGAGGCTTGGCAATTATGGGAGGAGTTTGCCGGAGGAGAAGATGGCTCTCCACTGTTGTAAACAGCTTGCAAACACAGTGGTTAGTTACTTAAGCGTCATAATTATAATACATTATTAAATTGAAAAGCATCATATAAGGATAAAATCAAAAACATACAGACCATTTCTTTGGTTGTCAAGTTTGCAAAATAGCAAACAACAATGATACATCTGTTTGCAATATTTTAGTGCTAGATTAAAAAGTTGCAAATAGATTTATCATTGCAAGATAGGCAGTGTAAGAGATTTTGTTTGCTAATTTGGAGTTTGCTAATTTGGAGACTGACAGGACACAGCTGCAGCTGATCAGTTTGATACAGAGACAAATAAGAGAACTCAGTCTCAATATTACCGCCACCGTTTAGATTTGGTTTGTTTCTGATTCACAAGTTATAGGATCTGTGTTAACTGTAGATCTGATTAACAAAGGAGTCACAGAAGAACTTTGGTCATTCATCAGGACGTTTTGACTTTTGTGATCTGTCATCTCAGAGAAGGACTCTTTTGTTATTGACCGATAAAACACTTTCATCATCTAATGGGGTCATTTCCATTCGGTCACATTTGACTCAAATTTTTTTTTTTGAGGTGATGTCTTGAGTCTGGGTTATTATATAGATAAATTACCAACAGAATCTCAGTAAGTGCAGATGCAAATAATGAATTAAAAAAAACACATCGCTGCCAGGAGGAAATAGCTCATGTACACTCACCATCCAGTGAATCCATCTAACTGTGGTCGCGCTCATCCCTTCACAGTAGAAACACAGAATTACGTTTTGGTTTTTTTTGTCTAACATGTCATTTTAAGAGGAAACATGAAAAGACTAATAGCCCATGTCCTGTTTTGGCAGAGTTGAGTGAAAGCTGATCCAGCTGTGCAGTCGTTGACAGAAACTGACTTTGCCTCATGACAGTTCAGATTAAAGGTCTCATCTAACTAAAAATGTGTTTCCTCTATTCCTCTTTCCTCACATCTCCTCCTGCATCTCTCCCTCGCTGCTCGGCAGGAAGCACAAAGACACGAGCGAGGAAAACATGGGGGCAATTAATGGAATTTAGATGCACCCTTGGTACTTTCCTCTTGTTACTTGTCGTTCATCTTTTCTTTTATTTCTTATTCCTCTTATCTGCACATCTCCAGGCTCTCCCAATTTTAGATGTGAGAAGGATGCAGGGAAAAGATGTGAGGAATGGGTAATGAAGGCAAACATGTTTTGTGGAATGAGACGTGCTTTTGAATTAATCATCAGAAGCAACATTATGACGTCATTTCTATAAAGGTAACCTTACCTGATGCATCAGACGGTTTGTTACACAGAAACATCAGAAGGCTTAGTTGGAAACTGTTTGGAAAGCAGTGTAACACAGGCTGACTTCAACCAATCAGATTCGACATCCTTCCCATTTGGAAGGAGTCGAGTCAGTTGGTAAATCAAACTCTTGGCTTAAACCTGGATAAAAAAAAAGTCAATGTTGAGCTTCTGGCAGGCAACCACAACACTGACACATGCACATAGGGGGTATTACGTCATTGACAGGCAACCAAATGAAACAGACCGTTACCATGATTAAAATCACTGATTTCTCTAGCTGTGAGAATTACTGGGAACATTTGGTATAACAACAACATATTTAACATAGGTCCAGTTGTTTTAATTGGGGAAAAAGGTGGAATATAACGTGGAAAACTCACATATTGTAACTTTAAGAGAACAACATTTCTATTTGCGTTCAGAGAGAAAGAAAGAGCTGAAGTGCTCTAGAATCACACGGCGAATACTGAATGGACTTTCTAAAGAACAACACTGAGAAAATGTGTGACCGGGAAGTTCTGAGTGAATATGTCAGTGGTAGTTAATTTATTGTCTCTTGGCCGTTTGGGGGTAAATTGGCTTTGTGTTTTCCCTTCTCTGTTCCTGTGATAGAGAGGTCAGGAGTGCAGCCGTTTATTGTTCCACTGTTGCTCTTCCAATTTAATGTGTACATGGAATATACACGAATACAAGACTTTATGTGAAGGTCTTGTATAAAAGTGTTCAGATACTATTATGTAAGCAAGGACATAAAACATTTCTGAGGAATGCACAGCATGTCCTTTCGGTAAATATCTGCCATCACTAAAACTGTATTATGGCATGCAATGGCATTGAGTCCAGAAACCATTTTAGAGAACAACAGAACGTGTGGTTGCAGACTAAATGACACAGATTATGAGGTTTTGGTAAACAACATCAGTAATTTAAAAGATAGTTTAATTGAATATGACAGTAAAAGAAGAAAAACTGAATTATACTTTTGGACTGAATTTCCTCCAGTGCCTTTTTTCTATGACAAAGCAAAGTAATAAATTGTTTAACGACGGCAGGCTGAGCTTGTGAGAGCGTCTGCTGTTACTTTGTTTCAGTTGTATAAATAAAGATGGATGGCGTTGCACTGCCATCAAATTAGTTCTGTGATTATAAAGTAAAAAACACAACGAGGAAGTGTCTCACATGCACTTGAATGTAATTAGAAAATGGGCACAATTTCTCAGGAGGATAATCATACTGTCATCTGCACTGTCACTAATGCCAGTGTGTGAGAATGCTTTTTGTTTCCCAATAGAATCTTGGTAGAAGTTCTTCATGAAGTCATATTTTTTACTAAGCTTTTGTACGAGTTGTATGGGCTAAAAATGACCCAACACAGGGTTTACTGTGTACCGTGGCAGTATGAACATGACAAATAATGACACTTAAAATGATTAAGGGCGGCACAGCGGTGCAGTCGTGCACTGTCGTCTCACAGCAAGAAGGTTCTGGGTTGGAACCAGCTGGGCGGCCAGGGCCTGCATGTTCCCCTTGTGCCTGTGTGGATTTCCTCTGGGTACTCCAGCTTCCTCCCACAGTCCAAAGACATGCAGTTAAGGTTAATTGGCGACTCTGAATTGGGATATATGTCAGCCGTGTGATACACTGCCGATCTGTCCAGGTTGTACCCTGCTCTCGCACGATGTCAGCTGGGATTGGCTCCAGCGGTATGGCTAATGAATGAATGAATAATCTCTGAATCTTTTCATTCGGTCTTTTATAGATCGAATGAAACTGGATTTTTGATGTTGATACCGGCATATTGACATTGGAGAGTTTGGCCACTTTCAGTTCAACATGTAAACACAACACTGATCTATTATCACCTTATAAAGTTGTTATAATGATTTGTTGTCCACACATCCACAGTCACAAAGCAACATTAGCATTCATTTGGAGTCACGTCTCTGACAACCTGTTGAATGAATGCATTCTTATATTGATTCACCAGCTGGTTGCTAACGCTGTCTGTCTGCTGTTTGGTGCTGCGAACCAAAACAAAAAGGTTCCAGCAGACAAAACCAAAACAGAAAAACTGAAACCAGCTATAAAAATAAAACAAAACATTTATATCTGTAGGTGCTGCAGAGCTGGAGATAATTCTCTGTGTTTCAGATTACTCGCAATCATTTGATCCATCGTTGATACAAAACTATGTATTAGAGCAATTTTGAAGAACTGTGACGAAGACATTCACAGGATATTTTACATTTAAAAGATAAACCTGGCTCTCTGGTGGACACACTACGCAGTTGGGCTGGGCTGGGTGTACACTGCTCTGCACTTGTGGTTTGTGTTTGTTGATAAGGTACTGTATAATCTCTGGTTACCACAGTTGAAGCCACAGGACTCATATGAACTGTGTGCCGATGCGACTAGCTAATGTTAGCTAGCAGCCAGATAACCCTCACCCTTTTTTAAAATATGTCATTTCTAAAAAATATGATGTTTCAATTACATTTTTACACCTGGTCAGTCCAGAAAATCCTAATTAATCTGTGTATCTTTCCATATCATAGATTGAACTTGTGGGGTTAGTGGTGAATGTAAAAGTTTCTGGACACTTTCTCTATTGTCTCTCTATTGTTTGGTGAAGGTTATTGAAGAGTGAAACGAAGAAGCCTCCTCACACTTGTTGAGGAAACTTGTTATCTTAGCTTGACACCACATTCACACAGTTTCCTCAAAAGGCGTATTTGTACTGTTGACTCCCATCTCATAAATGTCAGCAAATCACAGCAGTTTATACTCTGACCGAGGTGGTTAAATATCATTAATTACTTAATGTTAATAATGCAAGATAGTTTTCTGGGTTTTCATTCCCTCAAGACAGCCTGCCATTGTTCAACACTTCATCAAAATTCACAAAAAGAAAGAGGAAAAAAAGAATCTGATGTACTTTGCACCTGCCAGCAAATCCCCTGCCATGTTAAATGCTGGTGTGGCCAGACCTGCAGTCTTGCTGCATTTACCAGAGAAAAAAAAGGTTCACAATATGAGTCGTCAAACTGTTTTTGTTCTCTCAGCCTTATGTTTGTCATGCACTACATTGATGCGGCCACATGCTGACGTATTGGTCGTATTACACGTATTATTTACAAAGGATACCAGAACAAACAATTGTTGACTTTTTTTCAGTACTTATTTGACACCGTGTACCCATTGTGATTCGCATTTGAAAGTGTTATTCTTTTTCAAACATACTGTTCCATCTGCATGTGGCATTTAAGAAACATGGAGCAAGGAGAGAATTATAATACCACACGTTTTAGAAAAATGACTACACCTTTTATGGCTGTTTCCACACTGTGTTCCTTCTGCACAGTATAGTCGGCATTTATCTAACTTTTATTTTCTTTCACTGTGGTTATATTTACATGTATTGCATCCATCATTGTTGGGTATGAGCTTAGTAGCTTGTGCTGCAAAAGCCAAGCTGTAGCCCTGACATCACAGCTCACCATGTATTCACAGACCATTCAAGACAAACCGTAGCTGACAGATCAATTTTAACGCTGCCTTATTTACGCAGACAGCTCACAGGCATGAAAGCAAGTCTGTTAACAGCGACCAAACACCCACCGTCTCCCATGAGAGTTGTCAAATCGATGGAAGGTGAAAGCTGAGCGGTGCGGGAGAAACATCTAAAGAAGGTGTGAAACACAGTGATCAAAACATTATATACAAGGAGCAAGTGGAGCCCTGGCCTCTTACTGTTGGTGCATGGTGCAATCTCATCTGTGTTGAGTGGTCTCAGACTTTAGGACTCCAGTGTTTATACAGCATAACTAACAAGACTGAAAGTGTTCCCAACAAAAAGTTTAATAATTGAAAAAATCTGCATTGCATGAAGACTGAGGCAAGACATGGTCGCAAACATTTAAAGATTGTTTTGCTCTCTTCTCTTGTAATTGTTTGGTCTAGTGCTGCATCATTAAGTGACATCTCATCAGCATGATGCTGGCCTGTATGCTCTGCCCCGCTGTGCATCATTCATTATTCAAACTGAATCAAGCATTAACATTATAGCAATGCAGCAACTGCAAACAGTGTGAATGTACATCTGTGCATGTGTGCGTATGAGCGCACTGGTGGTGATTGCTTGAGTTCAGGTTCAGGTCGGACACCACAATAAATCTGCTGCTGTGTAGATAACACTTCAGAATACACAATTATAATTGCCCAGACACAACAACATTAAAACTTTGTCACAGTGAAGCTTTGGGGTTCACACACTCTGTCGCTCTGATCAAAACCAGGTGACACCTGAATGGCAGTCGCTAACGTTAGCAAGCGAGCTAAAGGATATAAGTTGTGTCTCAATTCAGGGGCTGCACCCTGTGAAGGACATGGTCTACGAAAGTGTAGCCCTTCGTTGCTGTCATAGACCGCAAAGGCCAAACGAAATGATCAGGTCTATGGAGGATTTCTGCTTTGCGTCACCAGCTGTGCCCACCCGTACCACAATGTGTGGCTCTTGTCACCTTTACAAAAACTGGCCCTGGGGCCCTGGTTTTTGTTGTACCCCATACTTACATTTTAAAGTGGAATCCAAGGGTTCACTGTTGGCGTTGGAGCCTTCAGGAAAAGAAAGCAGCATTTCTCAGTGAAACAATTGGACTTCAAATACAACCTGGGAAGATTACGGCCCTTGAATTGGGACACAGCTATAGTGTGTTAATAAGACGGTTCCTGAGTTACCGGGAAGCACTTTTCTTATTAGTCGCTCTGCGAGTTTGCACTGTGTTGTTTTTGCAAAGACATGAAGATGTTGTGCTATTTTCTGATGGGATTGGGCCTTTACACATTTATTTCATTTGACATAAAAACATTTCCAAATTTAAAATATGATATATGTCATGTTTTATCCAAATGACATATTAGAAATAATGTGCAAAGCAAATACAGTAACTTTTACTAATAATTTATCTGGCCTTTCTAAAATGCCATCGTGGCCGATTTTTTTTTTTTTTTTTTTAATGCAAATGAAGTGAAGAGGGCAGGTAAACAATAACAATGCAAATGACCTTAAAATACTGCTCAGAATTAAATGCACATGGCTGAAGTTGCTAGGTGACAGGTTATTGATGGCATACAGCAGTAAAACAAAAGAACTCTGGAGCTGTAAGCTGCATGATGAGCCAGAGGAGATTTAACTGCCTCCACTAATACAGCACCATGTTTTACTTGATATGAAACTAAATGGTCAGTTTGTTTATTAAAGTTTGGTGAAGCCTAGTCAATAGCACAAGAAGGCCTTTATTTTGTGGTGTGTGCTTGAGGCAGAGAGGGAGAGATGTATGCATACATATACATACGCATATGATGTTTTAGCGACGCCAACAAGTGGCTACCACTACTGTATAAGAGATATGTGCTGCATTCTAGTTGTCTTGTTAATTTGGCTGTAACAAACTGCTGACAAAACTACAACCATACTACTTCACTGCATGTACATCAGGCCTCTTGTTGAGCATTAGCTGGGACAAAACATTCATCTTGCTGCATTTCTCAGAAGCAGAACTCTGTCCACATGTCACCACTTTCTAAAGTGTAAGTAACTGACATTAGAGCTGATGCCCAAGAAGGATTCTTTTTGCATCTGTGACAAAACACAGGGTGATGATACCACCCTTGTTGCAAACTTGTTATAAACAGGAAGATCAGTGGAGAAAACACCTCAAATATATTGTAAAGAAAAAAATCACAGCTACTTCTGTCACACAGATACCTGTTGAAGGCCAACCAGGACAGTCACTGAGCACTGTATGATTTTATCCAAAACTGAAATACACATGACCATAAAAAAGAGCAACTTATATAATTTCAACAAGGACTCCAAATGTTTCATAGAACTGCAACAACCCCAAAAATCTGTTTGCACAGGCAATAATACAAAACTCTTGCTGTCAGCTGTCTTGTTTTGACATTCAGAGGAAAAGTGATTGTGGTGACTTACACATTTAGACGTGTCACAGAAGAACTGGAGCCAGGGCATGAAGAGGACAAACATAAAGAAAAGCAGCAGTAGGGGCATACTACAGCAGTTCCTGACAGCCAGCAGGACACCAGCACAATGGACTTACAGTCACACATCCATGGCTTTGAGCCTCAGAGCCACTGTTCAGGGTTTTGTTATTCACTGCAAAAATGCAGTACTTATTTTAAGAAATCTTATCGAGACAAAATCAATTATTTTTCTAACAAAATAAAGCTCAAATGTTTTTACATCATTTTGATGTAAGTCATGTTTTTCTGTCAGTAAATCTTTCAAGAAGAATATGAAATTAAAGCTGGGGCAATCAAAAGTTAAAGCCCTCCGTCTTCTTGAATTGATTTGAACTTTTGTAATGTTGATGCAGTGAAACAGGTGGATCTCAGCTTATAGTTCATATTTTAAAGTATAGCTTTCTTCATTTATTACCTCCTATAATACTTTTCTGCTGAGTGCTTAGCGCTGTATTACATAAGGCAATGAGGCATGACTGAAAAAATGACCTGAAAAACTGCCAATATTTCAACAAATTGTCTGAATGTTGCAGATGTTTTCCAGTTGTCTTTATCAAAGTGGCTTTGCTGGATGCTGTCGTGCACATCCACCATAATAGCCCCAAACACCACGGACGCAGAAACATAATGGGGTAATGATGATGGAAACCATGCTAATAGTCAGGTAGCGAGAGCCACCAGGATGCTTCGGTATTCAGGCAGCACTCCAGACGCTCTCTGTTCCTTCCCTGTTCATTACTCACCACATTCAAGCCTCCAGAGGTAATCATATGATGTCCAAACAGAGCGTCTGCTTCAGGGAGAGACGGTGTAACCCATTTTAAGTCAATGCAGCCATAGAAATAACACAACAACACATTTCCCAACTGTTAGGATTAACATGGCTCGTTAGCTAGAGGTTTTCTCAACATTGGAGACACAATAATTAAGTAATATCTGGAAAAAATATATATTTCCACATCAAGTATAAAAGTTCTATTCACTAAATGAACTAAATTAGTTGGTGTCTGTATTGTTCTTTTTTTCTCACTCCTCCGTGCTTCTCATGAACATGGATGATGCTGTCAGTGACACTGTCATTATGGATGATGAATGATCAATCACATTCATCTGTTATAAATGCTAATGCTGGTGAGACTGTTACATGTGGGGAGAATTTTTTTTTTTTTTCAACCCCAAATTCACTCAGGAGGTAGCAGTACAGCCGCAATAACTTCCACCAGTCGGAGTCTTAAGCTGGGAGTATGTCTGAGTTTGTGTGATGTTAAAGTGTTCTAATAGGGCTAATAGGTACACTCAAAGGCAGGCTGAAATACCTGGGGCGCAAGATGCCATAACTGCTCAAATGAGGATAATGGCACACACTTTGGACAGTCCGTCCTCAAAGGCATTCCTAGTGTTGCCCTCAGTTGTACCTAGATGTGGAGAGCTTGACAGGCTCCTTTCTAACCCCCTCACATCTGACCAATCCCTGCGTGAAGATGGAGTGCTTCGACTTGTTGGTTCCGACAAAATTCTGACAATGGAGAGGTGTGAGGGAAGACGGTTCACTCGCTATTTGACCTTCTAACAAGCACTTCACTTACTGCCTGAATGTAGCCTGGAGCCCAGAGTAATAAAAAGAAAAAAGTTCACAGTGCATTTCCTGCGAACATGAAGCCTATAGAGTTGTTGACCGAAAGGAGCTATTTTGTGCGCCTCTAATCCCTGAAGCAAAACGTCCCATTCGTTATGTTACATGACCCAGGGTTGGAGCTTTTCTATGGATTGAATCCGCAGGATGCTCATGAATCATCTTTACAACTGCATTACAAAATGTCCAGTTCTTTGATAATGTTCAAAAAAAATCTAAGGTGTAAGCCTGTCTACACAAAAACTTTGGGGGGGAGAGGTTTACTATGATTTCCAAGAAAGAAAACATCCAATCACAGAGAGCTAAAGGTTATGCTGTTGAGAAAATTGACAATACACTCCACGGGTTAAATCCAATTTACTTTTGAATTCTGGATCATTTCAACAACTACGGTGCTTTGTTTTGTTTACCAATTCAAGGACGAAAGCATTTTGAACTCGCTCCCACTCTGGTTCACACTTCTGACTGGTCTAGTCTCCATGGCAAGGGTGGCCAAGATCCATGGGTATTTAGACTTTTTCGTCGAACTAAAAGACAAAACATGAGATCTGAGAGGTTAAAATAATTAAAACTGGTGACCATTACATAATCCTACATAATAATTTCTTATCCAGGAAGTGTCCCATGTTTTTATGTTAAGTAACATTGATTACATTGTTTAAACATGATACCCGTGAGCTTTGGCAGGTGTTGCTATGGAGATAAAGCCAGTCAAAGCTGTAGTGATTTCACAATGTTTTGTTGTTCCAAACTGAATTTATCCAGAATTGTCACAGAATTTGAAAGTGATTGATTCAAGCTACAGTTTGTATCATCAGTTTTCTCAACAGTGATAGCTTTCAAGTAACAGAATTTAAAGGTCTGTGACTGGCGGTTTCTCACATCCGTAGATGTGCTGTAGGTAACTGGTGAGTCATCTCACATTGTCTATGAAGAAACTGAATTGGACCTTTTACTTCTGGAATTAAGTGAGCCAAAATAGGATCTTGACAAATGAGGGAAACATATACCCAACCCCCCAGTCGAATTTACACCATTTCTTGTGGGACACTTTTATCATGTTTATTAAAATAGATTTCTTTTCTACAATATCACTGGTTGTAATTACTTTATTCTTAAAGATATGATTAAAAGAAGACAACTAAACCACTTTGTGGAGGTTAAGTGAAAATCAGCACCATGGCTAGAAAATAAAAAAATCTGTTGCTGTCTGTTGCTGGCACAGTATTCCCATTAAACATTGGCACTGGACTGAGTAATGATCCAGTATGAGCTGGATGCCTCCAAAGCTGTATGTAAATTGTGGAAGTCCAAAGTGAGCCAAAGCTCAGACTGGAGGCAGTAGAGTACAGCAGCTCTGCACAGTCACCTGCATCTCATGCATTAAAAAAACAACTGGCCACTGATGCTTTCTCAAGCAGAGTCCTCCCTCACAGGACACAGTGTATTTGGATGGAGGGCTCCTCCATAAATCAAACACGCCCCTCAGTACACTGTGTAGCGCTGTGGCAGTTCTAGCTTATTCACAACTCTGGTTCATTCTGTCCTCTTATGTGTTTTCTTGTTTTTGTCCTTTTTCACCAAATACAAATAACTTTGGTGGTCGAACAAATACTGTCCTTGTTTATACTAGAACATGAATACAGTGTCTCCTTGTTCAACAAAACCAAACTAGGATATGAAGTATTTGATAGAAAGTATTCACACGCCTTCACTTTGTGCACACTTTGTGTTGTAGATTGAACTTTAAATGGATAAAACTACCATTTTTGCCCAGCTACACTGCCCATCTAAACATAAACTGAAATCTGTCATCCACAAAAGTATTCAGAACCTTAATTCAGTCAGTTGGTAGTCTCTGAAAGCTATGCATATGATTGATGTAGTTTATCCATCTGTGGATAAACTGCCCAAGCAACTGTGAACTGCCATCTTCAGGTCTCTCCACAGATGTTTTATTGGGTCTAAGTCTGGGTTTGGCTGGGCCACTCAAAGACAATCAGAGACTTGTCCCAAAGCCACTCCAGTGTTGTCTTGGCTTTTTGCTTTGGGCCATTGTCGTGCTGAAAGGTGAATTGGCTGCATTCATCCTTCCCTCTGCTCTGACCAGTCCCCATGTCCCTGCTGCTGAGAACTAATGCAATTTTTTTTGTGACATATTTAAAAGTAGTTATGTTGCATGACTCTATCATTTGCCACTAGTTTGTCACACTCACATATTCCCCTCCCGCCTGTCCTGCAAGTATCACTGTTGCATTTTAATCAGGATTTTTTTTTCTAAATGGCTGGGATTTGGTAATGGTTTATTTAGCTTTTATTTACTTACACATACAAAATGCGTCAATTTAAAATTAAGACCGAAATTTTGATACATGTCTGTTTTTGACGAGTTTGTAGTTAATCGTGGATTCTGTATTGGTGGAGAGCATTCGGTCTCCTTTCAGTTATTTCCTTGAACTTCCAACTAGATGGGAAAAAAAGACAAAAAATACAGATACAAACATGCGCACCCCTGGCACACATGCTTCCCTGCACAAACCTTTAGAAAATCTCAATGTGTTCATATAAACACCAATGTTCTCAGAGAGCACTTTGCTGCAGAGCTGCTACGCCTCGACAGCTCTGTGTCCACAAACATGGGCAGGATGGATATTTTTTAATTTTTTATTCGCTGTTAAATTCAAGCACCAAATTTTAAAAAAACAACGTCTCATGTAAGTTAATTATATAGTTTTCATCAGGGTGGGAAGTCACCAGTAAATAGACTCACCACACTCTTTCAGGCACATCCCACAGAAGTTGTAAATCTCTGGTGACAAGGAGGTAAATTGGAAAAATGGCTTCTCAACACTCAATAAGAGTTGTAGTCCACACCGCTGCAGCTCTGGTATGAGTGAAGGGAGCCTCCTGCAGTCATGTAGTTTGTGAAAGACTACAACATTAATTTATTTTAGGATTTGTAACCTTACACCTACTGTAGCTCATGCATCCAAAGGTCAAAATGAGACACTTCAAACTTGACCAGAGTTATAATTTACACTGTTATTTTGTCTTTGGTCCCCTCCAATCATTCTTTCTTAGCATCTCAATTTCATTGCATCTCGGTCCCAATTATTAGCAGTCGCTCTGCCAGTTTTTTGGCTGTTTTTCTTTTTCTTTTTTTTTTCTTTCTACCCAAGCTGGGGTTGTGGTCATCAATGTCTAGAGGGCAGGGAACCCTCAGAAGTCAGCCAGTCAGTTCATTAAAGCCATTAACATTTTTCTTCACCCATGATTATCCTTTAGAAAAACAACAGCACTGGATCCCCCCACCCCCCTCTGTGTGTGTGTGTGTGTGTGTGTGTGTGTGTGTGTGTGTGTGTGTGTGTGTGTAGGTGGAGAGAAAATGCTGTAAGGAGAAACTTACATCTATTGAGCAAGTATCTGCACAAATGAACACCTCACACATCTACGCACGTTCCCTGTCTTCACCAGCCTCATACAGTTACACAGCAGCTGGAGGAAGAAGTCAGCTGTCGTAACTGATGTCTGGCAGCACCTCATCTCTCTTTGTTCTTTTTTTTTTCTCACTCCATTGTTCTTTCTCATTAATCTTCACTGCTGACTTTATTTTCCCTTATTTTCCTTCTTTTATGTTCTCTCAGCAGCAAGGCATCACAGTGTGAAGAAAATGATTGGTACAAAACTTTTCATTATGACTCTGATCAAAGTTGGCACCCATAAAATATAATTTCAAGTGTTTCTTGATGGAACTTTTGAATTACTAAAAAAAAAAAAAAAGAGAGACGAAAATGTCAGTATGTTTTCATGATTCTTTTGCAAGTGAAAACAAAGAGTTGAAAAGAATGACCTGATGTGTCTGCTAGATGAATTTAATTAAAGTTCAAAGTATCTTTGTTGTCCAATACAAGAAATTGATGACCAAAGTGATATGTAACATTTCATTCATCAGAGTCAGAGCTCAAAAGTCAAGTAAGCAGTCTGTGTAAATAAGCCATCTCCAGACAACAGTAAAATACTGTTTTAGCAACTGAATAGCAGCAAGAACACAGGAAAACTTCTACCTCCTCAGATCAACCAACAACCTGAGTGTAACAGCTGAAGCGCTGTCTGAAGCTTTTCTCACCACCTGCCTGTTATAAAGGTCTGTAGACGGGGCTTGACTCCTCCCTGAAAGCAGGACAGCATTATGTTAATTGTGAAAAGGTTCAAAAGCACAAAAAGCTGTCCACTCAAATTGCCTTGTTGCACTTCTAATCTACTTACTTACCTGTTTATGATTCCTCCTACTGTCACCTGGTTCACCTTCACCTTTCACAGCCTCTCTCCCCACACATCTTTCTCCACCACTCTTTGTGGCTGGACCGGCCACAGTCCAATGATACATCCACCAATGTTCGTGACTGACTGACTCAACACTTCTTGTAACCACTTCACATTAACAGCCTTGTAGCGCTTAAGTGGACAGAAACCCCTTTACTTCTTTACAGGGCTGTTATTGCTGTGCTGCAGTCAGAGCATTGTCTCACAGATCTGCTAGTTTCTTTAGCTTAGCATTTACTGATGGCTTCTCTCTCTCCCTCCCACTCTTCTGCTGTCTCCTGCTTGGTGTGTCTTATGTTTAGTTATTGCTTTGCCTCCTTTAAAGATAATGGTACATACACTGTACAGCCATATGTTTTCATCTGGTCTTGTTACACCCTATCTGTCATCCCTCTCCCTCACTGGATGTCTGCTCTTCTAATACTCTTAAATTCTCTCATGTATTTTTCATGATTCAAGACGTTGGTTGCTTTCAAGTAATTATGAACAGTATTTGCATGTAATTACCTTTGTTTTGAGATGAAAATATTCATTCTCTCTGACTCAAAAAGCTGAAGTAAAAAGACAGACAAAAGGTTATGAGAACAATAACATGAAAAGAAGTGTTTAATTTTATTTATGCAGAATCGTTAAGGCTAAATGAGCCACTGAGCCAACAGGAAAGAAAATAACATTGTTCCTTTTGCAGTGAACTATTAAATGATAGGTTTGGGACTTTTCAAACTGTCTTAAAACATAAGCTGAGGCTTATATGAAGCCTCTGCAGTCCCACTCAGCTAAATCAATATCTTTAAATTCTCTAAGTTATAATATATTCAGGACATTTCCCTGTTTGTTTCCCCAAATATTAGTTTCCTGCTACAGGAAGTAAGCTGAAATGATTAGTTCAATCAAGGGAAACTTTCTGTTCAAGCTGGAGCACGCAGTCATTTTTTGGCGTCAATGGGAAAAATTCCGTAATCCTCTTTCTGCATATTTTAATTCAAGTGGCTGAGAGGAAACTAGACGTCTGCACCTCCTCTCGGCTCTGATTTCAGGCTTTAGAAAATCTTTTCAGAGAGAGAGAGAGAGAAAGAGAGTTAATATTGCCTCTTCCACAAATGCAGATGTGTGTGCACGTTCCTTCAGAAGAATATATATAATATCAGTCCAAGTGTTTCAGAGATGAAGACAACTTGCAGTAGTTCCCCCGGACAGCTAACAGGCTGCTAACTACATTTTTCCTGCAGTATGTAAATGTGTTGTGGTTGGTTATGCAGGTAGATTCACAGTGAAAGCAGGCGATGACGGGCTGTGTTGAATCGTTTAGCCTTCTGCTAACTGTATCCAAAGGCTCGTGGTTGTGTTGCTTATGTTGGATGGAGTTGGATTCATAGCAATTTTGTTAGTTACTTTATGAACTTTAAGGTCTTTCTTGATTCCTTGAACTCCAACATATGATAAGGAAGTTCATAGTATGTTGTGTTGATGTTCACTGTGCTGGCTTGAGCAAAATCTTTTTTCTTTTCTTTTTATTGTCTGCACTGAAAACTGCTAACACATTACTGCTGACTTACAGTACATGGCCGTGGCATATCAGGCTGAGTTTATTCTCCTTAAGCGTGTGCATGTGCCCGTGAGAGGGGAGCTGCAGGAGGGCGGCTGTATTTTCAAACTGTTCATTTCTTTTTTCGACATTTCTGCCAAACCCGGCTTTAATCAATTATTCATTTGGTCTCTTTTTAAGCAAAAATGTAATTTTTAAATGGTGAAGATTTGCCACTTTTCTTCATCTTATATAATAGTATACTCTTTGGATTCTGGACTGTTAGTTGGAGAAAACAAACTATCTGAATATATCAGTTTAGGCTGTGGGAAAGCGTAACAATTAACCAAGATAATGATTGGCAGATTAATCCATAATGACAGCAGTCGTTAGGTGTAGCCCTGTTTTATACCCTTTGTCACAATTTGCATATAAACCTGAGTGGAAATGTCAGGCCTAGGTTGAAAAGCTGATGGATCGCCATCAACAAATTTCGCTGGGACCGTTTGACTTAAACAAGTCAGACATTCGAGCCTTTCACGGAAAAAAAAAAATGATGATGATGTGATTTTTGTTGGGTCTTGTACCAAAAAAGCATAGGAGCATATGATTTGAAGGCCGGGGGCAACTCTGTAGCACCACGATGCTTCATTTATGGTCTGTCGACACACGTTTGACCTTAATCAAAAATATTGCATTTAGCAATTTGCACTTGCTCTTTAACTTTGATTCTTGTTGCGTTAAGAAGTAAAACTAAGTGGTAAATGTTTGCATTTACATAAGATAACCTAAGCATTTTACTATTTGCCTCTCATTCACACACAGACACACACACACACACACACACACACACACACACACACGAACACGCACCAATGGCATCTTCTAAAATCTTTTCTTCTTTTCTATCCTGTTAATCACCTTGTGATGCTTTGAAGTTTGGGATCCAATACTACTGAGAACCACATAGTTGATAAAAATTCTTATGCTATGATATCTTTTACCTGACTTCACCAGTGTGTCCGCTCTAAACTCTAACCAGTGTTGCCGGCCCTCTGCCTTTCCCTCCTGAACAGGTGAATGCGTTTCTGTCCTTCGTGGTTCCCATGGTGGCCATATCTGCGCTGAACGGGATCATAGCCAATCAGCTGCTGCGAATGTTCCGCGAGGCAGAGCAAGACAACCGGGTGTGCATCATTGGGGGAAATCCCACCATGCTGAACGTCACAGTGGAGCCAAACCGCGCTCAATCGCTTCGCCATGGAGTTCTTGTCCTCCGTAAGTGACCCCCACCTCATACACACACACACACACACACACACACACACACACATACACACACACACACACACACATATACACACACACACAGAAAGAGAGCTGGTTATTTGAAGGTTATCTTTTAAAAGACTGAGAGATATTTTCCAACATAGCCCACATCATATCTTACTAATATACAGAGGAGACATTTTTAATGACCAGGTTATCATCTACAGTATGTTGCTTTTGTGTCATTCATCCATTCAGTTTCAGGTTCAGGTTTATTGTCATTTCCATAAAGATGCTTGACATACATCAGCCTAAAAAACCCTCAGAGCAACATAGAACAGACATACAAGCACCACACAGTCTTGGGTAAGAGAGAACACTCTTACAACAGCAGCAACAACTTGGATGTTTTCATGGTCCGGTACATTTTCTTGACATGATGGAAAGTCTTTAAAAGTCACCAGCATTGTTTGTTGATCACTACAGCTCTGGCAGATAACAATAGAGGTGATAGAGGTGAGCTCCCTCGACAGATGGTATGGAGGGAACTTCATGATCTTAAACTCCTCCAGTGGAGAACAAGTCTTTGGACCCAACCACAACATTCGCGCACCTTTCCTTGTGAATATAAGCACACAGTGTATTGGCCATGAATCCCACCAGACGGCGATTCCAGTAGTGAATTAGCTCGATGACCATGTCCAGAATGTTGCTATGTGCCGGCTTGCCAGCAATAATATCAGGCCCGCCAAATTATGTAGATATTCTGATTATAATTTTTTTCAATCTTACAATAATAATAATAATCAAACTGACAGCCCCACATTTAGATATAATGGTCAAATAGAGAATCCACCACCTCCTGAAGAATGCATATTACACTTTCATCTATGTTGAGAGTGAATGACAAACAAGCTTTAGCAATTTTGCCTGCAAAATAAAAGCGCAAGAAAGTGTTTGAGTTTTGCTTCATAATAGCGGCAATTTTTTTTTTGTAAATGACAAAAGCATTTAAATATTTGGTCTGCTAGAGGCTGCTGTGTCTGCATGCGCTGCCATGGCAACCAAACAATTCATGTTACATGTTTGCATTACATCAACCTGAAGCCTTCCTGATTTTAAATCCCTGACACCAATGTTTTGTGTGTCTGCCAGTGAGTTTGTTTGACTGCGTGCCTATCGCTAACTGTGATGCTTTTCTCACACCAGAAAATCACATAGTAGAGTTCATCTGAGCTTCAGTGAATACTCGCAGAGCTACCTCGTGAACTTCTGTGTACTACTGCAGCTTGTAAAGCAAGTGATTTCACTGCAAAATGTTGCTGTTTTCAGTAGAGGTTAGACCTTGAAAAATTTTGCAGGAAAGAGCCTTTTGTGTTTGGTCCACACCACTGTGCAGCAGCAGACACACACAACACACTCAGTTAGTGTAAAAGTAATTTTAACTAACCATGGGAATTAAGCAGCTGATAACCAGATATATTTTATGTTCAAACCAGTTCTTAAAAAGGAGTTATTTGTTCACGCTCTCTCTCTGCTTGGCCTTTCTGGCATTTGCAGTAAAACACATAAGCTGTGTCCCAATTCAGGGGTATCATCCTTCGGAGGACGCAGTCCATGAATGTGTGGCTCTTCATAACTGTTGTAGACACTGAAGGCCAAACGGATATGAAACAGTCTAGCCTATGAAGGATTTTTGCTTTGGGTCATCAGCTGTGTCTGCCCTTACCATTGCCTCCTGTCGCCTAGCAACCTTTATAACAAGTAACTTTTTTTCCACAAAAACCTGACGGTTTAAGGCCCTTGGTTTTAACACTTATTCCGTTAGCTGTTGATCTGAGCTGGAACCTAATACTTACAGTGTAAGTAAGTGTAAGTGTAATCTTTGGGCTCTCTGTGTGTGTTGTTTTCTACCATATTATTTTCATTACCAGCATGCAATGAATCTTGTGATAGATTGGGCCACTAAGGATCCACCCGTTGGAGCATTCGTTGCCCAGGAAAAGAAGGCAGCATTTCTCCGCCACATTTGAACAAACCTTCGAAACACTGTGACGCAGTCGATTTTCAAATGCAGCCCTGAAAGTATGAAGCATCTGAATTGGGATAAAGCTAAAAATGTCTTTCTATAATGATTCCCTTCTCGTTGTTCCGACTTACGTCATCGTATCACAGATTGAATTTAAGCTTAATCGGATCAAGGTGAATCTGGTGGCCAGATGTGGTCCGGTTTGGTCTGTAACAGTCCCACTTAGAGCAGGCGCTGCTGAGACCTGTCCTGGTGCATGATGAGTAGTGTTGCACTTTAGTGACAATACAATTGGTTTGATAATGCCAGGCAGCTTCAATTATGGAAAGAGCACTTTGAAATGATTTCTGATCCTACTCTGACTGTGACTGCATCCTTTGTCACACACAGAGACAGACTAATCTTCACTGTAATGGGCCTCATGTTCTGTATTCATCAATTATGAAAGCAGCGTGAGATATTGACCAGAATGGAGAAGAGATTAATTTCGCCTTTTCCCGTCTCAATCCCCCATCAACTCTGTCTCTTTTTCTCTGTAACTTCATTACACCTGCTCTTTATGTGTGCATGTGTGTGTGTCATAATTCCAATTCAGTGGCTCCCCATTCGAAACCCAGTTAGTCATAATTATCCTGACTTTGTCCAGCAGTTTCATTTGATAGCCCAACATTGACTTTTAGTAATCGCTCTACTTCGCTATGAAACCATAGAGTATTAATTTAAGGTGTCCACAGTGAGTCGTGGTTTCTAGAAATAGCCAATAAAAAGACTTCAATAAAATAGCTTTCCCACACACTTAGACAGTTTTCACAGTAAAGCAGTGTGGTCATTTAGTCTGTTTAATACCAGCTGTGCGCTGCAGGGAAGTCTGCTCACTGTGTAGCATGTGTTTGATTCTCAAACAGTGTATAAACACACAATGACCCCTGCCTGCTTGAAATGTCTTCCTTTTCTTCTTGAATGTTTACCTCATCCTGGAAAAGGTCCAGAGTTAATGCATTAGGCCTACTCATACCAGCTCCACATACACAAATCAATCAGGGCTAAGACTCTTTAAAACCAGACCCTTTAAAATGGTTTACAGGAGTGCCGGTATGTTTTAAAGGTTAGAGCATTTATGTAATTTACGGCACACAAGATGGAATTGTAAAATCTCTTCTTTCATTGATTACATAATGGTTGTAGACTTTAAAAACAAACATCATTGTAGTTTTACTCCTCCTCTCTCAGGCTTCTCTCTGAAGCTCTAGTAACAGCAGGTTGGTGAGCCAATCAGAAGAGAGGAGGCTCTGAGCCTCTCTTCTGAGTGAGCGAATAAAAATATAGCAGATTTCAAGTAAACACTCAGAAAAAATATTTTTTTTAATTTTTAAATATTTTTTATTACAGTACAACAGAAGTTTCTCACAACTTTCTGAACTTATTCACTTTTGTTAAGAGACTTGGTTAGTTTGTTGGCAAAGCTGCAATTTATTCTTCTACACCATATCAACCTGGTCGCATTATTTTGCTTTGAGACTGTAAGAAAATTTAAATTTGGTTGCTATTTCATGGCCATACTCTTATATATATTCTTTAATGTTGAAGTTGCGGTGAAGTCACTGTTCAGTCATTAATTACCAGACAGTGACTGTCATATGTATGGAGCCATATATTCAAAGAGCTGCGAAAGCAGAGGATGGATTGCCCTGGTTTCAGAATAACTTTCTGATAAATGTGTGTGTATAGTGTATGAGTGTGTGCATGTGTGCATATGTATGTGTGTGTGTGTGTGTTTGTGTGTGTGTGTGATGACCGAGCGACTAATTGGGACCGACTGACAGTGACAAATAGCAACAGGCACAGAGCTGAGGATGGAGCTGCCATGCTGGAATAGACTCCAGACAAATGAGAGCCCTGTCTGCCTCGATGGACTACAGGAGTGTAGTCCAACACATAAACACACACACACACACACACACACACACACACCCCTCAACACATTTAAAACCCACGCTGTTGTCCTCTATCGCTGTTTTTGCAACTTGAGTGTGTCCGTGTCCTGTACTGTATGTGTATCTGCTAATGTTCATTGATAGTTCAAGGTAGCAAATGGAGAAGCAATTGCCTTTTGAGATGTGTTGGCGTTTCAGCAACAGTGCACTAAATTAGTATGTCCACCATGGGATAGAAAACAATCTGGTGACAGTGTGGGCTGAGAGTGTTTCTTTGTGAGACCCAAAGTGTCGCCTGAAGAATACCTGAGCTGTACTTAACCACCTGGAGAAAATCACCACTGAGCTACAAGAGACAAGAAATGAAAATGGAAAGGTACGTCAGACTATGATGTAATCTCTCCTGAAAGGCAAGACAAAGCGGCACTCAAATATCGCAGCCAAAGAGAAACAAATGACACTCCCATCAGCCACAGCTGACTTCGCATCTGTTGTAATAAAAGATCCCATGTAGCCCAAAAAACACTACCACCATAGACGACCATTGTAAAATCAAACTATTGACAGGACGCCTCAAGCTTTGGTCAAATGACACAAAAGCAAGCTTTCTTTTTCATACTTCATAATATTCTATATTCTATTTTGTTGTTTTGCATCTCATTTATAGGTCACTTGTTAGTTACTTCAAACCTTTACATTGTGATGAACACATTTATTGTGAATTTATGTGGAAACATGGTAAGACATCTTCACATATTACATACGATTTGATATTTAACTAAGTGACTTTGATGGATCAAAGTGGTAAGGTGATGAAAAACAAATGATCAAAGACAAAATCAATCAATCAATCAGACAATCATTTTATTTGTCCCCAGCGAGGAAATTGGGTTTGCAGCAGTGGGATATATGCATTGAGCACACATCAAAACATAAAAACTAAAAAACACGGGGCTCATAAATACAAAACCAAGACCGAAAAAAAAGGACAATAAGTTAATACATACAAAACAGAAACAGTACATTAGACAATAATTTAGCATCTACATTTACCTTCTAGAGTTTAGGAGGGGGACGGCACAGGGTATAAAAGAGTCTGAAAGGATGGATTTATGGATTTAGCTGTGTAGAAGAATAACCAAAATCAACACATTTTATTTAACAACACTTATTATAGATAGGTAGATTGAGAATCAAATCCTGACAGGCATCAACTGGAGGGACTGGGACTTTAAGAGAAGACAACGTTGCATTGTGGAGAATCTAATGTGATTTTAGGTTCTAATAAAGCTTCCAAATGAATGTTGACTCGTTTTCCCTATAACATCACAAGTAAGAAGAGAAGAACAGCCAGGCCACATCAGGTGATGTGGACAAGTCCAATAGTTCAACCTGTTCTACAACAGGTTTGACACAGCCTCACCTGTTCTCTCTCCCACTGCTTCAGCTGCATGTTCTACTACGGCATCTTCTCCACAACCTGACACTGCAGTTGCAACTCCCTCCACACTGGGGTCAAGTCTCCTACCCTTTACAGCAGAGGAGGTGAGGGCGGAGCTCAAGAGGCTATGTCCTGGACAGGCAACAGGCCCGGATGGTATGTGTCCGAGGCTGTTAAAGGACTATGCAGCCCAGCTGGCTGAGCCTATCCAGAGGATCTTCAACTTCAGTCAACAAACAGGGAGGGTCCTGGTCCTGTGGAAAACATCATGTCTTGTTCTGGTGCCTAAAGTAAGGCGACAGGCTGAGATAAATGACTACAGACCGGTGGCCCTCACATCACACATCATGAAGACCCTGGAGTGGCTGCTTCTCCACCTTCTGAGGCCACAGGTTGAACATGCACTAGACAGTTCGCCTACAAAGAACATATTGGAGTGGATGATGCCGTCCTTTACCTGCTCCACACATTCTTAGCAGCATGTCAGACATGAACACAAGCTGGTAAAAAAGGCTGGGTCTGTGCTTGGCAGGAGTCGGGACTCACTCAGGACTGTTGTGGAGCGACAAATGCAATGTAAGATGGAGGCCATCTTGGACAATACCAGCCATCCTCTCCACAACATTCTGGCAGGACAGAGAAGCAGCTAACGTCTCATCTCACTGTGCTGCAGAACAGAGAGGTTCAGGAGATCCTTTGTTCCCACTGCCATCAGGCTATACAACACCTCAGCCAAAGGAAGTGGACTAATCTAATTATTATTTATTATTATTATTGTGTGAGGGCTGCACGGTGGTGCAGTGGTTAGCGCTGGCGCCTCAAAGCAACAAGGTTCCTGATTCGAGTCCCGGCTCGGCCGTGGGATCTTTCTGTGTGGAGTTTGCATGTTCTCCCCGTGCAAGTGCGGGTTCCCTCCGGGTACTCCGGCTTCCTCCTACAGTCCAAAGACATGCAAAATGGGGACTAGGCTAGTTGGATGTGTCTATGAGTGTGAATGGTCTGTCTCTATGTGGCGACCTGTCCAGGGCTTCCCCCGCCTCTTGCCCGAAAAGATGCTGGGATAGGCTCCAGCCCCCCTGCGACCCTACTAGAGGATAAGCGGTAGAAAATGGATGGATGGATTAGTATTGTTGTTGTTATTATTATTATTATCAACAATGAGCTAATAGACACATGAATTTCCCCTAGGGGATATATAAAGTATCTATCTATCTATCTATCTAGCTATCTATCTATCTATCTATCTATTTATTTAAATTAATGCTCAAATTGAAAAAATATTTGCAGGTCAGCAAAGATTGTGATGTCTGAATACTTATGTGATACTTCATTTTTTTCTTTTTAATAAATCTGTAAACATTTCTAAAATTCTGTTTTGGCTTTGTCATTAGGAGGTATTGAATGCAGTTTGATGAGGGAAAAAATTTATTGAAATGATTTTACCATAAGGGTGCAACATAGCAAAATGTGAAAAAAGGTGAAGGGGTCTATATTTTCTGAATGCACTGTGAATGCACACTTTGAAAACCTCTTCTGTAAACTCTTGTAATCACAATTTTAGCAAGTAATGCACTGTTAGGCACAATTACATATAATACACCTTAATTTGTAAGTAACATGAACTTTTGCCATTCCCAGCTGAATTAGTCAATATCTGCTCAGCATCTAAACTATTTGATTACATCTATACCACTCTATATATAGGCTAACAAAATTATAATATTTATACTACAACAGTAATAATATTGTATGGCATCTTTGGTTCAACATTCACTCTCAGAATAGCTGTATTTTGCCCTAAAAGAAATTCTAAGACTCCATATTTTCTAATTATGAAATGTACTATAAATATGATAATGTGTATGTGGAGATGGGAGGCTTAATTTAATCATTAAAATATCCTGCCCACAGGCACAACCACTTTCTCCAAGAGAACCCCTGTCTTCTGTGGATGTGTCCATCCAAACTAGACTTTAATTTTATCCCTTAATTTATATTTCTACAAGGTATCCCATGGTTTTATTGATGTCATTTTTTGTTTCCAGGTGCTTTCAAGGCTGTGGCCGGGAAGCAGCTGATTTATTTAAAAACTCTGTCATCATTAAATTTTGGGCTATGGCACTGATGAATAGTATAAGTTTGGCCGAATGCTAGGTCTGCAACAAGTTTCATAATGTTTTTTCTTAGACAGCAGGTTACCTGGACTAATTCACTTTTGCAGTGACTGCTGTTCAGTTAAAAATACTGCAGAAGGTACAATCCAATACAGACAACACATGAGGGTTTTGATACATATATTCATATGTTTAGCTACTTACTCTAAGAATACATGCAGTTTTTACTTCAGTATTGCTTTATACCTCAAGGACTTGTAGAAATGACATGTTGGGCACTTTGCCAAAGAACACTTTGTTATTGTTTGCACACACAAAGAGAGTTCTGCAGATTTTATAGCCAAGATATTCACAGTTGCTATAGGGAACTATAAAATCAAAATTTACACTGTTTTCAAGACATTAAAGGTCCCATATTGTACAAAGTGAGATTTTTATGTCTTTTTTGATTATAAAGCAGGACTAGGTTCTATTTTAACACTGTGAAAGTATCAAGGCGCTCAGTCCGAGAAATGCACACAGTCTGTATTCAGAAACTGAGCCTGTGATGTCACAACAAAGCAGTCACCACCCTCAGCCATGACCCAAGCCTAGCCCGCCCACACACATCATCCAACATTGCAGGATTTGGTTTCTCTGAGTGTTTACCTGAAATCTGCTATATTTTTATTCTGTCACTTAAAAAACAGCCCTGACGCTCAGAGCCTCTCTTCTGATTGGTTCACCAACCTGTTGTTACCAGAGCTCCAGAGAGAAGCCTGAGAGGAGATTTAAAACAACATTGAGATGTTTTTTGTGCTTAATACCACAAGTATATCTTCTTATGTATTTCAAAACATCAAATAAAACACTGTAAAAAGTGTGAAATATGGGACCTTTAAAACATACTGAATGATGCAACACCACTGCAGATGTTTCAAACAAGTGCTAAATTACGGAATGGACACCAATTTTAACTTCACTTGCGCTGTTTTGTGCCCATTCTTCCAAATTTGCCACAGAAAGCACAGTATATTGAATGTAGCCGCAAGTGCAGTTCTGAGATGAAATTGTATTGACAGAAGTTTATTGAGAAGGAACAAAGAGGATGGAGCTCAGGTTGAAAGGACTACAAAAGACTCTGCAGGGCAGTTTGTATTGCCTCATCATCCAATCACAACAGTATGGATTCAAATACAGAAGAGATAAATGAAAGAGAAGAAGAATGAGGAGACGAGAGAAGAGCTGAACAAATCTTGTTAAAAAGCTGTTTGAATGAACCATTGATTTGTGCCATTCTCAGCTGAAACTACTCTTTTCTGCCTTAATGAAAAGAGCTACTACTTTTTATCTCTTTCAAACGGGTCAAGTCCCTGTCTAATTCATGTTGTGTGCTATTTCCTGGTGTCATAGATTTTTGTCTAAGATGTGTTCTGTTTTAATGAGGAGTGCTGTCATGCATGCGAGAATCTATACTGAATTTAAACAATTACTAATACAATATGGTATGAATGTATCAGGTATGAACAGCAAATAAAATAACAATATCTGAATTTTTTGTTAGCTGCTTGATACAATTTGTCACTCTACTTCCTCTCAAAGTATCAGTCAAATCAAAACACACATACACACATCATACACACACTGCTTCAACTAGCTGAGCTAACTCTGTCCACTGGTGGCAGGAACATTAATACAGAAATCATATAAAAGAGGCTCTCTCTGTAACTCCTGATTATCAGACATTTCAAAGGTAAACCAGGTGGCTATTAGAAATAATATGATGTAGATTTACAGGCACCTACATAAAGGTGTGAATAGCTTTGAGTTCAATATTCAGACATCCAGAGAGATTCATTCCCAATAGCCTTTCATTATTTCACCAGATTTGCTAGTAAGTGATGTGCCACAGGTGTTTTTTTATCTCATGAGCCGATATTGAAGCCTGTCCCTCTCTGACTTGACAATAGACATAAATTACTGAGCTGAAGTTTGGGAAAATTGCAAAGACAGATTTTCTGATGTTTTTCGGTCACTTTCAATTATAATTTTTTCACACAACCAACTTACATTCATCTGGAACTTCTCTAATTATGTGCACAATCAACTTTTTTTATATTATGTAATATGACCCAATGCACTTTTAAGACCTGTTTCATTACAGTTTTGAAATCATGCAATAAGGCCCAATGCAAACTGACTTTTTAATATTCTCTCCCTAAAAACATTCTGTTCTATCTCCACCAGACCATTAACACTTACACAGCTTTTATTTAGGTTAACTGTTAATGTCAAACACAAAACACAACAAATGTTGGAGAGTCTCTCACACCTGTCCACCCCTCACCTGGAAAACATGAATAACAGGGTAAGTTGCACAATAAGTAGGCTACATTTAGACAAGTCACTGAAAATTACTTAAACACTTATGTCTGACCAAGTGTTTCAAGCTTGCCATGTTGGCCCAGAAGCCCACAATATCTGTCTACTGCCAAGCTAGGCTTTGGCATTGTCTGATAGTATAGGAACTCCATAATTGCGTCATGTTCCTGTGGGCTGTGGTAAGGGAGAAGGTGGGTATACCTTTTTTTTTTTGAAGAGAAACACGTGTAGAGTGACAAACTTGTTCTCACTGCATATAGATACTTCAAAGAGTCAAGTGACACTAACAAGTTGTTCGGAGCAGTAAGAGTTTTTATTTCTTATTAATCTGAATAAATTAATGTTTATACTTCAGAAGAAACTAATATGTATATTGTTACCTCTCCACAAAGTAAAGACCATCCTCCACCCCACATTCAGCCCTCTGTCTTACATCCACAAGGTAAGGGAAGCAGAGGAGTGCTAAAGCGATTCACTCATCTGATCTGCAGCTGCAGCGTAATACAGTGTGCACCGTGGGTTTGGTAGTTCAGCAGTTGAAAAATGGTGTTCCAAAGGAAAGTGCTGAAAATATTCTATATGAAGCATACATTTCAACGGTTATTGAATTGTTTTGGTGGGCTTTTTTTTTTTTTTTTTTTAAAGTGCATATTTTTTTGCTGGGTCCATGCACTGTTTTTTGTACCAGGCTGTGAACATGTTTATTTTTATTGTAAAGATGGGCATTTTAACATGGGAGTCTATGGGGACTGACTCAATATTGTATCCAGCTTCAAGTGGTCATTTGAGGAACTGCAGTTTTGGCACTTGCATGTTGGCTTGGTTTTTCAGCCGCAGATGTTGCTGCTTGGCTCCAAAAAGTGTCCCACTGAGAACCATGCCAGGGAGCCTGCATGCACAATAGGACCCTGGAAGTACCTCACCTAAATATACTGTGGCGATTTTTAAATGCTGATATGACAAAGTATCTGCTGCAAAACAATTTATTTTGGTCAAAGTTAATGCATCTGACTGATACAATTTACAAGGAAAAATAAAAATCTTCATCTCAGAGTCATTACTGAATAAAATCTGAACACACAGAGATAGATATATGTGTTTTTATTCTAATATTAATTTAATATACATTGAAATACAATTGAAAATCATTTACATTTTGATGTGCTGGGGAAATTTAAGCACATTGTCACTGGGATGTTGAGCATGATTGGATGGTGGAACATAACTTCTACTGTGTGTCCTTGCAATCAAAAACTACAAGAAAGGCCGTAGGTTTGGTCTCAATACTGGTAGGGACACATAAAAAGTGAAATATCATAGTATAGTAGGACATAAAAAGTCATGATATGTCAAAATACCACATAGTATAGTAACGTATAAAAAGTGTGAAAAGACATCATATTGTACTAAGACTAAAAAATGTCATAGTATGGTGAAGCATAAAAAAGTCATAGTATAATAGGGCATAAAAATGCCATAGTATAGAAAGGAATAAAAATGTCAAAAACAAGATAGCATAATAACATGTAAAAATATCATACTATAGTCAAGCATAAAAATGTTTAATAAGGCATGAAAAAGCGAAAGAAATGTCATAGTATAGTAAGGCATAAAAATGTCAAAAAAATGTCAAATTATAATATGACATAAATATGTCACAAGACATCATAATCGTAGTGAGGCATAAAAATGTCATAGTGTAGTAAGGCATAAAAAGGACATGGTATAGTAAGGCATAAAAAGTTCTAAAAAAGACTTACTATAGTAAGGCATAAAAAATAAAGAAAACGACAGTGTAATAAGGCATAAAAAGTCATAGAAAGACATAGTATATATTAAGGCATGAAAAGTCAAAAAACCTACATAGTAAAGTAAGTCCTAAAATCGACATAGTATAGTAAGACATAATAACGACATAGTATAGTAAGGCATAAAAATGACATAGTATAGTGAGGCAAAAAAAGTCATAAAAACGTCATAGTATTGTAAGGCATAAAAATGTTAAAAAACGTCATAGTATAGTAAGGCATAAAAATGTCAAAAAACGTCTAAATATAGTATGGCATAAAATTTAATAAAAACGTCATAGTATAGTAAGTCTCATAATAAGTCAGTATAATAAGGAATAAAAAGTCATAAAAACGACATAGTACAGTAAGTCATAAAAACGTCATAGTATAGTAAGGCATAAAAAGTCATATAAACATCATAGTATTGTAAGGCATAAAAATGTCAAAAAACGTCATAGTATAGTAAGGCATGAAAAGTCATAGTATTGTAAGGCATAAAATTGTTAAAAAACGTTGAAATATAGTATGGCATAAAAATTCATAAAAACGTCATAGTATAGTAAGGCATGAAAAGTCATAGTATAGTAAGGCATAAAAATGTCAAAAATGTCGAAATGTAGTATGGCATGAAAATGTCAAAAAACGTCATAGTATAGTAAGGCATAATAAGTCAGTATAATAAGGAATAAAAAGTCATAAAAACGACATAGTACAGTAAGTCATAAAAACTCATAGTATAGTAAGGCATAAAAAGTCATAAAAACGTCATAGTATTGTAAGGCATAAAAATGCCAAAAAACGTCATAGTATAGTAAGGCATGAAAAGTCATAGTATAGTGAGGCATAAAAATGTAAAAAAAAACGTCATAGAATAGTAAGGCATAAAATTGTCAAAAAACCTCGAAATATAGTATGGCATAAAAATTCATAAAAACGTCATAGTACAGTAAGGCATAAAAAGCAAAAAAACCTCATAGTATAGTAAGGCATGAAAATGACATTGTAAAGGGTTCCGGATTGGGCTTGAACCGACAACCTTTCCATCATTAGGTAACAGCATTATCCACTACACCAGAGAGTGAGCTAAGACATAAACACGTCATGGTATATTGACGCATAGAGACAAAAGAAAATAAAAACACATACTGTAGAAATGAAGTATGGCATAAAAATTCATAAAAACTTCATAGTATAGTAAGGCATAATAAGTCAGTATAATAAGGAATAAAAAGTCATAAAAACGACATAGTACAGTAAGTCATAAAAACGTCATAGTATAGTAAGGCATAAAAAGTCATAAAAACGTCATAGTATTGTAAGGCATAAAAATGTCAAAAAACGTCATAGTATAGTAAGGCATGAAAAGTCATAGTATTGTAAGGCATAAAAATGTCAAAAAAAACGTCATAGAATAGTAAGGCATGAAATTGTCAAAAAAACGTCGAAATATAGTATGGCATAAAAATTCATAAAAACGTCATAGTATAGTAAGGCATAAAAAGTCATAAAAACGCATAGTATAGTAAGGCATAAAAAGTCATAGTTAAGTAAGGCATAAAACGTCATAGTATAGTAAGGCATAAAAAGTTATAAAAACATCATAGTATTGTAAGGCATAAAAAGTAATAAAAACATCATAGTATTGTAAGGCATAAAAAGTCATAAAAACGTCATAGTATTGTGAGGCATGAAAATGTCAAAAAACGTCATAGTATAGTAAGGCATGAAAAGTCATAGTATAGTAAGGCAAAAAATGTCAAAAAACGTCGAGATAAAGTATGGCATAAAAATTCATAAAAACTTCATAGTATAGTAAGGCATAATAAGTCAGTATAATAAGGAATAAAAAGTCATAAAAACGACATAGTACAGTAAGTCATAAAAACGTCATAGTATAGTAAGGCATAAAAAGTCATAAAAACGTCATAGTATTGTAAGGCATAAAAATGTCAAAAAACGTCATAGTATAGTAAGGCATGAAAAGTCATAGTATTGTAAGGCATAAAAATGTCAAAAAAAACGTCATAGAATAGTAAGGCATGAAATTCTCAAAAAACGTCAAAATATACTATGGCATAAAAATTCATAAAAACGTCATAGTATAGTAAGGCATGAAAAGTCATAGTATAGTAAGCCATAAAAAAGTCATAGTTTAGTATGGGATAAAAAGTCTTAAAAACGTCATAGAATAGTAAGGCATAAAACGTCATAGTATAGTAAGGCATAAAAATGTCAAAAAACGTCATACTATACTAAGGCATAAAAATTCATAAAAACGTCATAGTATAGTAAGGCATAAAAAGTCATAAAAACGCATAGTATAGAAAGGCAAAAAAAGCAAAACAACCTCATAGTATAGTAAGGCATGAAAATGACATTGTGAAGGGTTCCAGACTAGGCTTGAACCGACAACCTTTCCATCATTAGATAACAGCATTATCCACTACACCACAGAGTGAGCTAAGGCATAAAGACGTCATAGTATATTGAGGCATAAAGACAAAAGAAAAAAAAACACATAATAAAGAAAGATAAAAAACATCATAATATAGTAAGGCATTAAAATGGCATAGTACAGTAAGGCATAAAAATTCATAAAAACGTTTTATTATAATAACGCATTAAAAATTCATAGAATAATAATGCATTTAAAGTCCAAAAAAGGACAAAGTATAATAAGGCATAAAAAATCATAAAAAACAACATAGTACAGAAAGGCAAAAAAAGTCAAAATCAATATTGTATTGTAAGGCATAAAAACTATATAATAGAGTAAGGCATAAAAAACAACATAGCACAAGGTCCAAGATTGGGCTTGAACCAACAACCTTTCCAACATTAAATGACACAGTGATAGCACTATCCACTACACCACAGAGTAAGCAAAGGCATAAAGACGTCGTGGTATAATTGGGCATAAAAAACAAAAAAAAACAACATAATATAGAAAGGCATGAAAAATCATGAAAAACGACATAGTATAGTAAGGCATAAAAAGTCATAGTTAAGTACGGCATAAAACGTCATAGTATAGTAAGGCATAAAAAGTTATAAAAACGACATAGTACAGTAAGGCATAAAAATGTCAAAAAACGTCATAGTATTGTAAGGCATAAAAATGCCAAAAAACGTCATAGAATAGTAAGGCATGAAAAGTCATAGTATAGTGAGGCATAAAAATGTCAAAAAACATTGAAATATAGTATGGCATAAAAATGTCAAAAAACGTCATAGTATAGTAAGGCATGAAAATTCATAGTACAGTAAGGCATAAAAATGTCAAAAATGTCGAAATGTAGTATGGCATGAAAATGTCAAAAAAACGTCATAGTATAGTAAGGCATAATAAGTCAGTATAATAAGGAATAAAAAGTCATAAAAACGACATAGTACAGTAAGTCATAAAAACTCATAGTATAGTAAGGCATAAAAAGTCATAAAAACGTCATAGTATTGTAAGGCATAAAAATGTCAAAAAACGTCATAGTATAGTAAGGCATGAAAAGTCATAGTATTGTAAGGCATAAAAATGTCAAAAAAAACGTCATAGAATAGTAAGGCATGAAATTCTCAAAAAACGTCGAAATATAGTATGGCATAAAAATTCATAAAAATGTCATAGTATAGTAAGGCATGAAAAGTCATAGTATAGTAAGCCATAAAAAGTCATAGTTTAGTATGGGATAAAAAGTCTTAAAAACGTCATAGTATAGTAAGGCATAAAAACGTCATAGTATAGTAAGGCATAAAAATGTCAAAAAAACGTCATACTATACTAAGGCATAAAAATTCATAAAAACGTCATAGTATAGTAAGGCATAAAAAGTCATAAAAACGCATAGTATAGAAAGGCAAAAAAAGCAAAACAACCTCATAGTATAGTAAGGCATGAAAATGACATTTTGAAGGGTTCCAGACTAGGCTTGAACCGACAACCTTTCCATCATTAGGTAACAGCATTATCCACTACACCACAGAGTGAGCTAAGACACGAAGACGTCATAGTATATTGAGGCATAAAGACAAAAGAAAAAAAAAAAAAACACATAATAAAGAAAGATAAAAAACATCATAATATAGTAAGGCATTAAAATGGCATAGTACAGTAAGGCATAAAAATTCATAAAAACGTTTTATTATAATAACGCATTAAAAATTCATAGAATAATAATGCATTTAAAGTCCAAAAAAGGACAAAGTATAATAAGGCATAAAAAATCATAAAAACAAGATAGTACAGAAAGGCAAAAAAAGTCAAAATCAATATTGTATTGTAAGGCATAAAAACTATATAATAGAGTAAGGCATAAAAAACAACATAGCACAAGGTCCAAGATTGGGCTTGAACCAACAACCTTTCCAACATTAAATGACACGGTGACAGCACTATCCACTACACCACAGAGCAAGCAAAGGCATAAAGACGTCGTGGTATAATGGGGCATAAAAAAAAAAAAAAAAACAACATAATATAGAAAGGCATGAAAAATCATGAAAAACGACATAGTATAGTAAGGCATAAAAAGTCATAGTTAAGTACGGCATAAAACGTCATAGTATAGTAAGGCATAAAAAGTCATAAAAACGACATAGTACAGTAAGGCATAAAAATGTCAAAAAACGTCATAGTATAGTAAGGCATAAAAAGTCAAAAAAAACGTCATAGTATAATAAGGCATAAAAATTCATAAAAACGTCATAGTATAGTAAGGCATAAAAAGTCATAAAAACGCATAGTATAGAAAGGCAAAAAAAGCAAAACAACCTCATAGTATAGTAAGGCATGAAAATGACATTTTGAAGGGTTCCAGACTAGGCTTGAACCGACAACCTTTCCATCATTAGGTAACAGCATTATCCACTACACCACAGAGTGAGCTAAGACACGAAGACGTCATAGTATATTGAGGCATAAAGACAAAAGAAAAAAAAACACATAATAAAGAAAGATAAAAAACATCATAATATAGTAAGGCATTAAAATGGCATAGTACAGTAAGGCATAAAAATTCATAAAAACGTTTTATTATAATAACGCATTAAAAATTCATAGAATAATAATGCATTTAAAGTCCAAAAAAGGACAAAGTATAATAAGGCATAAAAAATCATAAAAACAAGATAGTACAGAAAGGCAAAAAAAGTCAAAATCAATATTGTATTGTAAGGCATAAAAATGTCATAGTATAGTAAGGCATAAAAAACAACATAGCACAAGGTCCAAGATTGGGCTTGAACCAACAACCTTTCCAACATTAAATGACACAGTGACAGCACTATCCACTACACCACAGAGTAAGCAAAGGCATAAAGACGTCGTGGTATAATGGGGCATAAAAACTAAAAAAACAACATAATATAGAAAGGCATGAAAAATCATGAAAAACGACATAGTATAGTAAGCATAAAAAGTCATAGTTAAGTACGGCATAAAACGTCATAGTATAGTAAGGCATGAAAAGTCATAGTACAGTAAGTCATAAAAATGTCAAAAATGTCGAAATGTAGTATGGCATGAAAATGTCAAAAAACGTCATAGTATAGTAAGGCATAAAAAGTCATAGTATTGTAAGGCATAAAAAGTCATAAAAACGACATAGTACAGTAAGTCATAAAAACGTCATAGTATAATAAGGCATAAAAAGTCATAAAAACGTCATAGTATTGTAAGGCATAAAAATGTCAAAAAACGTCATAGTATAGTAAGGCATGAAAAGTCATAGTATTGTAAGGCATAAAAATGTCAAAAAACGTCATAGGATAGTAAGGCATGAAAATGTCAAAAAACGTCGAAATATAGTATGGCATAAAAATTCATAAAAACGTCATAGTATAGTAAGGCATAAAAAGTCATAAAAACGCATAGTATAGTAAGGCATAAAAAGTCATAGTTAAGTAAGGCATAAAACGTTATAGTATAGTAAGGCATAAAAAGTTATAAAAACATCATAGTATTGTAAGGCATAAAAAGTAATAAAAACGACATAGTACAGTGAGGCATAAAAATGTCAAAAAACATCGAAATATAGTATGGCATAAAAATGTCAAAAAACGTCATAGTATAGTAAGGCATGAAAAGTCATAGTATAGTAAGGCATAAAAATGTCAAAAATGTCGAAATATAGTATGGCATGAAAATGTCAAAAAACGTCATAGTATAGTAAGGCATAATAAGTCAGTATAATAAGGAATAAAAAGTCATAAAAACGACATAGTACAGTAAGTCATAAAAACGTCATAGTATAGTAAGGCATAAAGATGTCAAAAAACGTCATAGTATTGTAAGGCATAAAAATTTCAAAAAACGTCATAGTATAGTAAGGCATAAAACGTCATAGAATAGTAAGGCATAAAAAGTCATAAAAACGTCATAGTATTGTGAGGCATAAAAATGTCAAAAAACGTCATAGTATAGTAAGGCATGAAAAGTCATAGTATAGTAAGGCATAAAAATGTCAAAAAACGTTGAAATAAAGTATGGCATAAAAATTCATAAAAACTTCATAGTATAGTAAGGCATAATAAGTCAGTATAATAAGGAATAAAAAGTCATAAAAACGACATAGTACAGTAAGTCATAAAAACTCATACTATAGTAAGGCGTAAAAAGTCATGAAAACATCATAGTATTGTAAGGCATAAAAATTCAAAAAACCTCATAGTATAGTATTGCATAAAAATTCATAAAAACATCATAGTATAGTATGGCATAAAAAGTCATAGTATAGTAAGCATAAAAAGTCATAAAAACGTCATAGTATTGTAAGGCATAAAAATGTCAAAAAACGTCATAGTATAGTAAGGCATGAAAAGTCATAGTATTGTAAGGCATAAAAATGTCAAAAAAAACGCCATAGAATACTAAGGCATGAAATTGTCAAAAAACGTCGAAATATAGTATGGCATAAAAAGTCATAAAAACGCATAGTATAGAAAGGCAAAAAAAGCAAAAAAACCTCATAGTATAGTAGGGCATGAAAATGACATTGTAAAGGGTTCCGGAATGGGCTTGAACCGACAACCTTTCCATCATTAGGTAACAGCATTATCCACTACACCACAGAGTGAGCTAAGACATAAAGACGTCATAGTATATTGAGGCATAAAGACACAAGAAAAAAAAAACACATAATAAAGAAAGGCATAAAAAATCATGAAAATGACATAGTACAGAAAGGCAAAAAAAGTCAAAATCAATATTGTATTGTAAGGCATAAAAACTATATAATAGAGTAAGGCTTAAAAAACAACATTGCACAAGGTCCAAGATTGGGCTTGAACCAACAACCTTTCCAACATTAAGTGACAGAGTGACAGCACTATCCACTACACCACAGAGTAAGCGAAGGCATGAAGACGTCATGGTATAATGAGGCATAAAAAACTAAAAAAACAACATAATATAGAAAGGCATGAAAAATCATAAAAACGTCATAGTATAGTAAGGCATAAAAAGTCAAAAAAACGTCATAGTATAGTAAGGCATGAAAAGTCATAGTATAGTGAGGCATAAAAATGTCAAAAAACATCGAAATATAGTATGGCATAAAAATATCAAAAAACGTCATAGTATAGTAAGGCATGAAAAGTCATAGTATAGTAAGGCATAAAAATTCATAAAAAATGTCAAAAAACGTCATAGTATAGTACGGCATAAAAAGTCATAAAAACTCATAGTATAGTAAGGCATAATAAGTCAGTATAATAAGGAATAAAAAGTCATAAAAACGACATAGTACAGTAAGGCATAAAAAGTCATACTATAGTATGGCATAAAAAGTCATAAAAACGTAATAGTATTGTAAGGCATAAAAATGTCAAAAAACGTCATAGTATAGTAAGCATAAAAATGTCAAAAAACGTCATAGTATAGTAAGGCATGAAAAGTCATAGTATAGTAAGCCATAAAACGTCATAGTATAGTAAGGCATAAAAAGTTATAAAAACATCATAGTATTGTAAGGCATAAAAAGTAATAAAAACGACATAGTACAGTAAGGCATAAAAAGTCAAAAAAACGTCATAGTATAGTAAGGCATAAAAAGTCATAAAAACGTCATAGTATTGTAAGGCATAAAAATGTCAAAAAACGTCATAGTATAGTAAGGCATGAAAAGTCATAGTATAGTAAGGCATAAAAAGTCATAAAAACGTCATAGTATTGTAAGGCATAAAAATGTCAAAAAACGTCATAGTATAGTAAGGCATGAAAAGTCATAGTATAGTAAGGCATAAAAATGTCAAAAATGTCGAAATGTAGTATGGCATGAAAATGTCAAAAAACGTCATAGTATAGTAAGGCATAATAAGTCAGTATAATAAGGAATAAAAAGTCATAAAAACGACATAGTACAGTAAGTCATAAAAACTCATAGTATAGTAAGGCGTAAAAATGTCAAAAATGTCGAAATGTAGTATGGCATGAAAATGTCAAAAAACGTCATAGTATAGTAAGGCATAATAAGTCAGTATAATAAGGAATAAAAAGTCATAAAAACGACATAGTACAGTAAGTCATAAAAACTCATAGTATAGTAAGGCATAAAAAGTCATAAAAACGTCATAGTATAGTAAGGCATAAAAAGTCACAAAAATGTCATAGTATTGTAAGGCATAAAAATGTCAAAAAAAACGTCATAGTATTGTAAGGCATAAAAATGTCAAAAAACGTCATAGTATAGTAAGGCATGAAAAGTCATAGTATTGTAAGGCATAAAAATGTCAAAAAAAACGTCATAGGATAGTAAGGCATGAAATTGTCAAAAAACGTCGAAATATAGTATGGCATAAAAATTCATAAAAACGTCATAGTATAGTAAGGCATAAAAATTCATAAAAACGCATAGTATAGTAAGGAATAAAAAGTCATAGTTAAGTAAGGCATAAAACGTTATAGTATAGTAAGGCATAAAAAGTTATAAAAACATCATAGTATTGTAAGGCATAAAAAGTAATAAAAACGACATAGTACAGTGAGGCATAAAAATGTCCAAAAACATCGAAATATAGTATGGCATAAAAATGTCAAAAAACGTCATAGTATAGTAAGGCATGAAAAGTCATAGTATAGTAAGGCATAAAAATGTCAAAAATGTCGAAATGTAGTATGGCATGAAAATGTCAAAAAACGTCATAGTATAGTAAGGCATAATAAGTCAGTATAATAAGGAATAAAAAGTCATAAAAACGACATAGTACAGTAAGTCAAAAAAAGGTCATAGTATAGTAAGGCATAAAGATGTCAAAAAACGTCATAGTATTGTAAGGCATAAAAATGTCAAAAAACGTCATAGTATAGTAAGGCATGAAAAGTCATAGTATAGTAAGCCATAAAAAGTCATAGTTTAGTATGGGATAAAAAGTCTTAAAAACGTCATAGTATAGTAAGGCATAAAAACGTCATAGTATAGTAAGGCATAAAAATGTCAAAAAACGTCGAAATATAGTATGGCATAAAAATTCATAAAAACGTCATAGTATAGTACGGCATAAAAAGTCATAAAAACGTCATAGTATACTAAGGCATAAAAATTCATAAAAACGTCATAGTATAGTAAGGCATAAAAAGTCGTAAAAACGCATAGTATAGAAAGGCAAAAAAAGCAAAACAACCTCATAGTATAGTAAGGCATGAAAATGACATTGTGAAGGGTTCCAGACTGGGCTTGAACCGACAACCTTTCCATCATTAGGTAACAGCATTATCCACTACACCACAGAGTGAGCTAAGACATGAAGACGTCATAGTATATTGAGGCATAAAGACAAAAGAAAAAAAAAACACATAATAAAGAAAGGCAAAAAAACATCATAATATAGTAAGGCATTAAAATGGCATAGTACAGTAAGGCATAAAAATTCATAAAAACGTTTTATTATAATAACGCATTAAAAATTCATAGAATAATAATGCATTTAAAGTCCAAAAAAGGACAAAGTATAATAAGGCATAAAAAATCATAAAAACAAGATAGTACAGAAAGGCAAAAAAAGTCAAAATCAATATTGTATTGTAAGGCATAAAAACTATATAATAGAGTAAGGCATAAAAAACAACATAGCACAAGGTCCAAGATTGGGCTTGAACCAACAACCTTTCCAACATTAAATGACACAGTGACAGCACTATCCACTACACCACAGAGTAAGCAGAGGCATGGGACGTCGTGGTATAATTGGGCATAAAAAACTAAAAAAAACAACATAATATAGAAAGGCATGAAAAATCATGAAAAACGACATAGTATAGTAAGGCATAAAAAGTCATAGTTAAGTACGGCATAAAACGTCATAGTATAGTAAGGCATGAAAAGTCATAGTACAGTAAGGCATAAAAATGTCAAAAATGTCGAAATGTAGTATGGCATGAAAATGTCAAAAAACGTCATAGTATAGTAAGGCATAATAAGTCAGTATAATAAGGAATAAAAAGTCATAAAAACGACATAGTACAGTAAGTCATAAAAACGTCATAGTATAGTAAGGCATAAAAAGTCATAAAAACGTCATAGTATTGTAAGGCATAAAAATGTCAAAAAACGTCACAGTATAGTAAGGCATGAAAAGTCATAGTATTGTAAGGCATAAAAATGTCAAAAAAAACGTCATAGGATAGTAAGGCATGAAATTGTCAAAAAACGTCGAAATATAGTATGGCATAAAAATTCATAAAAACGTCATAGTATAGTAAGGCATAAAAAGTCATAAAAACGCATAGTATAGTAAGGCATAAAAAGTCATAGTTAAGTAAGGCATAAAACGTTATAGTATAGTAAGGCATAAAAAGTTATAAAAACATCATAGTATTGTAAGGCATAAAAAGTAATAAAAACGACATAGTACAGTGAGGCATAAAAATGTCAAAAAACATCGAAATATAGTATGGCATAAAAATGTCAAAAAACGTCATAGTATAGTAAGGCATGAAAAGTCATAGTATAGTAAGGCATAAAAATGTCAAAAATGTCGAAATGTAGTATGGCATGAAAATGTCAAAAAACGTCATAGTATAGTAAGGCATAATAAGTCAGTATAATAAGGAATAAAAAGTCATAAAAACGACATAGTACAGTAAGTCATAAAAACGTCATAGTATAGTAAGGCATAAAGATGTCAAAAAACGTCATAGTATTGTAAGGCATAAAAATGTCAAAAAACGTCATAGTATAGTAAGGCATGAAAAGTCATAGTATAGTAATGCATAAAAAGTCATAAAAACGTCATAGTATTGTGAGGCATAAAAATGTCAAAAAACGTCATAGTATAGTAAGGCATGAAAAGTCATAGTATAGTAAGGCAAAAAATGTCAAAAAACGTTGAAATAAAGTATGGCATAAAAATTCATAAAAACTTCATAGTATAGTAAGGCATAATAAGTCAGTATAATAAGGAATAAAAAGTCATAAAAACGACATAGTACAGTAAGTCATAAAAACTCATACTATAGTAAGGCGTAAAAAGTCATGAAAACATCATAGTATTGTAAGGCATAAAAATTTCAAAAAACCTCATAGTATAGTATTGCATAAAAATTCATAAAAACATCATAGTATAGTAAGGCATAAAAAGTCATAGTATAGTAAGGCATAAAAAGTCATAAAAACGTCATAGTATTGTAAGGCTTAAAAATGTCAAAAAAAGTCATAGTATAGTAAGGCATGAAAAGTCATAGTATTGTAAGGCATAAAAATGTCAAAAAAAACGTCATAGAATAGTAAGGCATAAAATTGTCAAAAAACCTCGAAATATAGTATGGCATAAAAATTCATAAAAACGTCATAGTACAGTAAGGCATAAAAAGCAAAAAAACCTCATAGTATAGTAGGGCATGAAAATGACATTGTAAAGGGTTCCGGAATGGGCTTGAACCGACAACCTTTCCATCATTAGGTAACAGCATTATCCACTACACCACAGAGTGAGCTAAGACATAAAGACGTCATAGTATATTGAGGCATAAAGACACAAGAAAAAAAAAACACATAATAAAGAAAGGCATAAAAAATCATGAAAATGACATAGTACAGAAAGGCAAAAAAAGTCAAAATCAATATTGTATTGTAAGGCATAAAAACTATATAATAGAGTAAGGCTTAAAAAACAACATTGCACAAGGTCCAAGATTGGGCTTGAACCAACAACCTTTCCAACATTAAGTGACAGAGTGACAGCACTATCCACTACACCACAGAGTAAGCGAAGGCATGAAGACGTCATGGTATAATGAGGCATAAAAAATTAAAAAAACAACATAATATAGAAAGGCATGAAAAATCATAAAAACGTCATAGTATAGTAAGGCATAAAAAGTCAAAAAAACGTCATAGTATAGTAAGGCATGAAAAGTCATAGTATAGTGAGGCATAAAAATGTCAAAAAACATCGAAATATAGTATGGCATAAAAATATCAAAAAACGTCATAGTATAGTAAGGCATGAAAAGTCATAGTATAGTAAGGCATAAAAATGTCAAAAATGTCGAAATGTAGTACGGCGTGAAAATGTCAAAAAACGTCATAGTATAGTAAGGCATAATAAGTCAGTATAATAAGGAATAAAAAGTCATAAAAACGACATAGTACAGTAAGGCATAAAAAGTCATACTATAGTATGGCATAAAAAGTCATAAAAACGTAATAGTATTGTAAGGCATAAAAATGTCAAAAAACATCATAGTATTGTAAGGCATAAAAATGTCAAAAAACGTCATAGTATAGTAAGGCATGAAAAGTCATAGTATAGTAAGCCATAAAACGTCATAGTATAGTAAGGCATAAAAAGTTATAAAAACATCATAGTATTGTAAGGCATAAAAAGTAATAAAAACGACATAGTACAGTAAGGCATAAAAATGTCAAAAAACGTCATAGTATAGTAAGGCATAAAAAGTCATAAAAACGTCATAGTATTGTAAGGCATAAAAATGTCAAAAAACGTCATAGTATAGTAAGGCATGAAAAGTCATAGTATAGTAAGGCATAAAAAGTCATAAAAACGTCATAGTATTGTAAGGCATAAAAATGTCAAAAAACGTCATAGTATAGTAAGGCATGAAAAGTCATAGTATAGTAAGGCATAAAAATGTCAAAAATGTCGAAATGTAGTATGGCATGAAAATGTCAAAAAACGTCATAGTATAGTAAGGCATAATAAGTCAGTATAATAAGGAATAAAAAGTCATAAAAACGACATAGTACAGTAAGTCATAAAAACTCATAGTATAGTAAGGCATAAAAAGTCATAAAAACGTCATAGTATAGTAAGGCATAAAAAGTCACAAAAATGTCATAGTATTGTAAGGCATAAAAATGTCAAAAAAAACGTCATAGTATTGTAAGGCATAAAAATGCCAAAAAACGTCATAGTATTGTAAGGCATAAAAAGTCATAGTATAGTAAGGCATAAAAATGTCAAAAAACGTCGAAATAAAGTATGGCATAAAAATTCATAAAAACGTCATAGTATAGTAAGGCATAATAAGTCAGTATAACAAGGAATAAAAAGTCATAAAAACGACATAGTACAGTAAGTCATAAAAACTCATACTATAGTAAGGCGTAAAAAGTCATAAAAACATCATAGTATTGTAAGGCATAAAAATTTCAAAAAACCTCATAGTATAGTATTGCATAAAAATTCATAAAAACATCATAGTATAGTAAGGCATAAAAAGTCATAGTATAGTAAGGCATAAAAAGTCATAAAAACGTCATAGTATTGTAAGGCTTAAAAATGTCAAAAAAAGTCATAGTATAGTAAGGCATGAAAAGTCATAGTATTGTAAGGCATAAAAATGTCAAATAAAACGTCATAGAATAGTAAGGCATAAAATTGTCAAAAAACCTCGAAATATAGTATGGCATAAAAAGTCATAAAAAGTCATAAAAAGTCATAGTTAAGTAAGGCATAAAAAGCAAAAAAACCTCATAGTATAGTAGGGCATGAAAATGACATTGTAAAGGGTTCCGGAATGGGCTTGAACTGACAACCTTTCCATCATTAGGTAACAGCATTATCCACTACACCACAGAGTGAGCTAAGACATAAAGACGTCATAGTATATTGAGGCATAAAGACACAAGAAAAAAAAAACACATAATAAAGAAAGGCATAAAAAATCATGAAAATGACATAGTACAGAAAGGCAAAAAAAGTCAAAATCAATATTGTATTGTAAGGCATAAAAACTATATAATAGAGTAAGGCTTAAAAAACAACATTGCACAAGGTCCAAGATTGGGCTTGAACCAACAACCTTTCCAACATTAAGTGACAGAGTGACAGCACTATCCACTACACCACAGAGTAAGCGAAGGCATGAAGACGTCATGGTATAATGAGGCATAAAAAACTAAAAAAACAACATAATATAGAAAGGCATGAAAAATCATAAAAACGTCATAGTATAGTAAGGCATAAAAAGTCAAAAAAACGTCATAGTATTGTAAGGCATAAAAATGCCAAAAAACGTCATAGTATAGTAAGGCATGAAAAGTCATAGTATAGTGAGGCATAAAAATGTCAAAAAACATCGAAATATAGTATGGCATAAAAATATCATAAAACGTCATAGTATAGTAAGGCATGAAAAGTCATAGTATAGTAAGGCATAAAAATGTCAAAAATGTCGAAATGTAGTACGGCATGAAAATGTCAAAAAACGTCATAGTATAGTAAGGCATAATAAGTCAGTATAATAAGGAATAAAAAGTCATAAAAACGACATAGTACAGTAAGGCATAAAAAGTCATACTATAGTATGGCATAAAAAGTCATAAAAACGTAATAGTATTGTAAGGCATAAAAATGTCAAAAAACGTCATAGTACTGTAAGGCATAAAAATGTCAAAAAACGTCATAGTATAGTAAGGCATGAAAAGTCATAGTATAGTAAGCCATAAAACGTCATAGTATAGTAAGGCATAAAAAGTTATAAAAACATCATAGTATTGTAAGGCATAAAAAGTAATAAAAACGACATAGTACAGTAAGGCATAAAAATGTCAAAAAACGTCATAGTATAGTAAGGCATAAAAAGTCATAAAAACGTCATAGTATTGTAAGGCATAAAAATGTCAAAAAACGTCATAGTATAGTAAGGCATGAAAAGTCATAGTATAGTAAGGCATAAAAATGTCAAAAATGTCGAAATGTAGTATGGCATGAAAATGTCAAAAAACGTCATAGTATAGTAAGGCATAATAAGTCAGTATAATACGGAATAAAAAGTCATAAAAACGACATAGTACAGTAAGTCATAAAAAGTCATACTATAGTATGGCATAAAAAGTCATAAAAACGTAATAGTATTGTAAGGCATAAAAATGTCAAAAAACGTCGAAATATAGTATGGCATAAAAATTCATAAAAACGTCATAGTATAGTAAGGCATAAAAAGTCATAAAAACGTCATAGTATAGTAAGGCATGAAAAGTCATAGTATTGTAAGGCATAAAAATGTCAAAAAACGTCATAGTATACTATGTCAGAAAAATTTATAAAAACGTCATAGTATAGTAAGGCATAAAAAGTCATAAAAATGAATAGTATAGAAAGGCAAAAAAAGCAAGAAAACCTCATAGTATAGTAAGGCATGAAAATGACATTGTAAAGGGTTCCAGATTGGGCTTGAACCGACAACCTTTCCATCATTAGGTAACAGCATTATCCACTACACCACAAAGTGAGCTGAGACAAAAAGATGTCATAGTATATTGAGGCATAAAGACAAAAGAAAAAAAAACACATGATATAGAAAGGCATAAAAAATCATGAAAATGACATAGTATAGTAAGGCAAAAAAACGTCGTTATATAGTAAGGCATTAAAATGGCATAGTACAGTAAAGCATAAAAATTCATAAAAACGTTTTATTATAATAACGCATTAAAAATTCATAGAATAATAATACATTTAAAGTCCAAAAAAGGACAAAGTATAATAAGGCATAAAAAATCATAAAAACAACATAGTACAGAAAGGTAAAAAAAGTCAAAATCAATATTGTATTGTAAGGCATAAAAACTATATAATAGAGTAAGGCATAAAAAAGACCATAGCACAAGGTCCAAGATTGGGCTTGAACCAACAACCTTTCCAACATTAAGTGACACAGTGACAGCACTATCCACTACAACACAGAGTAAGCGAAGGCATGAAGACGTCATGGTATAATGGGGCATAAAAAACTAAAAAAACAACATAATATAGAAAGGCATGAAAAATCATAAAAACGACATAGTATAGTAAGGCATAAAAAGTCATAGTTAAGTAAGGCATAAAACGTCATAGTATAGTAAGGCATAAAAAGTTATAAAAACGTCACAGTATTGTAAGGCATAAAAATGCCAAAAAACGTCATAGTATAGTAAGGCATGAAAAGTCATAGTATAGTGAGGCATAAAAATGTCAAAAAACATCGAAATATAGTATGGCATAAAAATGTCAAAAAACGTCATAGTATAGTAAGGCATAAAAAGTCATAATATAGTAAGGCATGAAAAGTCATAAAAACGTCATAGTATTGTAACGCATAAAAATGTCAAAAAACGTTGAAATATAGTATGGCATAAAAATGTCAAAAAACGTCATAGTATAGTAAGGCATGAAAAGTCATAGTATAGTATGGCATGAAAATGTCAAAAAACGTCATAGTATAGTAAGGCATAATAAGTCAGTATAATAAAGAATAAAAAGTCATAAAAACGACATAGTACAGTAAGTTATAAAAACGTCACAGTATTGTAAGGCATAAAAAGTAATAAAAACGAAATAATACAGCAAGGCATAAAAAAGTCATAGTATAGTGAGGCATAAAAATGTCAAAAAACATCGAAATATAGTATGGCATAAAAATGTCAAAAAACGTCATAGTATAGTAAGGCATAAAAAGTCATAATATAGTAAGGCATGAAAAGTCATAAAAACGTCATAGTATTGTAACGCATAAAAATGTCAAAAAACGTTGAAATATAGTATGGCATAAAAATGTCAAAAAACGTCATAGTATAGTAAGGCATGAAAAGTCATAGTATAGTATGGCATGAAAATGTCAAAAAACGTCATAGTATAGTAAGGCATAATAAGTCAGTATAATAAAGAATAAAAAGTCATAAAAACGACATAGTACAGTAAGTCATAAAAACGTCATAGTATTGTAAGGCATAAAAATGCCAAAAAATGTCATAGTATAGTAAGGCATGAAAAGTCATAGTATAGTAAGGCATAAAAATGTCAAAAAACGTCGAAATAAATTATGGCATAAAAATTCATAAAAACGTCATAGTATAGTAAGGCATAAAAAGTCATTGTAAAGTAAGGCATAAAAAGTCATAGTATAGTAAGGCATAAAAAGTTATAAAAACGTCATAGTATTGTAAGGCATAAAAAGTCATAAAAATGTTGAAATATAGTATTGCGTAAAAAGTCATAAAAACATCATAGTATAGCAAGGCATAAAAAGTCATAAATATTTCATAGTACAGTAAGGCTTAAAAGTCATGAAAAAGCAATAGAATAGTAAGGCAAACAAAGTCAAACAACTACATTGTACAGTAAGGTATAAAAACAACATAGTATAGTAAGGCATAAAAATGACATAGTATAGTAAGGCATAAAAAGAACATGGTACAAGATCCCAGATTGGGCTTGAACCTTCAACCTTTTCATCATTAAGTGACAGCACTATCCACTACACCATAGACTAAGCTAAGGAACAAATATGTTATAGTATAATAAGGCATAAAAAGTTTTAAAAAACCACATAGTATTATAAGGCATAAAAGATCATAAAAACAACATAGTATAGTAAGGGTTAAAAATAACATATTATAGTGAGGCATAAAATCACCATAGTATAGTAAGGCATAAAAAGTTATAAAAATATCATAGTGTAGTAAGGCATAAAAACAATATAGTATAGTAAAGCATAAAAGGCCATAAAAACGTCCTATTATAGTAAGGCATAAAAAAGTTAGCGTATAATAAGGCATAAAAATGGCATAGTATAGTAAGGCACAAAAAGTCATAAAAACTTCATATTATAGTAAGGCATAAAGAAGTCATAGCATAGTAAGGCATAAAAAGTAAAAAAAAAACGACATAGTATAATAGGGAATAAAAAATCATAAAAACAACATAGTATAGTAAGGCAAAAAAAAGTCAAAAAACAACAGAGGATAGTAAGGTATAAAAACAACATAGTATAGAGAGGCATAAAAATGGCATCGTATAGTAAGGCATAACAAGTCAAAAAAAAGACATCGTATAATAAGTTATAAAAATTCATAAAAAGTACATAGTATAGTAAGGCACAAAAAGAAAATAGTATAGTAAGGCCCAAAAGTCATAAAAACGACATACTACAAGGTCCAAGGCGTAAAAAGTCATAGTATAGTAAGGCATAAAAAGCTATAAAATGACATAGTATAGTAATGGTTAAAAAGTCATAAAAATTACATAGTATAGTAAGGTATAAAAACGATATACTATCACAAGGCATAAAAATCCCCCCAAAAAACATAGTATTATAAGTCATAAAAAATCATAAAAACGACATAGTATAGTAAGGCATAAAATCACCGTACTATATTAAGGCATAAAAAGTTACAAAAACGTCATAGTATAGTAAGGCATAAAAAGTCAAAAAAAGACATAGTATAGTAAGGTATAAAAATCTCAAAAAACTACATAGTATAGTCAGGCATAAAAGTCATTAAAACTTCATAGTATAGTAAGACATACAAACTCAAAAAAAAGACATAATATGAAAAGGAATAAACAATCATAAAAACGTCATAGTATATTAAGGCATAAAAAGTAAAAAAAAAACGACATAGTATAATAGGGAATAAAAAATCATAAAAACAACATAGTATAGTAAGGCAAAAAAAAGTCAAAAAACAACAGAGGATAGTAAGGTATAAAAACAACATAGTATAGAGAGGCATAAAAATGGCATCGTATAGTAAGGCATAACAAGTCAAAAAAAAGACATCGTATAATAAGTTATAAAAATTCATAAAAAGTACATAGTATAGTAAGGCACAAAAAGAAAATAGTATAGTAAGGCCCAAAAGTCATAAAAACGACATACTACAAGGTCCAAGGCGTAAAAAGTCATAGTATAGTAAGGCATAAAAAGCTATAAAATGACATAGTATAGTAATGGTTAAAAAGTCATAAAAATTACATAGTATAGTAAGGTATAAAAACGATATACTATCACAAGGCATAAAAATCCCCCCAAAAAACATAGTATTATAAGTCATAAAAAATCATAAAAACGACATAGTATAGTAAGGCATAAAATCACCGTACTATATTAAGGCATAAAAAGTTACAAAAACGTCATAGTATAGTAAGGCATAAAAAGTCAAAAAAAGACATAGTATAGTAAGGTATAAAAATCTCAAAAAACTACATAGTATAGTCAGGCATAAAAGTCATTAAAACTTCATAGTATAGTAAGACATACAAACTCAAAAAAAAGACATAATATGAAAAGGAATAAACAATCATAAAAACGTCATAGTATATTAAGGCATAAAAAGTAAAAAAAAACGACATAATGTAGAAAGGTATAAAAAATCTTAAAAACGACATAGTATAGTAAGGCATAAAAAGTTATAAAAACATCATAGTATAGTAAAGCATAAAAAGTTATAAAACGACAAAGTATAGTAAAACATAAATAGTCATAAAAACAACATAGTATAGTAAGGAATGAAATTGTCAAAAAACGTCATATTACTTTAAGGCATAAAATCTGTTAAATAGACATAGTATAGTAAGGCTTAAAAATGTCAAAAAATTACAAGCCACAAGGTCCCAGATTGGGCTTGAACCGCAGCATTGTCCATTACACCACAGAGTAAGCTAAGGTATAAAAACGACATTGTATAGTAAGACATAAAAACGACATAGTATAGTAAGGCATAAAAAGTCATAAAAACAACATAGCATATTAAGGCATAAAAACGACAGTATAGTAAGGCATAAAAAGTAATAAAAATGCCATTGTATAGTAAGGCATAAAAATGTCATAGTATAGAAAGGCATAAAAAGTAACAGTGTAGTTAGACATAAAAACGTCGTAGTATAGTAAAGCATAAAAAAAGTCATAGTATTCATGTTGACATTTTCATGAGATTTTTTTTTACAGATATTAAAATTATACTTTGATATATCAACCATTTTATGTTTACTCCTGCGACCAACCTCACTGCCAGTCTACAGAACACAGAAGCCAGAGTTATCTTGTTAGTTAACGCTTATTTATATGGTTCAATAGCATCGTCATCGTGGTGACGTTAGATACCACTGTGTCATTCTCACCTGATTTGAGCCTTCAGATAGCTCTCGTCCTTTTAGTCAGTCAAATAATAGCATGCTTAAATAGTTTTTTTGGAGACGTAAGCTCTTTAAGGGCACATTGGAAAGATCTAATATGACTTCACTCCAAGCATAGCACAAACGAGTTCACTCAAATATTGGTAGCAACAATTCTGTCCTCCCAAATTATTGGTAGGGACATGTCCCCACCATCCATATGCAAACCTACTTCAAGTTGTTAATATTATCTCTACCCTGGTTTCCTACATTTTTAATATTAATGTATGCAGTGGAGTCCATAAGTGTAATACCAGTTTCCCATTCAAGTGACTGTTTCACATTATAATCATCTGAAGATCCTGGAAATACTGCTTTTCACTTTCTGCATCTGCGTTATGTTTTGAGTGTATATTTTATTCTACTTACTGTATCTGGCTAATTTATTTTGGGCTTCTTCTCAGTTTCTGATGCTACCTCTCTGTTTCTTGTGTCCAGGAGCGGTGGTCATAGCCTTTGTGGTCTGCTGGCTGCCCTATCACACTCGCCGCCTCATGTTTTGCTACATCTCTGACTGGTCCGAGTGAGTAATGATTCTTCTCAGCCTCTCATGTGAACCTCTCATGGGAACCTTCTAGAGTTTGTTAGCTCACTGGATCTCTGCAGAGATCTGTACACCAATGCTGTATATATACACACATATAGACCTTCACATGCATGATCATTTACATGCACAAATGCACAAACCCTAGTACGCACACACACAAATATTGGCTAAAGCCATCATTTAGTGGGTCATCAGTTAAGAGTGCCTGACAGACAGGAGCAGGCCAGATACATCTTCCTGATTAGATTGCCTTCATTTAACATTCTCATCCTCTCTCCTCCCTCTCTTTTTTCTCTCTGTCTTTATTAACAATCAACCCTTCTAAACTATATATTGTTTCCCTTATTAGATCAAACACACACCATTTCAGTAAATGAATGTAAGTACTTGGAAAACCTCTCTCTATAGAGACCATTTAAATGCAGGAACAGACATCTATACATCAACAGTAAACACATGGGTAACTGTAAACATACTGCCTGTTCAGTCAATTAGAAAGACAAGGAGTTGGTTCAAACATAAATATAGCTCATTTCTTTTTCCCTGATCCATCACTGATTGCAAGTTCGAAGCAGTTATTCATTATGATGAATCAAATTAATGTATTTTTCATGTCATAATTCTTATTTTGACATCTAAATACATTTTAATCATATCATTGATATTCTGATACATAAAAACTGTGATCATGAAAGAAACAGACCAGTGATGAGCTTTTTTAGTTCACAGTTTCAATTTGCACATCCAGCAGGTAATTATTATTATGAATCAAAATGAATGAAATGAGAGGATCCCTTTAAATTTCACCAATTTGTAATGTCATTTGCCAGTACAGTTCTATTATTTAAGAATGTTTCCTTTAATTCTTGACTCTGTTGCCCATGAAGGCTTCATGCAGCTCTCGTTACATTTCAAGTAATATGACATTGAAATGATTAGACCACAAATATAATTTTCAGTAAACAGCATTGTCAAACCCAGTCAGTGTGGACTGTAAAATTACCCTGTAACAGCTTCAAAAGCTAGTACCGGTCAGGCGGCAGTAAACACGCTCAGTGACCCTCACCTTATAGGTTGCAGTGGTCTGTCCAGACCACAGATGTATTTAGAGGGTTTGATATGGTGCTGCCAGACAGCCTTGATACCAGTTTGTCCCAAAAAGCATTTTCCCAATTGATCACCATGTATATACTGTCAATACACATATATAAAAAAGTAAGTAAAAGTAAATTATCACTCTTTATAGTATGTATTTTAAACCATTGAGGTTTTATATTTGTTCAACTATTCTAATTTTATGTGTGGGACATCATCACAATGCAACATCTATAGGTCCAGTGGTAAAATGTGGGAGGGGCCAGCAGGAGAGCATTTATGCACATGTGCAGTAGGCCACAAAACGCAGAACCAAACAAAGAAGCAGGAGCACTTTTCATCAGTTTTTAGTCGAGTAATAGGGTCCTAACTGGTTTCCAGTAATTTATCATTTTCTGAAAAAATATGCAGAATACTGTTACTATATCATTGTAGTTTATATTTAATTGAGGAGAATTCAAATATAAGGTTGGCTTAAACTTGTGCTTCAGGCAGACAAGAGAGCTAATCAGAGAAAAATTAGCAAAATGTAATAAGTAAAATGATGAAAGCTGCTTGTTATTTTGGACTTTAGACATGCATGAATGAACAGAAGAGACAGAGAGGCTGTAATCATTTTTTTGTAATCACTAAGCACATATGTCTCAGATATCATCATGTTTCTAGTGTTTCCACTGTTCCTCTGCATCGCTACCTGAGGAGGCGTTTGAAACATATTGTTTATCTGCCAAAAGTGTAGATTAAAGCTTCCCTTAAGCTATTTGGGCAAAGCCTACAGTTTTTATATTTTTGCAAGGATGGAGTTGCAATTTCTTTTTCTTTGAATTGAACTGTGAGACACATTGAAAGCCATTTTTTCTCATCTTTTGAACTACAGTCTTTGATTTACCTGAGAGGCAAAAAATATAATATTACTCAAATTAGCTACAATTAAGTGTATTACTTATTCATAAGAATTCTTTGTATCACATCACTAAGCAACTGGTAGCCACCCAACAATGGTTGTGAAAGTGTGAGCAGCCATTTGTCTTTAAAGAAGGTGGATTATGCTAATCCTGCACTGGCGCGTTGGTGTGTTTTCTGCATCATGAGAGAAAAGCACCGTTATTATTCTCTCAGTGGGTTTTTTTTGTTACAAGCAGCCAAGAAAACCACAGGGTACAGCATCAGCAGACAGACAGCATGAGTCAACTCTCCTGCAATGATAAGGGACAGTCTTCTTCACTTTTTGTAAGAGGTTCTCAGGTTGCCTTCTGCATGGTAAAAGGCGACAATAAAATAAGGTCACTTAGTCAAAGTCAGCTGGAAAGGATATGCAGAAAATTAGATTTTTTTGATCTTGTCTACTCGCCTGTTGAGATTTCCTCAGCTATCAGTTTTGTTAGACACTAGTGCTTAGACACCAGACAGACAGAGACAGTGAAGGAGTACAACCAAATATCAATATATTTATATAAAAAAAAAACGAAATTAATGTTTAATACTGTTTTTAAAAACTTCCCATCCCTCATAATCACTGCAAAATCAAAGCATATAAATATTTTAGTAATAATTGAATTCAGATTGCTTTAACTCCCTTAACAGAGCTATTTGTAAGTTTTGCCATTGCAACATAGGCAACGTTAGCAGTAATAGCTGTTTACCTACCAGCCTGGAAGAAACGTTGAGAGTTCAGCATCAAACTTCATTCCTTTACTCACCAAGAGCTACTATCACTTCTTATCCTCTACTGAAGTTAGCATGCTAACCAGCTAGCAACAGTCAGACTGTCTTGTCACTTACCGATACTGAGTCACTGTAGTGTCCTGTCTGCTCTGAAGAAGTAGCGCTACTCAGAGGGTGAATTATAACCTCTTGCATTATAAACACAACAATGGGTGAAGTTCTTGCCAAGACTCGTAATTAAACAGCTGTTGATAGTAATCTTATATATCTATACACTATATATGTGTTTTGATGTTGATGAGAAGGACAGCTAAAATGTCCCCAGACTCAGCATGGTAAAATTTACCATGCTGAGTTTGGGGACATTTTAGTCCCCAAACTCAGCATGTAAATTCAATCATTTACCAGCTAAATGACTGAATTGACGAATCACCTCAATCCCTACTGGACACAAACCAGTCCTGCATTGTGATTGCGATTGCCCCCTGACAATAAATATGAAACAAAAATCGAGTGTTGATATGTGAGACAATAACAGAAATGGGTCTCTATGGTGAAATGTCCAAATCACAGAAAATAACACAGGAGCCTCAGGACATGTTGACTGGATTTTTCTGATTTCATGCCAAAAAGGACCCAGGGCAGATGGCTTTGAATTGGGATTGGGAGGTATCAGTGAGTGCTGTAGGGCCTGGTAGCAGTCACAACCACTGAAATATTTTTGCTTTTGTTTCTGAGTAGCAGCAGTCTTCTTTGGTAAATTTGTCCAGATTGAATCTGCCAAAAGAGGAAACTGACTGATGTGCATGAAGCACAGAATCACCACATTTGAAAACTCTGCCCTTGTATCCCAGAGTTTGCCCAACGCCATGTTTAATTATAATGAAAAATGTCTGCTGCTTGAGGGATTTTTACAAAAGACAAATACTACCTGAGCAAAGATTCAAACACAGCTCATTGTTCATGTGTCATCCTCCATTACATAAACAAAGCCCCACAGAATTGCAGAATAGAGTATATATAAAGAAAAGGTCATGTTCAATCCTATCCCTGTTGTCCTTTTCAATCCTACCCTCAGTCATCTTTAATGGTGTCCCTATATGCAGACAGACACACACATCATTGACTTTCTGCACACTTCAGTGACCCTTGTCCGTTGCGAGAGGAGAACAGATCAATACAGCTGATTCTAGTAACTGACATGACGCTCAGGAGTATCTATACTATGTGTTAGGGCATATTGATATGTTATGACTTATAACCTTTTGCTTTACCTTTGTTGTCTGCTGTTTGCATGCGTCGTTGTCTTATCTCATCCCCTTTCTCTGTCATATACCCTCTATTTAGTATCCATTCATAACTGCTTTGACTGTGCAAAGAAAGAAATACAATACTGTATGTTCTCATGAGAGACATTTTGGTGGTTAAATTATCCATAAAGAGATGATAACATCACCACCAAGAGCACGCATATAGTCTATGTTCCCTGGGAAATCCTTGGACATCATTTGCTCTGGTGCTACACCAGTACACTTCCCAGACAGCAAAGGAAATCCAGCCCATACTTTGGCCATGCTTGTTTTCTTCTAGTCCTGTATAAGCCTGGTTCCCCGGCCCGAATCTGGCCCATATATAGCATGTATATGTACCACATCTGGACCAATTCTGGTGCACATACAAAATATCTTCTGGCTATCAGTCAATACCAGAGGATAACAGCTGGATTCTATATGGGCCAGACTCGGGCCTAGGACCAAGGCATACGTTAGGACAGAAGTTTCTTTTTGCAAGCTGTGTTAGAGTTGCACAGATCTTCAGTATCAATTTACACTGTATTTGCTCAAACTTGGAAAAGGAATATATTTTAGAGTTTCTTTTTGTCTGTGATAGAGCACCGTATTTGTGCTCTCCAGGGGTGTAGATGTTTGGTTCTGACTGATGACATCTGAACTAGGCTTGGGCTTCGCCCAAATATCATGATGTATGATATTATCTCAGGGAGGGGAGTTATAATAATATAGTTGTATATTCAAAGTGTTATTTGTAACAGTGCACAGTAAGCAAAGCAGTGAAATGCAGGTGAAAAATCATTACATCATTAAGCACTACCTCTGTTAGTCTGTGAGTCCATATGTTGCTGAGGTTACTGTTCTACTCTGTTGCAGTGAGTTTTGGCAGTCTGGTCATTTTCCACCTCTAATACTAAACCCTTCATACAGTGACAGGTGACACTAGACTCCCTTCTCTCTGTAATGGAGGACGACCGCAGCACTTGTGCAGGAGCTGCAATAATCAAGTCCCAAAAAATCTGCCCAAAGAGAAAGAGTGACCAAAAGAGCATGCATGTGGAGTTTTGCTCGCTTGCTCTTTCTCAGATACCATGAGACAGTAGGGTGACAAATACATTTTATATTTATGTTAAAACTAAAAAGAAATTCCATCATCCTCTCAGAGGCTTCAGGTTGTGATACTGTTTCCACAAATACGTCCAAAAACATTTCTGTTAAAAAATGGAAAAATATCCACACCAGTTGCCAAACATGAAGATTCATTCTGCCTTTAAGCATGTACATGCTTGAAGTGTTTTCCCAACTTAGTACCCCCATGGCACTGAAATGCTTGCTCTCTTTGGAATTGGAATGTGTAGTCTTTTTTCTGCTCCTCATCTTCCACTTGTTTCCTTCCTTACTCTCTCGGTTCCCCTCCAATCTCATGTCCCATTAAATGTAATCTGTACATCCTTAATGTCCCTCTCTCCTCCTGCTGTGTAGCTTAATCTCCTTCTTCCTCCGTCTCTGCAGCAGCAGCAAGAGAGATAGATCAGTCAGTTAAATTCATAGGTTCATACCTCACTTATGTATTTTAGAGCGTACAATAATATTTTTTAAATTGGATAGGCTATAATAAAGAAATAAAAGGATTTCATGTTTTTATAGTTAGATTGCAAATAGAATGAATATGCTCCTTTTACAGAGGGTTTCACTTGCAGTGGTGCGGTTTATGGTTGCCCATGCAAAGAAAAATCTGTATCCTTTTCAGACAGCTGAAGATTAGATCTGCACTTAAAGGACTTCAAAAGCTTATCTCACTCTTCATGTGTCTATAAATTCCAGCATTGAAAATGTTTCTTCCTATCTCTTCTTCCCGTCCTCTTACTGTAGCTTTGACAGCATTAATAAAGGCTGAGGCTGGCAGAGGGCCTACGGCTTTAACTTGGAGACACTTCTTCAGTAGTTGATCTGTTGATGGCGTTGGAAGCATCTCTGGTAGGGGACCAATGAGGCCTCAAATGAGCAGTGACATCTAAAGAGAAGATTATTGAGTTAGTGTAATACATGCTCACCAGCCATTAGTAAGCACCAGGCATCACTCAGTCTGGTTGGCTGAATAAATCTTCTTACCCTGTCAATTCTCAGCACAAAAACTCTAAAGTATCTGCCCAGTGGAATAAATTAAGATACAATTTCCACTCCCATTATACGGTACATTCTTTATAGTTAAACGAGGAGAGAGCTGCCCTTAGCCTTTCTGTGACCCTTGGTGAGATTTTTACTTTAAGACGTCCACATCTACATCTTAACCAACTTTGTGTGCCCCGATTGCGTCAGCTCAAGTTGGAAGTGTTTTAATCACTTTTTGGGTCAGGCTGTGTGCATGCATAGTATAACTTTACTGCCAAAGACTTGAAAGTACCGCTACAATCACATGATATAAAATTGAAATGAAGGTCACTGAATAATTCTTCAAAACCGGATTCAATATAATCTGGATTGACACAGGGTCAGTAATTTATTAAATTGAAACAAAAACGACTCTACTGTTTTCAATATCTGTATCTGTCTATAGTTTTGGTCACAACAGAAAGTGGCACAGAGAAATTCATCAATGCATCTTTGCAAATAGCACTAGAAGCTCAGAAGCATAGTGACATCTTGCAAAGCTAGTTGGCATACTAATGTAGCTGAGAAGCTTACTGCTAACATGCTAGCCAGCTGGCAACATAATAGTGAGTTCCGACAACTTTAACTAGCTAAATTGGTAATGTGACAAGTTCACACAGTTTATTCATGAGACCTACTTATATATTCTATTATTATCACATAATTGTCTACGACACCTTCTTGTGGGAACACCATGCTAGTGTTTCAATATCCTTTTAAAAAAGACAGACTCATCTAAATCAAAATTCTTTTAGATTTTAGATTCTTTCCTTGGATCAATAAATATTGTGACCATGTTTTGATGTCAAATGAAATAAAAAGACTAAATAATAAAGGCTTGGTCAGACCACAGCATCATAGGTCACAAAGGTACCGTACGGAGGGTTTCTGCTTTGCATTCCCAGCTGTGCCCTGAACTAGGACACAGTTCATGAAATATAATTTGTCCACAAGTCTGCATGAACTGTGTGAGCTAAAAACTTGGCATTGTGTAATGGAGAGAATATATACTACATATAAGAAAATAAAAATGTTTTTTGTCTATGTAGTGTCTAGTCAAAAATGCCACACTTCAGTAAAATGTCTGTATAATTTGATAATATTGCATTGATGTTTAATATGCCACATCTTATTATTTAGTACGTTTGCTACACAAAATAATATTTCTCTGTCTTCTGTTTTCTCACAGTGACTTGTATGACTTCTACCACTATTTCTACATGCTGACCAACATCCTGTTCTACGTCAGCTCGGCCATAAATCCGATCCTCTACAACCTGGTGTCAGCCACCTACCGCCAGATCTTCTTCTCCACACTGCGCTACTTCTGCATGCCGTGCCGACGTACGCCCAGGAGGCACCCCCACCCCCTGACCCGCCACTCTATTAGCATCTCCAGCAACCACACCCTCTCCACCAACATCATCAAAGAGACGGCGTACTGATTGGACTGCATTACACTTTCTCTTACTAAGAATCAATCCGCTGCCATTTTGTGGTTACTGGTCCAACTTCATCAAAGAAATTCTGGTACTGAGTTGGCAAGGCTAACAGATCCACTACTTGGACACATCGCCATTGTCATGTAGGGTCAGGTGTCCCAGTTCAAGCTGGGTGTCCTGACAAATATTTGTAAAACACAGTTTTCAACAAATTGTCCTGGTTTTCACTTCGATTGGAAATAATGATCATAATATTATAGTTGTTTTCAGTGCTTACATAGACATTTATCATGTCCTATACCAATCATTAGACATATTACCTAACCGATATAAAAATTTTAACGGTGCGGCGTGTGGCATGACTTCAACACTGATTGGTCTGCATGTGTGTCAATCAATCAATGTGGCGTTGTCAAGGGAGTTGCTAGCCTATGAGTCATGGTGGTTCTTTCTGACAGAACTTGTCAGTATGCTAACGGTTAGCTGTCTTGTCATGCTGATGAGATCGGCAATTGGTCTTTTCCAAAGAGGTCCAGGAGGCTTACTTACTTAACTTCCTTCAGACATTCATGGCAACCATGGTGTTAAAAGTTGCGCTCGGGAGGTGTAATAAGAGCTGGAATAAATGTCCCCCATCCTGATGAATACGCCTATGGTGCATGCATAAATGCATTTATGTGTGCATGCATGAAGGTGCAGCGCACTTAATGGTCCTGGTTTTGGGGGTTGTGGGTCATCCTTGCCAGGTGCCCAGTCTGAGACCACTGTGATTTCATTTCAGATGCACATTTTATCACAAATTGTTGGGTCTTTTATTGTTACAGTTATTGTATATAGTTATTGTATCTTTGTTCAGCATAACATGAGTTTGTGAAATGAAAGAGAGAAAAAATAAAATAAAATATGACAATGGATAAATGAAAAACAGGGAGGAGGATAGATAATGGATATGTGAATGTTTTATACAGTATGTTACATGTTTATATTGGACCAATCATCTACACTTGCTTGGTGCTATACAGTATAAATGACTGGTGTTTCAGTGTTTTAAAGCATCAATCTCTGAAAAAAAAAAACAACAATGAATAGCTTCTGGCAATACTTGCACCTCAACAAATTCTCATGTCAGCCTCCTTTGTGCTATTTTGGATGAGCATCTGTGGATAATCCCTCCATTGATGTTAGAAAAAAAGGATCCAAAGAGTAGGTATTTCTCTTTCATAGATCTGAGTTGCACTGAGTTGCACGGTGTAGGACGAATCTCTTGCATCACTGTCACTTGCCTGTCTTGTTTTGATTTTTTTTACAACTGCTTTTTGACAAAATGTTAGTGGGTGTGTCCAGATAATGTTGTATCTGAATGTTCCAAGATAATTTGGCAAAATGGAGGGGGTTCTTGTCACACTGCTTAGTACAAGAAGACATTATGATTACCTCTGGTAATAGCCTGTATTCATAAACGCCTTTAGAAGATGTAATGTAAGAGCAGAAGTGGCTGTAATTGATTATTTGTACAGGTGTGACCATGTGGAGCAAATAACACATGGTAGACATTAATTAATGTACTGACACAAGCATGCTTATGCTGAACATAATATCTGGCCTGTGTGGGCAGAGGAAGCAGCACTTAGACAGACACAGTGCCCCCACTCTAATGCTTTCCCACCAGCCGCTGCTTGAGAAATCAGAGATCTGGGGACTTTTCGATGAAGAGGAAGACGAGGATACGAAACAAATCTTCAGCTAAAGCGCACAAAGATTTCTACGGAGGATTATAGAAATGCAATTGCCATCATATATCCATGTGCCAGCAACAGCATTTTAAAAGGCCATTTTGACCTGAAGTGCATTTCCTATTAGCCTCCTGCAAATTATTATTAGCCCAGTGCACCATCCCAGTAACCCTTGGAATTACATCCGATTCCACACATCATGATTTATGTTCAGTGCCACTGCAGGAAGTATTGTGCCCTTGATTTAACGAGGCAGAACGTGAGGGTGGGGAAGTCAAGGAGGCCACAGACTTGCAGTTTATGTTTGCTGTTTTTATTAACTGTAACCACGTCGTGTCGTCAAGGTTGCCTTTATTTTCCAATAACAATGGTCTTTCCTCAACCTCAATCATACCTTCACCAAGTGTTTTACACACTGGTTCATGCATCCAAGTGCGCCTGAGGGCAAAAGTGTTTATAGTTGCTCTAAACAGCAACACTCAAACAAGGATAGCCGCGTACACCTCAGGTTGAATATCTGGCCTATTGCCACATGATGTGGGCTTAATTTTCAGACTGTGAGTTACAGAAAAATACAGAAAGATGAAGGGGGTTACAGAGTTGGTGTTTCAGACATCTGAAGAATACTGTCACCTTAACCATAACCATACATCAGCCAGAGTTTATTTGCAATAATCGTGATCTATAAATCGCATTAACCATACCGTAGTTGCTACAAAAAGACATTGCATGAAGCAAGAATGTAATCAGAGGTTTTGCAGAAACGTCCAATATTGATGTTTTTGTTTTGCAATAGGTTTATCTGCAAATCTGCATCTTGCACTACTTAGTGTTGCTGTATTCTATTAACGTGCCCACCCTGTTACTGTTATTGACTGTACTGATTACAACTTCAGACACTGTATAAGCAAATTGTAAGAAGTACCTGACTTTACACACAAAATCCTACTGAGAACAGGCAATATACTTATTTACTTACTACATGATCTAATGTTACGGCAAGCTAAACTGAATCTTGTCAGTATGGTTGGGTCTCAGACCTTTGGACCCCACTGCATATCAAACATTAAAACAGGCCAGCTGTTTTAAATGTGTCATCATAATCGTATTAGTGAAATTGGCCGAGCTTTTCTCTGTAAGGAGTGACGTGTTGCTTGTGCTGTCAGTATCCTGAAGCACCCGTGTGTAGAGTGTGAGCGTAATGATTTCTCCACACACGCACTTGTAAATTCCTAACAGAGTTCAAGTAATTTACAATTTATGTTACTTGTTAATGTGCTTCTGCACAAGTCACTTATGTTTCTTGCTTTAAAGGGATCAATGAATCAACAGCACTTGACCATTTTATTCACAGTCATTTTCAGCTGGTGGTGAGAGAACTCAGACTGTCACTCTCACTGATTTCAATTTGCCACCAAAGTGGCCAACTAAAGTGATGAGGATTCAGGGGATCACCAGTTATACTGAGTTATTACAGTTCAACCTGAGGGGAATATGGAGGTCTCTATAGTTTTTCATAATACTACAGTTGTGCAAAAAGATAAGCAACAGTTACATGTCTATGTATTCAGCATTTACCACCTTAAAGTGGCAATGAGATAACACAAGGGTGATGAAAAGTATTGCATTATTTATATGTTTGCAGTCTTAGGAACCCTGTGTCTGTATTTAACTGGCGAATTATGAGTCGACTTTTATTATGAAGTAGTCACAGAAAGAGAAAAGTGTTTGTTAGTCTACAAATCAAGACAACATTCATTTTTGGCATATTTCTGACAGAAGATCAATTTGAAATATTGCAGGCACTAGTGGAAGAAAGAGCAGCCATAGTGAGCTGTAACATGAAGAGCTGCAGGCAACAGGCTGCACACATCCCACTTCACAGCAGTTTGACCAACTCCTATCACTGTGTTGTGCTGTGCAGCATGAAATCAGATCACAGCTGCTCACAGATTGATGGAAAAAGGTTATTTGCAGACATTATTCAATCAACAATAGTTTGTTTTCCTGGCACCACAATTTTGTGACCTGTAGTATTAAACCACATAAGCTGTTACTACCAGTAACTAAAACTGTTGCCAAATCAACCAGGAGTGAAATTTAATCAATTAGAATAAACCTACAATGTTCCCCAGCGCTTTTGTTATACTGTAATAAATATATGACACTCTCGCCATCTTCTCAGTGCATATCACAGCAGTAAATTGCCAAAAAAATTGTCATTTTTAATAAAGTGTACATAGTTATTATTGGTGAAAGTTATTTGCTGAGCTTTGTATTGGTGGATATGGCTCTGTGTTCCTGTACAGTACCTGTGTTGTTGTTGAATCTGTATATACTGTATGCTCTATTAAAACTTCATTCGGGCCAACCATCAGATTCCCTTTCCCACAGCTTCACCAGCCATATTGAATGGAGTACATGAAAAAAAAAAAGATAAGCGGAGATAAGCTTTGCCAGCCCAGAGGAATCGTCTGCCCTGCTAATCATATGGGGACTAGACATCGTTCTATCCTAGGCAGATCTATCCTTCATCATACAGGCACCGCTGCCTGACCATGTGCGTTCTATTCTGTACAGTTCTGCAGCTTACTGAAGATCCAAACCAAAATTTGCTCTCAAGTTTTCCTCTCTGGATCATCATACAAACGCTCATCATGAAATCTAGATTTTACAGTTTAATTATTTTTTTCTTTTTCCACGGGGCATCCGGACATGACATCCTAGTAACACCTCTGCTGTATATCCCTTTAAATGTACAAACTATTCAGACTGTACTCTCGACTTTGCAGTACAGACCTGCACATGGATGTGTATAACTTGAATGTGTCTTAAGCTACATCCACACTACTACATTTCAGTTTTAAAACACATCTCTTTTGTCATGTTTACTCCTGGTGTCCACACGCCTTCGAAACGCTTCTGACTCCGTTTTATATTGAAAAGTCTGTGCTTGAGTGGTAGTCTGGACTGGAAGAAACAGAGACCTTTGGAAACAATGACGTAAACACACATGGTCGCTCCCTGATTGAGTCTTTTCAGTCACAAATGCCAGTGATGAATGCAACATGGTTGATATATTACAAACATTGCTGACCTCGCTGTCTTTGCTAGCAGCGGTTGTTCCTTGTCTGTATTATTTTCTGCAACTAATCAACTGCAGAGAATACAATCTGCTTCCTGTTTACACCTACACACGCATACCCAGTGTGTGTGACTGGTCACGCAATATGTGTTTTCAGGTGTGTTAGTTATGGAGCTAAATAGTCGTCGATCGATTTTGTTTTGAAGCTCTGTTTTAAAATAAAAATGTAGTGGTGTGGACTTAGCCTTAACCCAGTGTTCATTGTATTTAAATAAAAGGAATATTTTGCTCATTTTAGTTGATGATTCAGATCAGCCATGTTTAACTGTATATCACAGAATGTTATTTCATTATAAAAAGAAATAATAAAAGAATTAAGACATTCTACACTGTTGTACTGACTTTGCTGTTTACAGTGTTTCCTTTGTCTCTCGTCTCTCTTGTCTTATTCCTGCCCCACTGTCTCTCTCACAGGTATGTAAGGCTATACAAAGAGAAGTGTACACCTACACATAAATGCACATGCACGCACACACACACACACACACACACACACACACACACACACACACTCTACTTAGCAGAACAGTGTATGACCTTTTCTAAAGTGCACTCATGACAATTAATAGCTGGCTTAAAAAAAGATTACTCACAAAGCACATGCATCTCAGCACAGAGGGTTGTTGTCTTATCAAACAAGCCACATGTCTTACTAAAGATGATGTCTGAGGAATAACATGGGACATTACCAGGCTGTGTCCCCTGTGAAGCAGGAACTCAAACACCATGGCAAAGCGTTGGCGGCTGTTTCGTCAGACACAGAAGGGGTTTGAATTACCATGTTGGCTGAATATAAGATACGTTTTCTCTCCTGTCATGAGAGCAGCGACAGGCCTGACCAACAAAACAACCAACTAAACTAAATAAAGCCTATTAGTTTTTGCTCTGACCAACCGGAGATGTTTCTTCTCAGCTTTGGGAAATATCTCTAACACTGGGAGCTTGGATCAGTTAAGTCTTAGATGTTATTTCTGTTTTTGATTGCTTAAACGTAGCTGCTGCTGACAGTTATCATGTATGTCCCACAGCACACAAGTGATTGACAGCTGAGTACATGTTTCCTAGCAACAGCAAAATGTCTGCCACTGCAAAGGGGAAAAAAAGCCTCAGAGTAATCTGGACTGAACCTGCAGGGGAGGAAAGCAATGCTATGTGCCTCACTGGTGTCCACTGTCACCCTAAGGCACTGGAGCATTCATTCGCTGCCGCGCCAGAAAAATGAAGTCATGGTTTCTCCCAAATACACTGTGTGCTGTATACAGTCTCGCTTACATCTCAGATTGCATGCAGTCCTCAGCTAAAGCATATTCCCTTCCTGGGAGGGTGTGGATAGGTGGGATATGCTATGTGTAATTTTCCAAATTTCTGTGTATCAGCTGTGTTGTTTGTTATTTTTTATGTTCAGAATTTGAGCTCAACCTTCATGGAAGTTAAGACAAGGCAAGGGAAATTTATTACCGCATAAAAGAAGGAATTAAAAATAACCTTTAAAATAATGAATAAAAGAATATGTGAACATGTACAGATTTAGAGGTAATCCTGACACAAAAATGCAAATGAAGACATGAAGACATAAAAGAAATCAACATGACATTTGAAACAAGCGGAGAATAATCATGTTACAGCATAATTTGAGTATTTTCTAATTGTATCTTATTGTAGAGCTGATAGCAATTGCATTGTATTTGATTTCTAGTCAACCAAGTGTTTGCTCATTGGGGAATATTGGATCTCTGTAAATAATATTTTAAATAGTCTATGTGAAAGTGTATGAAAATTGCCCTCAGATCACTTCTGTTATGATGGCGCAATATAAATAAAACTGAATTGACTAGTCCCATTCAGTTGTGTCTGTGTCTCACTCAGTCAGTTTTTACTTGATGTAATGCAAAGTGACATAAGGATAATGGATTTTGTGATAATCATCCGTCCATATATCCAAGGTTACTTCTCCGCTCTGTTGCTGTCAATCAGCCGCATCCTCACTTCTGCGGTGATGATGAATGATGGGAGAGAGGTTGTTTCATAGGCATTCACAATAAAAAAAATCATGGCAGCCATTTAGTCTCGATTTTAGATGTTAAAAAAAACGGTGCCTTTTGTTTTTTTCTCATGTTTATTTCACCCGCTTCATTTTTATATAAATATATTTCTTACATATACTTTTGCAGATTAATCGCCGCAGGACTGTGGTGAGTATTGCTCTTACTACTTACTACTTACTTACTTAGAGCCCAATGCACACCACTTTAACTTGAAGAGAAATTCAAAGCTTGACAGGCCTGTGCTTTGTTATAATTGCTATGGCTATAATTGGACAACTGCTAGTGAACAGATGAGCCCTAGACCTTTTTGTTGTGGAGTACCAAAAAGAAGTGCTTCAGTTTTCCTACGCTTTACAGGAATAAAAGAGTCCTAATGTAGAAACAAATCTACATTTACATTTATTCTCAAATAGATGAATTTTCAGCAATATTTCACAGTTTTGCAAAATTTCAAGCTTGTAAGTGGTGGATTTATTGGTTTGGTGGAGTTTTCTCTGCTGCTGAACATTTCTTGCTGGGTGGTGAGTGACAAAAGCTTCAACCATTGTTGTCATTATAATACTTCAGTAGAAGAAAAGATGTTATAGAAACAAGAGTTAACATCGCTAGAGACAGCTGCTGGCAAGTAAGGGAATGAAGTTTGATGCTGAACTCGCAGCATTTCTAGACTGGTGAATAAACAGCTGTTAATGCTAACGCTAGCTATGTAGCAATTGCAAAACTTACAAATCGCTCCTTTTTTAAAGTGGCAATAATTAAATATCTTAATTTAAGAAGTAACAATTTTAAAGTTACGTCAAAAATGCCTATGTGTTGTGCAGCAGGGATATCTACTGCTAACCAGCCAGTCCCGTCTGGTAATTCCACTTTCTACTTCAAGAGGCAATAATGAGTGTCTGTAGTTCCAGTCTGCCCTCAGTCTAACATGAGAGGATGAAGATGTTGTAACTGTGAGTAGCCATAAACCTCTGTTGCAGTGACATTCCACCGCTCTTACCTCAAGCTCAGATATTGATGCTTCTGCTCCAGCTGCTCTCCCTCATGTTTCTCTACCTCTCAGGACTCGTCCTCTACTCCCACCACCACTACATCCTCACTGTCTCTCTGACTGGGCAGACTAGGTGGGAAGTCTTCATTGTAAGTCTAAGAATAAGATGGCAATGGAGGCTACGCCCATCTTTATGTACAATCTATGGTTATTTCCCAATCCATGCAGGTTTATCGACATGTCCACAGCTGCCCTCTGCTGAGGTTAGATTTATTCAAGCTAACATTACCTCAACATGAGGGTTGAAAATTGTTTGTGAGTGCAGAGACACACAGCATGCCCTTATGCGCACCCTGAATGACAGGAACACAGAGAGGGGCCTCTAAAAACGTTATAAATTTTTACCTGATTCAGCAGCTTACTGGGATTTGCCCCATTATGACCGATGGCCAGTCCAACTATGGCAAACTTTCTGGTGATATGCTGCCCCCTATTTGTTTGGAGTATAAATTTGGCAGATGGCCAATTCATAAACATTGGCTCCTTTCCATTTTAAAGGTCTATACATATATTGTACCAATTTTACTTGAAATCTTTCATTTACCCTTGGTCTAGAGCCTCTCTCCATCCAGTCGGATAAATAGAAACCCCCCCCCCCCCCCCCCCCTTCTAGCCAGAGGAGCAGGATGTGAAATTACAATTCTCTTCCTTGTCCCTCTCTGTCCACTCTATTCCATTCTGCCCAATGGAAATTTAAGCACATGGCAGACCACAACTAACCAGTCTATATATCACTTCTGAGTGGGAGAATGCTTTCTTTAATGATCAGCCGCAGAATTCAAGTGGTAGCATTTGAATTGGTTTATCGTGGCAGGCTGACATTCACACTCACTCTCTCTCTCACACACACACACACACACACACACACACACACACACACACACACACACACACACACACACACACACACACACACACACACGCTTTGGGACAGCGAGAGAGGAGCTTTCTATTACATCAATTGAAACAGGGATATTAATCAAACCATTTGGTGCAAATGAAAAACAGCTTCTCATTCTTTATGTTGTTGTCTTTGGCTTTCATTTCTCCATCTCTTTTACTTTCTTGCATTGGTCACCCCTTGATCTCATCCTTATTTCAATTTGAGTCAATTAAATGTCTCCTGTGGAGTTTTCATTGTAAACAAACAAGTTTGGTTTACATTCAGCATGCATTTGCAATCTTCAGAAATATTTATCATGACACCCGGGTGCATGTGCATCCTTGAGCACATGCTGTTATAAATTACTTCAGAAACACATAGAAAAAAAGCCAGACTTGAATACTTTCATATATTGTTTGCTTGTTTTGCATGAAAAACCTTCAGCATAAATTCCACCTGGATCTCTGGAAATCATCAGCACCACAGGTAACTGGAAAATTCAACAAACAAGAAGTGGATAAAAGCTTCGGGTTGTTGGGAAGAGTCTGTTTCTCAGATAGAAGAAACCATAATCCCATTCTTAGTCTGTCACTTACATGGCTAGTCCCCCTTACCCAGGGGAACACTTCATCACATTCTTGCAGGGGTAAGCTGCTGGACAGAAGAGACCTGCGTTAGGCCTGCTGGTCAGAATGAATGGCATGACAGTTTACAAAGCAGCCTTGCAGGCAGCAAGCAGCGATGCAGAGCCATTTGTAGCCAGGCCGTCACCGAGGCGTGACGCTCATGATGATGCATTGCAGCCTGCGAGGCAGAGGATGTTGTCGCTCAATGACACTAATCCATCCACTTCCACAGAATTCACATTAAATAAAAAAAGAACTAAGGCTTTTATTTCCCCCCTCTCTAATTTAATTAATCTCCAGCAGTGGAGTACTACAAAATGTATACTCAACATTCAAAAATGAAGTGCTTAATTGCACATGCACAGGTCAAAATGCTGATTCTCATGTTAACATTACATGCAAGTTGCAGTTTAAGTAGAAACACTTGAAGGACTTGGAGTGTCAATTGAAGAGCAGAGCTGAAAGCAGCTAAGGATGAATGGTGGATGAATTGGTTGAACACAGGACTTTTACCCAGGAAACTGGGGTTCATGTCCAGCAAAACTCCATAGTTAGGTTGATTTTCTGCCCGAAAGCCTTAAAGGGGACATATTATGCTCCTTTTCAACAAGTTTGAATAAGTCTCAGAGGTCCCCAAAGCATGTATTTGAAGCTTTTTGCTAAAAAATCCACTCCAATCCTATATTTCAGCAGGCCTGTAAACCCCTCTTTTTGAGCCCTGTTCAGAACAGGCTGTTTCTGTGTCTGTAGCTTTAAATGCAATGAGCTGTGCCTGACCACGCCCCTCTCCGGAAGGGGATGCTGTTCGGGCCTCTGGCACCGTGCTCTAATGTTTACGGTGACCGTGACCGGCAACCTGGCGTCGGTAGCGATTTGGTTCAACCACACAACTTTTATCCAGAATCTGAGCCAGAGGGAGAGGCTGCTGAAGAAGTTCAAACTCTACAACTGCAGCAGGACGTTTCTGAATGGTTGGTAACCAATTTTGTGTATTTTGACATTACATTTTGAGTTTGTTGATGAGTGCTGGCACACAGTTACTAACATGTAGCTAGGTAGCTAATGCTAACTGTTACTGTCTCGTCATTACTGGGAGCTCTTTTGGTAAATAAGCACTATTGTGAATAGTGTAATGTAGTTATCTGTCATGCCTCCTTAGATATACTTTTACAGTCTGAAAATGTTTGTTGTATCTAGACTGCTACAGGTGTTCAATGTCAGTACTAGTCAGATATTTTAATAGATGCTGACAAAGTAAATAATTTTTCTCCATGTTTTGAGCAGAGATGCTCATCATGACATCTTCCTTTATGAAGTAAATTTATTTTGTGTATTACAATGAAAGCTGTAAATCAGCATAAACATGTCTGACAGCAACAGTAATCTTTAGTCAAAGACTAAACTGTGCAGTTTTCTACACTACACTGTTGTCAAGCTCCACATTATATGCAATAAGTGACATGTTATAAATTACCTCTGTTATATGCACTTGATATGTAGCCAAGCTTACTTCTTACCCACCTTAGCTCCACTGTCTGTCAGTGTTTGAATTTCACAAGCTTTATATTTTGGTGAATGTTACCATTTTTCTCTATATCTTGGAAAGGTGCTCCTGTGGAAACTGTGCAACCATGCCCACAGAAGCTGAGAACATCTGCTGCTAGGAGATACCACAGGTAGCATTCTCACTGGACAAACTAATCAGTAATTTGTTTTGATTACATTACATTTATAATCAACCATAGAATTTACCATTTGCAATTCACTGTAGGTTACCAGACGGCTATGGGAGATCGTGGAAGATTTACCATGTATGGTAGACCGTCCTGGGTTGGAGCCGCTCTGCCTCAATGTGTTCTGCCTGCAACATGTACCGCACTGACTATGGTCCTTTACGGTTGAGAGGAATACACCAGTACGTTTTGCTTCTTTGTTAAAACATAGTTTCAATCTAAATAAAAGATGTTAGACAGTCTTGTTTTACTTCAGTGCACATAATTTTACAATGGTAATAACACACCACAAATAGAGTAACACACCCTCAAATAAATTAGTTTAGCTGCTCTTTGATTTGTAAAGTTCTTCTATCAGCAGATAGTGTGCATATAATATATGAATTCAGAGGAGTCATTTCTTTAGTAACAATCAAGCATTTATTTACATCAAATGAGGCAGTTATAATCAGTGATGATGAAAAAACTGTAGGATTCACTGGATCCATATAAAAAATTGTGAGACACAACATAGATATATGTTTGCAAGACTAAATGCCCTGTCCAGTTGTTTTAGTCAGTACAGGTATCTAGCCTATAGGAGCTCTGTGAGCTGGTGCTTCCTTGGTTGCAGAATCTGGGTCGTCATTCCAGCCTGCGTGGTCCTACGCATCCATGCCGTGTTTCCTGACGCCACAGGCCGGTATGTGGGTTTTAGACTGGCCCATGATAGAACCGGGACACAGAGCTGGATATGACCTCCTCCTTCTCAGGCCGCTCCAACTGTGCAGTGAGGTCCTCTGGGATGGGGATGGCCAAAGCAGCTTCTGTGTATGGTCCCAGGTCACAAAGACTTTTTCAAATATGAGGTCCACCACATTCCCTGTTTGATAAAACACAAAAGATTTTTTTTACATTTTTCACTTTTTTTTTTTTTTTACAAAACAATGACTGACTCTGTTTCTAAATACCTCCTGACATTTTCTTTACTGTATTTTGTTATTGATGGAACTGTCATAACATTATATGTGCAATATTTAATACAATGTGTACAAAACATTTTTTGGTTGAAAAATAAAATAATATAACACTTATAGAATGTCGCCTCAGTCTTAACTGGTGTAGCTCTGCATTCTCCCTTCATGGCCTTTGGAAATTGGACCTTGAACAGTGGTTCACCTTCTTTTGTTTGGGCTTGTGGTCGGTCAGCATTTTCATTGTAGGACATGGCAGCCAGGTGACAGATGATGACAGAAACCTTAGCCTACACACTCTCACAAGTTCTAAGTAACCACAGCTTCATTTACCTGCACATTATTCCAAGACTGATAAATGACTGTTAGGTTTATCAAAAGTAGATGCACTTCAGATGGCTACAGACCTGTACTTCTGATGTGAGGCTGAAGATCTTCAAGGATAACTGTGTGCCTACAGTGGGTCAGTCTGGCATGCAACATCCCCTGTTGCAGGAAGCTGTATAGATGGCCTGAACAGAGGAAACAGAGATTACACCAACATCTCCTCAAATGTGTAGTTATGGCAACAGCTGCAAACAGTGCAAGAATGATAACAGATGCTCTCAATTATGTGTAAACTGGGTTGTCAATAGCTTGTAAATGCTGCAAATAGCTCATTATATGTGCAAGATGCAAAAAATGTGTATTATAGACTATCCCCTTGGACATATCCCCTTAACTCTGCGCTTATCTAGATATTCCCTACAGGCACTGTATCTGTGAACATGATATAAACGTTAAAACGGCCGTTATAAGGCATGACTCTCAATAATAACTTTCACAGCACTAATAAACAAGCCCGGACACCTACGCTAATCAGTACAAAGCCTATTTTTAGTCCGAATTTTACCGGCTTGACTTTACAGACAGCTAAAACGCCTTTAAAATATAATACATTTAACAGGGTGGCTCTTATCAATGTCACACGGCGATACCAAGCAGAAGAATTACATACAATCTGTACCCCGCTATACCCGGCTGCGCGTCGACGACGCTAAACGTTAGCCACGTTAGCTGCCATGCTAACAACACACGCAACAGGCTCTCGTGAACAAACAGTAAAGCAACATAAAATGGTAAAACTTACAGCTCCGAAGTTCAAAGTTGGGTCACAGACAGTCGGTACTGATCCAAGCTTTATCTTGAGACTTGTAGGAAATCCTGCGTTGTCCTGGCCCAGGTTGAGAAAGCAGTCCGAGGTGAAATGGTTAGCACACACGTACAACACTTTCGGAGTTGGAGCGGGAACATTTCCATCTAAATAAAATTAATCCACTGGGTCTTCAGATCCTCGGGCGTAGGGATTAAAAAAAGACTCCTGTGTTGGTTTGTGCAGCCAACAACAAAGCAACTACTGTGTTTCGCTGTACCTTCGACATTGTTCTACCGAAAGCCGGTGTTCGCGAGGGAAGTAACGATACCGTCTGTAACACGGACTCAGAGGGCGGAACACACACCTAGCTCGGGGAGCGTCACCCACCCGGGGGGAGGGGCATCGCCCTTCTTGACGTCACCAGGGGCGAATCTCCAATCCGCTCGTTTGAGCACACATTTCTTGAAAGGTGGAGAAAGCAAAAGAACGAGAGTATGGACTTTTCTCATGTTTGGGGGGTCCGTAGACACGCCAGGGACACATACTACCGATAGAAAACCATGGAAAAGTGCATTTTGCATAATAGGTCCCCTTTAAAGGCAAACTTCTCCCATGACCCCCGTAGTCAGTTGTGGAGCCTCTGCAGCCGTTGAAATGTGAGGGTGATCCAGGATGTGGCAGGATTCAAGTCTGGCTTCTGCTTTTCCCTGATATTAAGCCTGAATATATTCCATTTCTCCTCAACCACGTAAACAAGGCAAACTGTTTAAATTATTATCATTGGTTATAGAAATCCAAGACAACATCAAATAGCATTAAAGAATTGCAGAACAGAGCGTCAATAGTTTCATTAATATCAATACTGTGCATTTATCACTAAGTATGATTTTAGTTTTCATTTAGTTTTTGTGGTATAAAATCATTACAGTGTGTGTGAGACTGCGCTGTCAGTCACACAGAGCGCACTGGCGACTTTTCCAGCCACCTCACCCAACACCATTCATCATCAACACCTACGTATACACTGGGTTTTTGAGTTAGAGTGTTTGTGTTTTTTAAATAATCAGTGTGTGATTTCATCAGCTATGTGTATGTCTATAGCCTTTAGATCAGTTTTTCAAAGTGGGAGGCGGGCCTCACCAGGGGGGCTCCAAAGAGCTTCAGGGGAGGCTCAGTGAATATAAGGGAATTACAAGTTATTACATGAGTTATCAAAAGGAGATCACTTAAATTTGCCAATATGTGTGTGATTCTGTTGAAGAGATAGTTCAGAAAAAGAGTTGTTTTGGAGAATTTGACAGTTTTTCCCAGTGTCACAAACTAATAAATAAGACAGACGTTTTCCATGTATTTGATTTAGTCTTAAGTTGTGTAAACAGCAGTGTTGGGCTATCTTGGCTCAATTGTAACACTGCCTCCAAGAAATTGCACAAATTATACAAAAAAAGTCTGAATGAAAGTTGTTTCCATTGAAATATTTTGTTAGATGCCGCACAGTACATGACTCATCCAACTACACTTTCCTCTTCAATGCTTCAGTTCAGTGAGTAACTTGATTTAAAAATCTTATTTTATTGCAATGCACTCTCCAACCATTCTTAAATTAGGAGCTGTGTGTCCTTCACAGGTTCGATCTTGTCCAAAACATCTTCCCCTATTTAATAGCTTATCACATGACTAAAATATAACATACTGTCAGTCTTCAGTAGTTATTCAAGGTTTCCAGAAACAAATACTTTGTCATTTCAGAAGCAGTGTAGAAGTTTTGGGGTTTGATTTAGATGCAAAGACTATCCAGCACAGTGGTGGTTGTGGTGGGTAAATGGATGAGCCTGTCGTGCAGGACGCTTAAAACATCATAATTACAAGTCTGAGTCCAACTATGGCTGCATATTTTGCCATAAATTGCATTCAGGGTGATGAGGGCCAGCCCCATGCTATATTTCATGATTTCCTTTTTATTTGCTTCACTAGCTGAGTGAATGAGCCATGACTCTCCTCCTCCTTTTTTCACTGTGAAGAAAAAAAAAAAAAAAAACACAGCCTGACAGAAAACCACCTCAAAACACCCAAAGAAAAAGATGAATTCATGCAGAAAACAGAGGAAAGTGTGTTAGCAAGGAGTCAGAGAAATACGAAGAGGTACGAAGAGGGAGGTAAAGAGAGTGAAAGCCTGTGATAAAGGGAAGACAGACGGATAACCTGAGAGGAAGAGATCCAGACAGGCAGGGAGAGAGAGAGAAAGAGAGAGAGAGAGAGGGCTCTGGTCAAGCGTATGAACAGCATGTTACTGCCCAGTCACTGGAGGTAGGTAAATCAACACAGGAGGTATCCAAATCCAATCTCTGGGAATTTGCACAGCAAACTGTTTTTAGAGCCAACACAGGAGCTTAAGAGCTGGCTTTCCCACAGGCTTCCATGAGGGAGCCGTCGCTCTCATTAGCTGCAGTCGGACAGAGGAGGGAAAGCAGTCAAACAGAATGGCCGGGTCACGGGCCACAGGCCGCAGACTCAGTAACATTCCTCGCTTGTCAGCGTACAGGTTTTCAACAAATTGCCAAAATGAACAATATACATCTGCCTCATAGTATCAGAGAGAATAGACTGTACCAAAAATGTGTAAGAAAAATTTACTGGATTTGAATATGAATACAGCAGAATAGGGAGGAACACCAGAACACCACCCTGCAGCTGTCACAGATTTTGCAAACTGTATGTAAAATTGCATTTTAGACTGTTCTTTTTTTATATATATATATTTTCTCCTGTATTGTGCAAACATATGAAGAATATTTGAATCGCAATATAGAGAGACGATGCTGTAGAGAATACATATCTACAACGTAAATCCAGCCTGGCCTCAGTCAGTTGTCATATTTTCTGTTTTTCTTTGATGGTTTGAACAAACATCCCTGCTGTTTCGATCATTTTACCCTCAACTGTACCGTGACTTTTCACAGGACTGTCAGTAATTTAGTACGACTCGGATAAAATTACAAATGCTGGATTACATGCTGCATCCTTTCCTGTCCATGTAAGGCAGTCTGAATCCAACACAATGGCAAACTCCACCACTTATGATTAAAACTACTGTTTAGAGAGATAATGAACAAATGTAAATACATTGAAAGACTATTATGGTAAAGATGCCGACCACATTAGTACCAAAAATATTGGTTAATTTCATGAAATACTTATGGATTATAACTTTAAATGCATTTATGTTGTGACTAACAATGTAGGATTTCAAAATGTAATATTGCGGCTAATAATTTGCTCATTCTACCAAATACACACAATGTGAAAAGAGGAGTACAGGCTCTTATTTCTCACAGCGACCTCTGAGCAACACGGTAACACTGGATAATGGCTTATTTCCCGCAAAGTAATCAACACTTTGATTAAAAAAAGTTCCAATTTTTTTTTACAATACATTATTGCGACCGAGGTATTCAAACATTATATTACAAAGAAAATTTGATTTGATATGAAGCAGCACAATCATCATTTGAGTCTGATGTACCACACGCGTGTGCATGCACGCGCACGCACGCACACACACACGCGCGCACACACGCGCACATACACACATGCGCACACACACACACACACACACACCGAGCATGGTGAGTCTCGGTGAGTCTAAATTATAGTTTGTACACAGCCGCTTTTATGTTTGTAATATTCCATAGAATTTCATGCTTCAGTGATATTTTCAATATGACACCATGACACTTTGGTGGGGTTACTCACAGGCACAACAACTGCAGGAGCAGGAGAGCCACGGCGTGACTTGTACATCCCACAGCTGTAAGGTAACTGAAATTGACTGCTGGATGAATTGCATTTTATATTAAGCTGGACTGAGACATTTAAGGCTGTGGCGTGCAGTGACTTTTACAGAGAGGCAAGCAGAGCTGACGGAGCTGACAGTAAACGTATCAATTGTGCAGTAAAGAGGAAAAATATCTAAAAGTCACTTCTACGGTCATCATAAACATATTTACCATTAACTGACAATGACACACTCAGTGACAAGGCAGAATGCTGCATTAAGCTCTCCTGGCTCATCATCCAGACTGTGCACATAGATTGCACTGTTACATTCACAGCTGCACTGCTAATTTCTAACTCTGCTCCCCACACCAGCCACACTGCTGTCTCTCTTGCCTGGTACACACAACCTACATGCTGAGCTAAATCTGAAAGAGAGCGCTAATTGTGAAACAATATTCTGTCTCAAACTTCTCAAATTTACTGCAGATCTTGCACAGAGATGAAAAATCACAGTGTAATTTGCTTCTTAACTTGCTACTGCTGCCTCTTAACGCTTCTGTAGGTTTAAGTAATTTTCTAAAGTTTAGTTTCCACATACGTCTGTGTGTGTGTACAATGTCATAGCTGATCTCCATAGCTAGTCACCCGTAATATCCCAGGATTCACTCTTATTGTAGTTGTGACTTTGGGTGATTTTCTGGCTTTTTAGTGGCTACATGCTCAAATATGTTGCTCATTTTGTCTGCTGTTTGGTTCTGAGCAGGTAGTGCACAGTGAACAGCTGCTTGTTGAGTGGTGAGAGTGAAGCAAACCTGTAAAGCTGCCAGCGGGAAAACCAAAACAATGAGCTGAAAGAAACAACGCTCCACAGAGCTGAGAGAAGTGCAGTCGGGTGATATGTCCTTGTCACCGGAAGCGACCCCTTTCACATTAAACATGGTCAATTCATTCATTGTTAATGTTAAAATCACAGAGTAGCGCAGCTTCAAGTTCCATGTCAGACCACAAGGAGCAGAGCACATTTTCAAACTCACAAAAATCAAATCAACATGAACTAAGAGAAAATGACCGACGTTATCTCTGGAACATTAAGTACTTTTTTTTGCCTTCCCTGATATGAAACACCAAGATATCGGTATAATATCAAATGTCTTGAACACAAAAACTGTGTAGCAGCTTTAATATATCATGAGCTGACAGATAAGGGGGTTTATCAGTGGAGTCAGAGCTGACATTGTATTGGTAGCAGAGAGCAAAAGTGCCACATCCTCTAAGGACTTGAGCATTTTACCAGAGGGTGAGACATTCACTTGTTCACGGTGACTTGTTTTATGGTTTGTGGCTAAAATGGAAGTGTCAACAAAAATCCAATGTCACTGCAAATTTTGAATCTATTGAAAGTGATTTTCCCCTGTTATCTTTTATCTTCCTCCTCTCCTGGTTCTGTTGTGTAGATGTAACCTGTACTAAATGTCACTCAAGAGGCTGCGTCTCGTTTCACCCTGAGGTTTCAAGAAGCCGAGGTCTGTGTGCAACAATACAAGATAAAGAAAACTAATTTATCTTCTTTTAGCCTAGTAGTCGTCCCGAGGTCATTGTATTGATTCATGTATTAAACAGCTCTCACAGACAAATTGCTAAAACACACATGCTCTCACACATACACCTAGGTTATTCATCTCAAACGGAGGCTCGCTCTTATCCACTAAGATCAATACAAACATGTGAACATCAGCTGTAAAATACATTATTTGGCAATATAATGGGACCAACTCTGATCTCTAGTCCTCACAGTTAAGTTTCAATTAATCAGCAGTGTTCTTGGTTTACAGGTAACGTGGCCCTGATATCAATTACACTCCAGTGGAAATCAGCATATGTCACAACCACTCACAAGTTGGGCAACAAAGAACTGCTTCATCAAGGCTGTGCGAAGTGCTTTCAAATCATTACATTCACACTGAGTGTTTTGAGGAGAAGCTCGGAGGTTTCATCAACTAGAAACAAATTTTCAAGTCAATACAGCCTAAAGACTCCCTTCAGTCAAACAGCAACTGAAGCCAGACAGAAAGGTGTGTGCAAGAATCCGAAATGAGAGAAAGCAGAGAACGTCCACTTCCAACTTCCACTTTAAACAACAAAATACTTGGTTTGTAAACTATCCTCCAGAGTGACAAATGCAAGTGTTTTCTGATCTAACACCGTTATCGGCAGGATGACATCCCGTTCCTTTGTTAAGGTTAGAGAACTCCCATCATCATGGTTAAAATGCTAATCACTGTCTGAGGAATAATCATGGTTAAAGAAAAAAAAATAACATTGACTGTTGGTAGGAAACAGGGACGTTAAAGTCCAACATTTTGTTGACTTTTAAATCGTTGTCGTAGTTATAAAAGGGACCCAAATTCTCACCATGCAAATGAAAAGGTGATTTATTAAATGTAGAAGAAACAGAAACTTACAAAACAGGTGAAACTGCTGAGAACACAAAAAAACTAAGAGGCCAAAAACACTAGGAACAACTTCAAAAATCCAAACCAGAGCAAACAGGAGAACCACTGAATACAGGGCAAACTGATGAAGACAAAGGGAAGCACAGAGACTATATAGACACAAGGGAGGCAAGGGTAATTGAACACAGGTGAAACACATTAGGGCGGGGCAGACAATCAACAAGGAGGGAAACAGGACAAAGACAGGAAGTAAGATAACCACAAGACACACAAGGGAAGTAATACAAAATAAAACAGGAAATGAAACAAACATCCAAACATAAGAGTCCAAAACCTGTTCAAACATAAATAGTCAAACAAAGTCCAAAAGTGTTCAAACAGAAACTGTCCATCGCAGCAAACCATGACAATCGTCACTTTTCAGGCCAAACAATAGCATTCAAATCCAGAACAGATTCATCGTGTCAGCAAACAGGGTTCAGGTTCATCGTTTTGGTGCCATAAAACAAATAAAACTTAAAGATTACCATATTTTAAACAAAATCCCTCCACAGTCACCACTGAGGTTGTAAATGGCAACAGTGGGTTGTTGCATATACACATCCAAGGTCAGTTTTCCATAATATTCAACATATGACATACGGGTGCGGTTTATTCTGGGCTCTAGGCAAAAGCAAGGACCCATGCTTCTATGACCATGGACCTTCACCTCTCTGGTGGGGAAAGAGGGAGGTGGTGTGGTACCACCTCAACAAAGGCGGGCTCACGTCCACGTACAGCACTGGTTCTGGAACCAAACTGGAAAGGGGTTTTTCCTGCAGTTGTGGTCAGATCGTCATCGGTGTTTGTCGCGGCAGCAGCCTGAGAACCCACTGCTAACTGATTTACATAATAATGAGGCTGGTTTTGTAAAAAGTGACATTTTTACATGTAGAGATGATTGTACATTTAGGGCTTTTTAGAACAATTTATCATAAGTTGCATAAAGGGCTAAATTATCAAATCTTTTAATTACCATACACCTGGAAACTCTGCTCTATATCATAATCAGACTATTCCTCCTTTGCTTCTGACTGACAGGAATCACATTTATGGCCATTGAAGGGCTTTGCCATTTGAATGTAAACATTGGTTCTTACCAGGCATTTGCTGGTTGTTTTTCTCCAGAGGAGTAACTTGAGTTGCACAACAAAACTTAGCTCTTGACCCACTTTCATTTTTCTTTCATTTCTTTCAGCATTTTTGCAAATACACAAAGAGCAAACAACAAATTTCATGTGTGTTTCATCAGGTACTGACTGCCCTGCCATGTAATGAGACATTGACCAGACCAGAGAGATTAACAGATCAGCTCTGTGATTGCCACAGCAGTTATCAAAACTGCCGCCAGGTCCATTTATAAAGCACAATAAGGGGTGATTGTTGGCAACACAACTAGTCAGTCAGTCCGATTCTACAAATATGGACAGACATGAAAATCAATGGACGTGATTTGTGGTGTTGACATGGCAGGAATGAAAGCTGTCAACACAAGGTCTTTTTAATCTGACAGCCAGTCAACAGCCACCTGCCAGTCTGTCCGTCTCAGTTTTCTCACACACTCTGTGAGCTTGTGTTTTCAAACTGTGGGTAAGAAAGGTAAAGACGTGAACACAGATTGGAAATGTTGAAACTGAAGCAAAGATAAAATCTTACAGTCAGCGTGGATAAGATAAACAAAAAAATCTGTCTTAAAACGATCTTCTGTACACTTATGGCATCATTACATTTGCCTTTCTATTAGTCAATAATACACTTGATCCAAACAGCCGTTTTAAAAACATAAAAACATTAAAATAGTTTTTTTTCTAGTACTAAGGCATATCACTCAGCACATCCTACACTTGTCCACTATCTCATTCTGACTTTGTGCTAAAAGGTCACATCATCGATGTCATCATGATAGATAGATGCAATGTTGACTGGCTGAAGGCCTAGACCTCCGAAAGTCCACAACCATCTCCTTGGTCTTGGAGGTGTTCAGAAGGAGGCCGTTCTTGTCGCCATCGTCAGATCCCTGTACTCCTCTTCCTGCCCGTTCCTGATACGCACCACTATAGCTGTGTCATCCGAGGATGTGGCAGGATCACCATCGCAAAAACTGGTTAGCTGGTTAGCAACAGGAAAAAAATCAAGGAAAGAGAGTCAAGTCAGATAATGAATCGACATGTGAAAATGCAGCTTCTTCGTACACGTTTCCCCTGCTGTCAGTTCAGTCCTGAGTGTTCATTCGCATTCAAATAAAAAAGTGCTCTGAGAACACATCTGTATCCTCTGTATTGCATGTAACACTCTTGAGATTTTCAAGTGGGCCATGAGTTGGAAGAGGATGGAACCGCTGATCTATTCTTATATTCTACACTGAAACATCAGTGAAGTTCTTTTGTATGACAGTGTATTATTATGGTATTATGTATTGCACTTCATTTATTGACAGAGGACATGGTGAACACATTAGGTGAGGTACACTCCGTCTCAAACAAGCCTCTCATTGGCAGCTGTGCTGGTTTGGGAGCTGAGCCTAAGGCTGTTTGTTTCTCTCTCTCTCTCTCTCTCTAACCTGCAGCAGTAGCATCTCCATGCTCAGACACTTTTCATTTATCGATTCATTTATTTAAATAGTTATTTTATGTTTTGGTTCTTCCACACTCTGTGTCCACTGCTACTATTTGTATGTTTGTTGCCATTTAGATTAGAGACGGAAGTTCAGTTTATCTTCCATGTTCACAAAAATAAGAATAAGAAATGAAAGATCTTATACAATGTTAAACAGATTAAAAAAAAGACATCCCTCCATATAATCCATCACACCTAGGAGAACCAAAGCTGTAGAGTAGAAAGCAAATTGTTTAATAATATTAAAGCCTAATAAATGAATATTAAATGACAGTCAGACACTACTATCCCTAAACCTCCAACTAGAGCCTACCTTTAACTTTTCCTACTGAAGCAACACCATCTGCAGCAGGATTTCACATGTCACATGAGCCTTACTATGACCCTGTTAATTCAGTATTGATTTGGCCTTTGCACATAATTAATTTTTAATTGTTTTGTTTGTTTGTTTAATTGTTTTTGTTTTTTAATTTCTTGTTGTGCATCTTTCCCCCTGAGGAGACCCCTTGGCATTTTAAATATATATAAACTGAAACTGTCTGTCTGTCTCTGACACTTAACATTTGATGCATCATATAAACACATTAATGCAAAGCATAACTCATCATAACTCACTCAAACCGTATCCATTCGCCTCAGGTAACCTTTAGGCTATTAAATCTCTGGAGTCAGAGTCAGAGCGAGTTCGGTAACTTTTATCCAAAGTTATGATGACAGGTGGTATGAGGCATTAGTATGGTCGGTGTTTCCACATTTGGCTTTGTTCCTGACATTTCCTGGAAGTTGTTCAAGCCTTACCAGATTGTTAGGCAGACGTGAACCTGACAAGGCAAGAAGTCAAGGAAACACGCTGATACTTTCAGCTCTTGTTTTGTACAGTTATTTTCTAGGCATGCTTTTCCTTAATTATGTCCAGGTGGCTGTCATGCAGGCTGCTTCTTTTTTAATTTGTCTTCAAGTCATGATTTTTTGGTTTTACTGAATGAAACCTTCACACAACACTGTGGGCCAGAGCTACCAAGGGTTTTCTGCCAATTTTCAGACGCACAAATGCACAAATGCACAAATGCTTATACTCTGTGTTATCAAGCAGTCGCAGCAGGCTGGAGTCAGTTTGCGTGTCATATGGGCGAGTGTCTGTGGTGTGCATCTCACTCCTTGTTGCATTATGCATTTAAGGGAGGATGGCGCAAATAATAGGAAGAGACATGTTAACAGAGGATGACTATGTGTTCCACTGGATTGGAGGTCACGCTATTCGCAAGTGTCAGTTTTGCAGGGAAAATTGTCCACCTATGAAAAAGAGATGTAAACACAGCACAGATGGAAATTGCAAGAGTCAAAAGTCAGGTTGTAGTAGCTAACATAAATGTGCACTGAATAAAGGCTTATATGTACATATATATATATATATACACAGTATATCTAACTAAAACCTGATTATTAGAAACAAAAATGAAGCCATCGGGTAATTATTAATTAGCACAATATGTGATTACGCTAAGGCAAAAGAATAGTGGATGGGGTGTTATGGTTTGTGTTCATCAAACCTGAATTGAACTTGACCATAACGATGTAAAATAACTGCAGACTGAAACTAAACTTTTATTTGTTTTGTTTAAAATGTTGAAGCAAAAGTTTGGCTGCATTTATGTCAGTATTAACATCCATATCAGCACCATCTCATCTCTTTCCTCTGGTTGCACTGCTGTGTGTACCTTGTGTATATTTTGTGTCTTTGTTTTTGTGCTCTGATAGTCGCTGTTTTGTTTACAGGTAAGTGTCACATGGCGGTTCCTTGTGCATTTTCACTGGAAATGTGCTTCAATAGATCAGAACAAGCTTTGAAGGTCTCACACTTTACACTCGTCTGTTGCGTCCAGTCAACCAATCAGAAGAGAGATTCTGAGCCTCTCTTCTGATTGGCTGACTGTTTTCTGAGTGATTGAAGAAAAAAAATATGGCAGATTTCAGGTTAACACTCTGAGAAACCAAATCCTGTAGGGTCGGATGGTGGGTCCAGGTGGGCGGGGCTTTGGGCACGGCTGAGTCGGCTAAAGCATTGTTGTGACATCACAAAGTTACAGAGGTCCTGACTCATTCTAAGGCTCAGTTTCTGAATACAGTCTGTGTACACTTCTCTGCGGACTGAGGCTTTGATACTTTGACAGTATTAATATAAAACCTAAACCTGCTTTATGATGAAAGAAGACATGGAAATCTCACTTTATACAGTTTGGGACCTTTAAAAGAGCCTCAGCGTGGTTGTTTAATTCACACCAAAACTCACACCATCCTAAATAAGCTGGACACAATGGCCAAACACAGAAGAGCTGATTTTCAACTGCAACTCACAAGGCCGAGTAAACACAATCTAAAAGAACAAACGGTGACAAAGATTTTTCCATCACTCTTAACCCAGACCCATACAGAACCATCCATTCAGATGAGTCTGCTGCAGAGAGCATGATGTGATGTGGTGATTAAAGTGCCACAGAGCGAGCGCCAAAAAATCACTCAGTCAAAACTGGATCAATACATCAATAACATTGGGTTAACTTTACCCAGTATACATGGGTAGGAAAGCATCAGTCATCAATCAAACCCAAGACAGTGGGTTGTTATTTTTTTTATATTACAGTTGGATTATTTACCCAAACTTTTTATTTTAACAGTGTTAGACACTAAAAACTCAAGCTTTACCTTAAAAAAGGGATCCTCATAATATCAACAATCAGTTATAAACAGACAAATGTAAATTTAAAACCTTCCTGGGTCCTGGGTTGTGGGTCCGAACCTGGTTCTTGCATGAGTTTCTGCCTGGGCGTCCAGCTTCCTCCCACAATCCAAATACATGCAATTTAGCTTGATTTGTCTCTCTAATTGCCCATAGATGTGAATATGAGCATGAATGGTTGTTTGTCTCTGTGTGTCAGCTCTGAGATTATAGGGAGCTGAACTTCAGAGTTCTGCTCCATTTTCTTTAAATGAGATTTTCATTTAAATGAAACCAAGTTATAATGACAAAGACACAAAGTAAACCCCAGGAACGCTTCATTTTCCAAAGACAGTACAGTGAAAGAATGAGAGATTACAGGGAGATACAGAAGCTGGTGGAACAGAGACCAACAATTCACATCCACTCCTTAGTTTAGTTTTGGTAAATAACCCAACAGTATTGTGCCATAATCTGCCCTTTGTATGACAGTTTTTGGACTTTTGGTTTATTTCCCATTTTATTTTGAAATCAATTACTTTGTGTTTGTCTGCCACCCTAATGTATTTCACCTGTGTTCAGTCGCTGCTGCCTCCCTTTTGTATTTAAATCTCAGTTTGTCTGTTTGTTCCTGTTCAAGCCCCTTGTGTGTTTCCTCGTGTTTCTGAGTTTTGCTTTCCGGACAGTTTTTCAGTTCTTGCTTTTCTGTTTGTAAGCTACTTTCTGATTAAAATACTTTGTGCACCAACCAGCTTTTTGTTCTTGTCTGCATTTGGGTCCAGAAGCCCTTTACATTGTAACATATTGTCTTGGGTTTGATTAGTGTCCAAATAGTTTTGGTCTCATGGGTCCAGGGTAAAGTTAACACAGCATTATGTTGATGCTATATTGCTACATATTGTTGGGTTGTTTTTAGCACAAAGTTCACAAAGCTGCAGAAAGCAGAGAGAAAAATCCACAGATATGAACCAACAGACGGACAGGCAATGAGTATGACATAAATCACAATCAATTGCAGTCAAACCGAGAAACAACAGGCATTGCAACTGTGCAGGGATTAGAACAATGCAAAGGTTGGATGAGCAGAGAAACAGATGGAAGACGACTGATGAAACAATGACACATCAATCAATTACAGAGGCCCATTCATGCCATGTCTTGTCTAACCCTTGAATATGAAATGCCTGGTTGACCTTCACTATAGCCGTCTGCATCACATTCATATGGAACTAATGAGACAGCGACTGGGTGTGATGGATCGTGTGCCATGGCGTTGTGTTCACAAATCAGGCTACATGATAGGCAAAGAAAAAAACATGCGGTAAAAACAACAAAAGCTGATTTTAAAATTAGTGAACAGAGATAAACAGCATGCAGGGTGGCATGGGTCAAAACGATGAATGAAGAATTCATGTTTTCATGAAGTGGGCGATAGCTGTGTACACAAGCAGGAGTGGAGAGTCAATAATGGGAGTCGTGTTGAATTCTTGAGCGTGCAGTGTCACATTTTCCTTCACAGCTCATCAGGTCAAACAGTAGATAAACACTCAGTGGTACAAAATGAATCTGTTGCTGAGCCGGGAGGCCTCCGGTAACACTGGGGAAAGTAATTGGTTATCAGTCATAAAATGCTCCACAGATGCCGTGGAAGGCCCTCTGGATGAAAGATTTATTTGTCTTTAATGAAAGTAGAAATCATTACCATAGGAATATGAGTATTTATTTTCCACCACTTATTAAAGCTTAGTTCTTATCCCTGATAGAAGGAGGCATCCACAAGCAGCAATTTTAGAGCAAATAAGCAATTTTATTTAGATAACACCTTTCAAAAACAAGCTGCAAAGTGCTTTACAAGAAGAAGAAAAGAGGAAGGGAGATAAAAGATTTAAAAAAAATATTAAATATATTTTTTTTTAAATGAAAAACAAAAGGAGAATCAAATGTGTAACCCTCAAAGTAGAGGTTATAAAATGAAGAAAAAGCCAAAGAAAACAAATAGTTTTTAATAAGTTCCTGGATTCTGTGAGACTTTGCAGAAGACATTAAGACCTAATCACTCCTCCTGAGTTCAGAGGGCACAACAACTTCTGTAAATACAAACCATGTGATACCTTGTAACATTTTTTTAGTCAATCCCACAAGTGTCAGTGGGATAAAGTGGAGACAAGCTAAAAGTGAAAACGGTATTGTGTGATCACTGTTTAAAAGCTTATCTGCAGAGTTCTGGACGAGCTGGAGTTGAGATAGTAAGAAATAAAAAACTGTCTCAGGCTGCTGCACAAGACGATGGTATTCCAGGGGACTGAAATGAAAAATGCATGACTTTTTTCAAATCCATAGGCTGAAGAAGACTGATTTTTTTTTTTTGCAATGTTTCATAGTTGATAAGTGCAAAAAATGAACCATGAATGTCACATGGATCTGAAAGTTAAGACCGGGATAAAAAAGAAAAAAAAATTACCCTATGTTTTTTGTTACATAAATTCCATTTTATCGCCACATCACAAAGCGCCATTTGCTCGTTCATGTGACACAGACTCTTGGTGATGTAGTAGTGACTTCTCGCTGGGCTAGTTGGTGAACTGGTGCACCTGGTAAGCTGATCCGGTCCAGTCAGTCTCAATAGCTTCTAGAGCTTCGTTCTATTACGCTTTACTGTTGTTTACAGACCCCTGATATTGTTACCACCGCTGGGAACCATTCTGTTGAAAATATGCAGCTCTCCAAACTTACAAGCTTGTTCAATGGCCAGGTAACTTCTTAGCTTGTTGGCTTAACTTGGTTGTTAACAGGACAATAAGATCAGTTTATTCAAAAGATGTACGTGTGCCATTAATGCTTGTCTCATAACTGTTTGCCATCTATTGATTTTGCAGTTTTTACAAGTGAATTGTGCAACACAGCTGATAAGCTACTATGACTCACTGGATCTCCATCCTCTCACGAATCAGCACTTTCCAAACGGCTTGCTTCTTGTCAATAAAGCTAATTCACAATGTCAAATTTGCTAAGATTTAATTGATTTTACTGTTTTAAACCCTGGTATGACCAATACCAGTAAAGTAAAGCTACTGTATATTTCAGTTTGCTGGCATATTTTAATGTGGCCATACATGCCAACACTCTCCACCTGTTGTTTGGGAAAACAAGAACTCATGCCAAACTAAATAAAGGGCGGGTGCTTCTTTGCCCAGTGACCCCCAGAGTCTAGGACTTCCACTGGTCAAGGATGTTAACTGCTGGTTGGTCACAAACTTTACACAATATGTGAAAGCAACTGTACAAGTTCAAAACCCACTTCTTGGCTCTCAGCCCAGAAAAATACATAAATTCAACACCTCCAAAGAGGCACTGTGATTCTGCACCATGAGAGGGTCTCATACATTTCGTCAACCTTTCGTGACTTTCTAATCTCCCTCTCACTAATTAACAGATAGCATGTTTTAGCGAGAACATCAGCTAACTGTATCAGTGACGTTTAAACCAAACAGCTGTTCACTGACAACTTAAAAGCAATATAAAACGGAGGGCTATGCATACGTTCACACACACACACACACACACACACACACACACACACACAGGCTATTATGTTCTATCTGAGTCATCTCTCATTGAGCGTCAATCATGCAGACAGCTTAATTATCTTTATCAGTGAGCCCTATGCTTCAGTCGTTTCCACAGTCTCAGCTGGGGTGTCAGGATTTCTTACTTATTAATGATAAGATAGGCTAATTAGCAATTTTCTTTTCAAGTGCACTTTGACTTGGTGAACAGAAAAAAAGTCAAGTACAGAGTAGTATTAGCAGTTAGAAAACTAAGAAGTTTTTTCATTGCAAACTGATTTTTTCACCATTTATATTTAAATGACCAAAATGTAATTGTAAATGTAAATATGCTACCAATTTTAAATGCAATGTGGCATGTTCATGCACTGCAAATAAATGTGTTTTGTTATTTTCTATAGACTAATTAATGGGCTCATTCATGGGTTGTGCTTTCTCACCATTACATCAGTAGAGTCAAAACTTAATCACAGACGGAGGAAGCTCGTCTGTGTGAATGTAGAAGTCATTCAGTCTAAAAACACTGGTGTATAAAATAACATAATTGTACTGTTTTTGTCCAACCTCCACAGTGTAGATGTGATAATTATAAATCCATAAACAATTATAAAAGTATAATTCATGCCAAGATTACACAGCTGGCAAGATAAATCTTTATAGGGTTGTAATAGATTGAGACTTGTGCATTTTGTTTCCCTTTTTTCCCCAAAGTCAAAGTTCATTGATGAAGCAGCTGATGACAGAACAATATGTCAGTATGGATGAGATGCAGGTGACAACTAGCTGTGTATCAAAGCTCAATTTGTCTGCTATTTAGATTACAGTCTCTATGTCAGTGGCATTTTTGATGAATGTATTTTCAACATTTGACCGGATCCACAGCAGAGGTCTACAGCTCATGGAGCTACATATGGTACTTCAGTACCGGTCTGCCTTCTCAGAGTTATAACTCAGTCAAATCTGAACACACAGACATTATACCACATTTTCTTTTCAGTGTGACTTGCAATGTCCCAAGGATATCATCGCCATCATCTCTGATTTCCATCACCAGTAAATGTCCATAAATCTGCTCATGAATCATAGAAGAAAGATGTTCCCTCTAGCTTCAGAACTCACCAGAGGATCTTAACACTTTTCTTTAGTATCAATTCAGTTGATAATTCAGTTACAGGTGGTATATAAATAAACTTGCTTTGCCTTGCCTAAAGAGAGATGGGGAAAAGAACTACATGCTAAGATAACCCCCCAACAATGGGAGAACATGTGTCTTCTGTGATTGTTTTTTCTACTGCTTGCTCTGCTTACTGGCGTGAATTTTGTTGGAAGAACTTTGTTCGTTTTTTCATTATTCCTCAGATGAAAACATATCAAGTGTTGCTAAGCCATATTTGCTGGAGGAGCTGTGGGTGTGTGGAGGCCGACCACCATTTTTTGGGGCCCGTTCAAAAATTCAAATATTTTGAAATATTCTGGAAACTTACTCTGCAAATTCTGGGGCTACAGATTCTATTGACATGCATGTCATTTTATTAAGGTGATCTGCCGGAAGAAACAGGAAAAAAGCAATCATGCGTAAATGGGTAAATGGTTACAGGCCAGAAATTAGTGGCTAGAAATTATTCAGGAGATTAATGAGATGGGAAGGCATAAAGGATGTGTGGGTGGTGGTTTGGTTGTAAGAGCAGTGACCAGGGGGGATTAGACCAAAAAGATGTCACCTTAAGTGTAAAGAAGAGGAATTTACAGTTCTCAAAACAAAATTTTGAAGAAGTTTAATCATTGTGTTGAAATGATTCACAGTAGGCAGAACCAGAACAGGAAATGTCACAAATCTCTGACATTCTGCAAATAAAAGGCAAACATTTAAGTTATAGTTACACAAACACACTGTCAAACAGCCACTATATATATATATATATATATATATATATATATATATATATATATAGAGAGAGAGAGAGAGATTTTTCACTGTTCCTCACACATGTTGTCACAGATCACTTTTGGAGACATTACATAGACTTGCATTCATTTCCTGGAGACTTACCCCAAACCTTAAAGTGATAATTGGGGTTATTTGACGTGTGGTTGTCTGAGGTGCTTATCTATAGTCAGTGTATTACCTGCAGTAGATTTCGGATCAATGTGTTCCCACCGAGATAAAAACAGTGAAAATATTCAACATAAGGCGAAGACTTCAACTGATATTGATTTTTTTCTGTGGGCATTTTTTTTTTAAAAATGGCGTTTTTGCGGATGGCTCCATGCACAACAGCTCAATACTTCATCACTCCAAACTGGGAGTGCAGTGATCCGAATCTATTGCAGGTAATACACTGCCTATGTATCAGTACCTCACACAGCCCCATGTAAAATAACACGAACTATGCCTTTAACCTAACACTAACCTTAAACACTGACCCAAAAATCTGCTTTGTCCCCAATTAACTGGTCTGTAGTCTGAAATTTGTCCCCAAAGGTAGCCTATAGCGCACACACACACACACACACACACACACACACACACACACACACAGCTAATGTAAAGATAAGTAGGAGTGTTGCTCAGCTCTCACTCTCCAAAAGTAGATGACATCATAAGTGGTTGTTATTGGCATTTGTGAGCATGCAGGCACTTGATTGTAATTATCTGGCATTATCATTCATTGTTAATTAGAATTATTCAGCATTTAAATTTCGCTTAAGTGAACATGAAGGAAAATGAAATGGAAATAAAAATGAATGAGGAGTGGGTGGAGAAGGAGGGAGCCTGTAAAATGAGATGCTGCACTGATCTCAGATCTGAACAACAATATGGGTTCTGAATTGGTTCCCTTAAGGACACATTGAAAAGTAGAACATGGGAAATGTGCTTTGATGTGTTGTTATTATGGCAGCTCATTGAGAAAGGGACAGAAGGAGGGTTAAAATGGTTTCAGGTGGGAGTAAAGGTCTTACAGTTTTTCTCAGTCGCTTTGGTACATTTCTCGAATCATCCTCGACATTTGCAAAACAGTAAGTGAATTTCTCAAAACAATTCGTACAAATAGCAAAACACCATGGATTACCTGCAAAAGCCAGTCTCTTGCTCAAAATCCTTAGTTCATCTCTCAAAAGTAAATATCTGTGTCAATGAACATGTCACTGCCATCAGATGAAAAGTCCTTGTGTTATTGTGTACGGATAAGACAGTCAAATTGCTTAGTCGTGTTGTCAATATAACAGTGTACTCTGGAGGGATGTTCTGATGTAAACTATGGCTAAAGTTTTGATGACACTTATTGTAAATTGTAAGTTACACCTTAGTGTATTGATTGCAAGAGATTGGACAAGATTCACATTTACGCTTTTACTGTTTGTACTGTAATTTGTTGACAGACCATGTCATTGTGATACAGAAAGGCCTCTTCTGCCTCTTCCTCTGTTTTGCCTCCCAACTCCTCCTCCACGCAGCCTCACTCCTCTTCCTCTTCTTCTTCTCTCTGGCTGTTGACCCCGTCCAATTCCTTGTTCTTCCATTGTCAGACATTGTAACATTGTGTTGTGCTCCGGCTATATATATATATATATTATATATATATATATATACTTGCCAGTTGGTTCATGAGATGCACCTTTGAGAATTTCAGAAAACTGGTTGATCATTTGTTGATCTAATGCTTCACACATTTCCCTTCGTTAGAGAAAGTCAAGATTCACCTGGGAGCAATTTAACAATTCAGGACAGATTTAGAAAAATAAGTCAAATGGAAATGTATAGAGATATGTTTGACATATTATGACAACTTGTTCAACCATTTTGCATGTAAAGACTTATGCGATGAACTAATGCCTAAATGTTGTGGGGGGTGAGACTATTCACAGAGACCCATTATAATACATTTTGATCAACATGACATAAGCAATTGATAATGTAGGAAACAGCAGAGAATTGAACATAATCATTTGCATGATGAACCAAAGCATTTGCAACTTGTTCAAAGAAATGAAAAACTGCTTTTTTGATTTGCACAAGTGACACAATGATGTGAAGATTGAACAAGTAGTTTTGAGAATTTCAATTCTGATCTGAGAAATGTACCAAAGCGACAGAGAAAAACTGTAAACAGCCGTGGCCGTGATTAACACCGTTGCACTTCCGTAGATTTTTCTTACTCCTCCAGTATCATCATTACCTGAGAGTTTAGATTTACATACATGAGTATTCATTTAGTGCACCTCACAGAGTATCTTGAAGACAACTTGAGAAGAGACTGCCTCAATATTTCAATATATAAATGTGTTTTTCTAATGTCACTTACAGACCAGATATATGTATGTGCTTTCCAGTGACTATGGCATCCCTCCCGAACACCTCAGCCTGGTCTGTCCGTCTCCTTTTGTTTCTGATTGGATCAGTTTCCTCCTGTTTAATTTGTTTGTGGACTTGAGGTCTTTGTTGTTGTCGACAGAGTAGACAGAGAGAGAGAAAATGTCAAATTTCAAATCACGAAAGAAAGAGACTCCGGTGCCATTTGTTAAAGGACAGGTTCACATCTTTTTCCACGTCCGTCTCGATATGATACTAACACACCCACGTGCACATAGAAGCAGTTTTGGCAGCTGTACTTGTTCACACTTGCTGTGTTATTGTCATGCACTGATTCATTCATCACTCACTGCTCTGTCATGTCTCTGAGGTGAGGTGAAGCTTCCAGGTGCAGAGCTTTCTTTCGCCCCTGCTCATTTTACGCCCTGTGGTCATCTCATGGCTGCACTGAGGGCGGAGATGTGTCAGTGTTGCTTTCAGATCTGTTTTCTGACTGTGGTGCTGTGCTTGGAAAACTTGTGTTACTATGACAACCGGCAACCATGACCTTGTCACCACCAGTCATAGCTCCGTCATTACTGCATATCAAACAGGTTTTTAATGCAGTGATTTTGACGTTAATCTGCTGTTTTTAATATGTATGTAATAATTTTGTTGACACCGTCACTCAAAATAAAAAGGAAAAGAAATCTTCCAGCATCCTTAATCTGTTTTTAAAGGTCCCATATTTTACACTTTTTATTTGAAGTTTTGATGTCCATGAGATGATATACAGTATTTGTGGTTTTAAGAACCCAAAACTGTCTCAATATAGTTTTATAACTCCTGTCTCAGGCTTCTCTCTAGAGCTCTAGTAACAACAGGAAGGTGAGTGAATCAGAAGAAAGCAGGCTCTGAGCCTCTCTTCTGATTGGCTGACTGATTTCTGAGTGATCAAATAAAAATATAGAGATTTCAGGCAAACACTCAGAGAAACCAAATCCTGCAAGGTTTGACAGTGGGTCCAACTGGGTGGGCCTTGGGTGTGGCTGATAGTGGTGACTGCCTTGTTGTGACATCACAAAGTTACAGAAGTCCTGACGGGTTGTTTTAAAGCACAGTTTCTGAATACAGGCTGTGTGCATTTCACCATGGACTGCGCACTTTGATACTGTTACAGTATCAATATAGAACCTAGACCCGCTTGATAATAAAAACAGACATGGAAATCTATCTTTATGCAATATGGGACCTTTTAAGGAAGCACCACCTACTCCAATCTCATCACACAGCCAAATAGAGCAGGTCGTAGTCAAACTTTGACACTGATGTTGATCTAAGACCATTTGTTCACTACTGGTAAAGATGTATAATCTGGTGAATTCAAATAGCAGTGAAATTAGTCATTGATCTGTTTCCCTTTGTGTGGTTGCACTGAACATAAACTCATACAGCAGCAGCAGCAGCTGTGCACACTTACAAGAGTGGCAGCCGCACTGCTGATCTGCTTATATTGGAAACAAAGTGGCTGCTTTTGCTTGCTGTGTGAAAGCACATTCAAGTCCAACTCAGATCACATTTAACCTTCCCTTTTCTGCAGTTTAAAATAATGTCAAAATATATTTCAAATTCTCGTTCATAGTGCAGTATGATCAAAAGGAAGAGAAAATAAAAGGTCTTAGGGGAGTATCGCACTATAGCTACAAGTCATAGGCAGACAGCTGTTTCTAGTGGTATTAAAGAGTAAGGACCACAACAGCATCTAATTGGACCCAAGTGACCTCAGCAGCTTCGTTTACATGCCATTTATTGTGCTGCAGCTGAGCAGCTAATTACATTCTAAGCAGCAAACTGACATAAGCAGTTCACTTTTCCACTAATGTAAATGTTTGGACACTTGTACACAAGCTAAAGTGCAGGACAAGACCTGTGTTCATGTTGATAAGTTAGAGAAGAAGAAGAGACTTAGCAGGGAAGCTAATGTTCTGAGCGGTGGTGTGTTGTCAGGACAAGCAACCAGTTAAAGCTAAAAAAAGACTCAATAGAATAGAATAGAGTAGATATCTTTTCTTACATCTGATCTCAAATCAGCGTTCTGTCCCATAAAACATCTGATGCCTGTTTGCATTCATTGTGTAATTTTATGTCATTTTCATGGGTGTGACTGTGTCCCATATAAATATATATATATATATATATTATCAAGCAGAGAGCACAGCAGCCTTTTTTGGAGGATTGCACATTGAGGATAATCCTGGGATCTTTGATGGTTGATTAGCTATGGCCAAAGCGCGCTTGTCAAGCTGTCCTTGACTCAGCTTCTACCGTTCTGAGGTCAGTTAAACCAAATTTGTGCATTAAGTGTTAAGAGCATGAAGTTGGAAGTAAACAAGCAAATCACACTGATTTATCATCTCTGTGCAAGATCTGCCGTGAGTTTGAGAAGTTTGAGAACGAATATTGTTACAGGAGTAGGGCAGCTCCTTTCAGGAATAGCTCAGTATGGAGGTTGTGTGCATAGTGGATGAGAGAGAGAGAGAGAGAGAGACAGAGAGAGAGAGCAGTGATGCTGGCAACTAGAGCTGAGAGTGAGCTAGTTAGTTAGAAGTTAACAGTATAGCTCTGAACTTACAGTGCAGTGTATGTGCACTTTACACTGTCAGTAAATAAATCCTATCACTCCTCAAAATCTGTCTGTTGAGTGTGTCATTGTCAGTTCATGGTAAATAGTTTGAATATTACCATAGAAGTGGTCTTTAGATATTTTTCCTCCATACTGCATATTTGATATGTTCAGAAGAATAATCCTAATACTTCCTCAGCCAGGAAGGTGAAAGTTGAGGATGTCCAGACAGAGAGCAGCAAGATGCAGGAGAGAGACAAGCTCATGAAAGACAGAGGGCTCTGTAACATTCACCACACGCCACTGGTTCAGAGTCTGTGGCTCTTGTGTAGCAGCTGCTGTCTGCGCTGCAACATGCAACATTTACAACATTTGATTGGCTGTATCCAAATATGGTTTCCATCTAAGCAGACAGGGTCGACCTCGACATCATGAAACCAAAAACATAAAATGATCATTTCTCCCTTGTGGTTTCAAAACAGATTTATAAAATGTAGCAGAGAGAAAAAAATATTTAATTTCATTTGGACATTAAGAGACGGGGAATAAAATCCACAGTCCTCATTCTGCATATAAATGACTTCTAAAGTTTCAGCAGTCTGAGAGTATAATTTATTCCATTTTCTATCCTGATTCATACAACAAAATTGTACTGTACAGTAGCCTAAGTTGCAGGCTGTAGTATAATGTGTCACCAAAAATTCATTATATTTTGAGAAAAAACTATTTCAACAATTTCGACAATTTCACCAATAAGCACATTTATTATCAAAAAACTTTAGTATATTGAAATGAAAATGAAACAAAATTACATTACGTATGAGTGAGCAACTGGAAGCAGCGACTGGAGCACAACAGAAACTTGGTTTCCTCCCGACACCTGAGCCAAAGAGCACAGTCATGGCATCAGAGAGTGATTAAAGAAGCTATTTGTAAGTTTAAATATTGCTACATAGCCAATGTTAGATTGTTGGATTTGAAAAGTTTATAATACTGTACACACTCTGAGCAGCACTACTACTTCAGGAGATTGGTTGGAAGAAGGGTGTGATGTGACCTGAACTCCCACAGGAGTTGCAGGAGATGATTTGAGAGCCTCCAGCATTCATCGCCAGTGATTCAGTGCCCAACGCAGATCAGCTCAGGCAAATGTTTGATTGGGCAGTGCTCTGCTGGAGAAGGCTTTATGATGTTCATAGAATATATTTTTCCATATTTAAGGTTAAGGTCATCAAATAAGAGTGACATTCTTGTCGTCTTCCAGTGTAAACGCCGAAGGCAACCAGAAACTGACTGATAGATAAATCTGCAGACTTGAACACTGCAGTGATGTTTTACCCGGTGGCGATAGCTTAATCACACTCAGGGAATGGCAGGATGAGACTCATTAAATGAACATATTTGCCTTGAAGGATTTTAGACCTTAGATATGTTTACTGCTTGAGGAATGTATGGCCTACCTAGGAGAGGGGCTGGGACAGTGGAGGCTAGAGATGCTGAGTGGTTCCACAGAGTCAGTGTGATTGGCCAAGAAGACAGGCTGTAGTGTGGAGGCCTGGGTGGAAGCAATGGCTGCTCGAGATGAGGCGGACGCTGAAGTATTATCTCGGGTTTTGAGACGAGCATCAATGGTTTGCATGGAGTCAGCGAGGGAGTGCAGGGTGGTGATGAAAGTGTTGGAGAGAAATGTTTCTCCTCCTAGGCTGGAGAGCTTCAGAAGGGCCTGGAGTAGGTGACTCTTATCCAGGCAGAAGCAGATACTCTGTGGGATTGCAACTTATCAACTGGACTGCAGAGCTGAGATTGAGGAAGGCCTGAGGCTGGAGTGATGCTACGATCTTGACATTGGGACGGCAGGAGATGTGGCTCATCTATTGGGCTGCTGCACAGAGCTAGGCTAGTGCTCCTACTCCGGCTGAATCTGCAGCATATCAATGCTGGGGTCCAAAACGAGGTTGGCTTAAACAATAAGAGCAAAGTACAATACAGAGTAGAATGTATTCCATTCACAGCAATACGCACTGAAATGAAAGCTGGCAGCAAAGAGAGGAGAAGAGATTTAAAGTTTGACAGCAATGACACGATTGGCTGAGGACGTATGAAGTATAATAGTCTTCCTGATTGTGTTAGGATCTGCAGTTTTGTCTATTCCCACGTTTCTCTGTTGTGTTTTCCTCTCCCTTCTTGTTGAATGTTTGTCCCCAGTTTGTCCCCCCCCCCCCGTCTGTCTTTGTGTGTCTTAGGCTGGGTGTAGCTGACCTACATTCTGCTCTTCTACCAAACTCCTCACGGACCTGCTGCACCTCACACACCTGTGGATCATTTACTCTGATAACCAACTACCTGGACTTTCATACTCGGGAGAGAAGAGACCCTGTTGCTGCCCTGTTTGTCACAAACTGTGCATTAAATTGTTTAAACTTCCACCTGTCTCTCGTGTCTGCGTTGTGGGTCCAGAAAACAGTTGCTAGACTGTAACAGATTAAATTTAGGCTGAGCTTCATTTGGGCTCCAAAATGATTTCTACAAGTTATGAGACATTCTCACCATAACCTGGATTATTAAATAATGAATTTCAAAAAGAAAAAAAGAAAACACAGACACAAAAGGTGCTCAGCACTCAGTAGCTGAGCAGTAAAGTCCATTAACAGGCTGGTTTGACTGATCTGCTCACAGTATAATTGGAGAATGGTGGTTTTTAATGTGTTTTCTGTTTTTTTTTCTGTTCTGTTTTCTCGTGTGGGAGGAAATCAAACACTAACAGCACTGTCAGTGGTAAGTGTGTGCCCTTATTGCTGTTTGGATAGGACATGACATTTGTGCAAATAAAAACCACCACAGCCACCACAGCTGACTGACAGCTGGTCCAGCTGTGTTGTTGTCATCAGGATCCGACGTTGCAGATGACATCGGAGAAGAAAGGATGTTTCATTTCATTTCTCTCTCCTCACGTCTTTTCCTTGCATCTCTCCTCATGTTTCAGTGGGAGGGACTAAGATGTGGAGGAAAAGACCCACCAAAAACATCCAGCACAGCCCCCAGCACAGCCCCCACCCCAGCCCCCACCCCAGCCCCCAGCACAGCCCCCACCACAGCCCCCACCCCAGCCCCCAGCACACCCTGCTGGCCTCTGTCAACCAGTATAATATCGGTAATCCCCCTGAAAAGCCAAACTAAAGACCGGTGAGATGGACAGGTGGTGCTCCTGCTGCTCCTGAGTCATTGCTGGGATCATGGGGCTGCTGTGCTCCCCAGCTATATCCCAACTTTATCTCCTCATGATGACAACCAGCTTGATTGGCTTCGGTACCACAGTGCTGCTGTTGGCCACTAATGAACTGCTGTGTCCCGAGTTCCCAGCTGGCACTCTGGTGCCGGCCAGTTCTCCCACAGACCCACCAGAGCAGCTTCGAACAGGGCTATTCCTTTATTCCCACACACACCAAGTTCAGTCTACACAAGGTTTAACAACTCATTTAACACTTTACTTTAAAATGGTACTTCACTGATTTAGCATCACATAGTTAGACTCACAATGGGCTGTAAGAAAAGGATCAAAATTGAAGCAGCAGAACTAGAGATATTATTTTTTCATTTTATATAAATATTAATGCGAGTCAACCGTCGGGTGTGTTATGCCAGCAGAGCTTCAAGCCTGAAGCCGACATGAGGAGTGAGCTACAGAGGTCTGGTAAGCTCAGTTCTTTATAATTCCCAGACTTGCACTGTTCAGACCCACTCACTCATCCCTGCTGCAGAGAGCGCTGCACCTTAGTGAAGCTACAAATTTGTTAGTGTGTTGATAATATTATATTTATATACTGATTTTTTTATATACTTTTATTTTCTCCATGTTATTTCTAATATTAGCTCCAGTCATGATACATCATACATATGATTTTCACTTTCATCACAATTATCACAGTAAAAATCACTTCATATTGTTTAATTTCTACACAATTTCCACATATCATCTGCACTGTCGTAGCCTGAGAGGTGCACAACACCTCAAACTCAAAATGCTTGATCCATTTAGAGACGTGCCTCTGGTACATTATACACTGAGGGAAAAGAAAACTCAAACACCCTGGACAGATATCATTTTCACTCTCTCTCTTCACCTATTGCATTTGTATAATAATTGAAGTATATCTCAGTTTTATTACGACTTGTAAATCAACAACCTACATAGTCTTTTAATTATTACCTTGCTTCATCTGCAGTCTAGCACCCCTGTTACAACTACAACTCTATTTTGGTTTTGATCAAATTTGGGAAATGATATGGAACAGAAGGAACCTGGCTCCTCTTTTAACCGTATAATTCACTGTATAACATTATCACTTTTCTGATCCTCTGTGCAGGAGGGTTTTTGATGCCGCCACATCACAGTCTCTGTCATTTCTGTCCCGAGGTGCAAGTATTCTCAGTATCAGACTTTGATGTCCTAGTTTGATGAGCCACTTATTTTTATTCTACCTTTTGATTATTTTTCTATATTATCCGATTTACAGTGTACCCTAAGATTACAGTAGTTCTGCGTTCAAATTAGTGAAGAAATCCAGATATGTTTGACAGCTTCATTTATTTTAGTTGGTGTCGGTGTGGATCTATTGTTGCAGGATGATCTAGATGGCATTTAGATAGTGTCAAAATACTGAACTTTGCATTAAAGAGCAGCACTTTGGGCGTCCCGGGGGCTCACCTGGTGCCATGGGGGCTTAGTCCTGGCCATGGGTTTCTTGTCTCTCTCTCTCACTGACGTTATCAGAATAGAGGCAAAAAAATGCAAGAAGAAAAGAGCAGCACTTTAAAATGTCACTGAAATGTGGCTTAAAAGGCATTTTTTGCAACTGAAAGCAAACTGCCATATCAAGTAGTGTCTGCTGCTTTACTTTGTGGCTGCTGTTCACTTTCACTCTCAGCTCGGTGCTGTCACTGTCTGTTTGTGACGGCTCAACCAAGATCAACTTGGGACACGTTTATTTTCACTTCAGTTTCAGGGTATTCATCATGAGAACTTTTGTAATTATACCTTTTGCTTTATTGACTCATCATGTGAAATCTGTGCCTGGACAGTATTATGGTTCTGAAACACTTAACCACCCATTTATTCATGTCCCTGTTTACCAGATTTCTATACAGCATAACAATACAAGCTAGCTAGTTTCAATTAATGATTTGACAATGGACGTCAGCCACCGACAGTGTCCTCATAAGGAGTCTCTCTGCCAGTCTCATGCCAGTGCTGTTATTCAAATGAACAAGCGCAAGAAAAAGCTGCTCCAGCGGGGGATAAGTTGAACCAAGATGTTCTATGGGTCTACCAGGAACAAAGCACATGGGGCTCACTCTTTGATATTTCCATTTTTTCCTCCAAAATATCAATCATGAATGAAACGAGGGGGAGCCTTTGGTAGAAAACGAGATATAATGAACAGCAGGTCTGTAATAAAAAGGTCTTGAGGGCTGCATGGAGGGAAAAGGCTAAACTCTCCGTCAGGAACTCTGCCTGTCACACCATCTCGGATCCTCTAATCTCATTACTCTCAGGCAGGGAAGGGGATTAAGATTTTATCCTGTTGCCGAAACCAAGGATGTCTGCCTGATGTAAAACTTCACCATCTACTTTACTCCCTGCAGCTAGACTTCATTCTTTAGCCATCAGCTCCTATCAAAAGTGTTGATCTCCACTGCTCTGAGGAGCGCCGCCGCTAGTTCCTCCACTGAGCCAATGAGCCGTATTATGACACGAGTTTATCAGGAGAGGAACCGAAACAGCGGCGTGCTTTTATTACAATGTACCTCTCTTGACTCAAAATAATTCACACAATGAAAGCTACAAAACTTGACTGTTGCCAGCACCTGAGGAGCTGATTACTATTCATGAGGTGTTATTTTGGCCATAGCTACAGTCTGACTTGCTAAATACACATTATACCAACATTTATATTCATGTTGAAAATAGAAAACATTAGGAAATGTTCTCAGCCTTTCATACTTTCTCTTGTTTATTCATGTTTTACTTTGTGTCTAGATGACATTACTGACATACTTTCACACATTTCATTCAAAAAAGGTTCTGTAAATGAGATTTTTAAAGATTTTCTATAGTGGAGTAATGTCTGTATGTATTGTGTGAGCTGAATCTCTCAAGTACATAAGCTCCAATAGTATTCACTAAACTGACCTTTCTCAGTACCTCTTCAAAAGTTGTTGTACTTTTATTCCTGACGTTTGTGAACCCACTTCATTTGCAGGTTTACACTTACAGTTGCAGATGTACGTTTTTATTTTTATTATCATGCAAATGAATATCATGGCTGAGGCTTCATTATATATTCAATGCAGTGACTCATCTGGAACATTTATAATTGCCTCTTTAATGATGTTTTATTCACCTTATTATGTCCATTTCCGCATCATGGCCACAGATGAATTCACAGGAATAAATAATAATAAATGACTGAATCGTTTGTCACATGAAGTGTATCATTTCAAACTTTGACAAGATGTCATTGAGAATGCCTGTGTTCCTACAAGTCCTCCGACCTCTTGTTCCATCTGATTAATACAGAATATATACGCTGGGTTCTGTCTATATCTACTTTCATCCCTCATACAAATTCTCAAGGATCTGTCAGCGGGTCAAACTCTTGCAAGTGTATGTTGATTAACTTTCCTGCGGGTACATATTTGTCAAAGTAGGTCAGGTAAATCCTATATCTCGCTGTAGGTTAACATCACAACCATCTCTCTCCACACTGATTAGCTCAGTTCACTGCTGGCAAGCAAATCATGATAACGAAAAGCGGGGCAGCAGTAAACATGTCATCATGAAAAATGCAGCGCCCCTCTGAGCCAGTCAGGAACAAATATGTCACTTCATCTGGTCCAATAACTGTAGAACTCCCTTGGACTAATCAGCGTGACAGTAGGTGCTCTGTGCAAATGTAAAAATCTTTTGGTGTGTGTGTGTGTGTGTGTGTGTGTGTGTGTGTGTGTGTGTGTAAGGTAGGCGCACACATGTAAATTAATAATCCCACCAACATGCTCCATTTTCTTCATGAGACCACCTTTTACCAGTGTAAACTTTTATGTGCATATATTCAATTATTATTTTTGTATTATATTTTGTTTTTATTTGTTGCTGAAAATTAGAAAACTTTTCACATATAGAAAGTTTTTCATTCAGTTATTGATATATTTTTGTCATGAAAACAATGACAAATATGCACTAGAACAAGTGTGAGATAGTGAAAGGCGGCCCATTGAAATGACATGTTAACCAAGCTGCTGCTCAGCCTCTGATCTTATAACCACTTCATCCTACAAAACTACCACACACATAATTACAGACAAAGACTGTGCTGTGGTTTCAGTTATATTTACTTCAATAAAATGAAATGAAAGTAAAATGATCACTCAGAGAGGCAGTTAGAAGCTGTAGAAATGCTGCTACTGCTCCGCCTTCTGCCCCTCACTGAACAGACCAGAATCTAGCACTCAGTCAGATATATTTAATCATATTAATATTATAGTTAATCTGCTTCATCAGACTGTGTGAGTGAGGGTCCATCTGCTTTGATTGACAGTGACCAAACAACCAGACTCAATCGTCATCAGATTCTGACACAAATACAAACACACAGACTTCCAAACACAGAGAGAGAGAGAAACAAGAAATATAGAAATCTTCCCATAATACACCAAAAACTGCTCTAACTGGAACAGATTTAGCAGTAAGTAGTGTTTTTGTGTAAGAGCCCATCACTTATAGTAAGAAGCTGATTTAGAAAATACATTTTCAGGGCTTTTAAAACCTCGGTTCAGATAAGGGAAAAGTGCCTCAGGTGGAGCCGGAGAAAAATCTCTGACATGCATTAGCCACTAATGAAAAGTCAGGGGAGGAGTCACCAAAATCAGACAGGACATAATCCAATTGTGAAATATTCCAACGTGAACAAAAAAAAAAGGGTTAAAGTCCACAAGACGGCAAGGAGACTGTTTGGGACTGACGAGCACAGCGGTGGTCTCTGATAACCGTCAGAAGAAGCTGTATGAGGCAAATCCAACAATCAGAGATGTAACAAAAAGAAAAACAAAGGAAATTTCTGCTGCAGTAATTTTCATGCGCCAGTCTGGTACATACACAGAACTGTGCTTCCCACCGAGGAGGAAAGTCTCTCATTGGTATTTACAAGAAAAACACATATGGAGTGACTTTGATTTACAATGGCGCAACGCATGTTTGTGTGTGTATGTGTGTGTATGTGTGTGTGTGTGTGTGTGTGAGCTGGGTCACTGTGGATTCCACACAAAATATGGTATGAGAAACTGTGGATTTTCCTCTTACTTCCCTTTAAGGCAGCAGCTGCACTGCACATGAACATTTAATAGCAGGGCGTTATTATGTGGATGTCAGCTCTGGTAAATGTATTGGGGGTTTTTTCAAGCTAGCATATATAACATCCTAATGGATTCACTGTATGTATGCTTCATGGAGTCCCTATAGATCATGATCACCTCCACTATTATGAAATGGGAGTATGTGTGTGGGGGGAGAGGGGTCAGGTGGAGGGTGTTTACGCTCTTATGTGGTTCATATATTTGTGCTTCCCTATACCTCAAGAACTGTTTGATTCTACCTGAGATGCATTTAATACACAAGCTTCCAGACCAAATTCGTGAGTTTCCTCAAGGGGTAAACCTGCACGGTGTTAAAAGGTCCCATATTGTTTAAAGTGAGATTTTTTTTTTATTATAGATCAGGTCTAGGTTCTGTATTAATACTGTGAAAGTATCAAAGCCTCAGTCCACAGAGAAATGCACACAGCCTGTATTCAGAAACTGAGCCTTAAAACCAGCCGTCAGGACTTCTGTAACTTTGTGATGTCACAACAAAGCAGTCACTGCTCTCAGCCACGCCCCAAGCCCCGCCCCCCTGGACCCACCATCCAGTCTTGCAGGATTTGGTTTCTCTGATTGTTTAACTGAAATCTGCTGTATATTTATTAGATCACTCAAAAAACAGTCAACCAATCAGGCGAGAGGCTCAGAGCCTCTCGTCTGATTGGCTTGTCGACCTGTTGTTGCTATAGCTCCAGAGAGAAGCCTGAGAGAGGAGATGTAAAACTACACTGAGGTGTTTTTTGGTTCTTAAAACCACAAACATATCTTCTTCAAATGATATTTGGGACCTTTAAGTCCGTAGATAACACAATGAATGGATCTCAGAGTCCAGCTGAGATCGACATAGAATCAGCATCATTTTACTCAGAGCTGATTTCCTTCAGGCTGACAGCTTTGTCTGAACAGTCACATCAGAAAAGAAAAAACTAAGAATTGAAAAAAAAAAGAGCAAGCTTAGCAAGTTATCTTATCTCTGATTCCATGCTTCCACATATCAAAGTTATTTCATGATTATTTTTGATTTAATTTACTGCACTGGCAAATCATTTTGCTGGTTTCAAGCAAAATGAGATAGACAAGAGATAGAAACTGAAAAAAGGCGACATTGTATGAGAAAATTGATTTGATTTGATCTATTCATTTTACATGCAAGTTTGTCTAACTCAGGGTAAAATCTTTCATTAAGCTCAGCATATTTTATGATGTAGGCATTATGTTTCAAACCCAACAGATGTTGCAGCACAAGTAAGTTTTAGTGTATAATTTAACAGTCAAGGCAGTTTTTTCACACAGCACATTTCAACACTGGCAGTTCAAAGTGCTTTCCAAATTGCATGAAATAAGTATTAGAGAATTTAAATTAAAATAAATCAATAAATTAGATAATAATAATTGGCAAAACCAAGAAAGGGACAAAAATGTATATAGTTATTAACCAGTATTATTAAGTGTAATTTTCAGTTTCTGGTCCTGAACCAGTTCAGAACTGACGCCTGACACAGTTTCCAACCTGAGATATAAAAATACCAGACTGAAGTTACGCATGAGTCTTTTTTCAAATGTCATTCAGGAGTTGGGTTTTTGTATTTATCAGTTCATTTAGTGGTTGGTAGGCAATTTATTTAACAATGAGATAAAATATAAAACCAGCATGTTCTATAATCATCAACAGAGACGTCTGATGAGACTCAGCAGCAGAAGCCACAGCCACACATTGTCCGGGGACAGCAGGACTGAACGGTATGTCACTGTCCATGTGATATCTTCTCGGCTGTGGCTCGGCGAGTTATTTTGCCTCCAGTTCCCTCTCTTTTACAGAGTGTAATTATCGTCCCCGCTCTCTCACAGCAGCAGGTGTGTTACGTGAGTGGAGTGTGATGCCCTGACCATTCAGACTGGCCTTAGAGCAGCAAAGCGCCACAGTGCAGTTTGTTATTTTATCTTTAAAATCAGTAAATAGTGTCAGTTTCATTACTTTATATTCATGTAATAAATACACACAAAAGTGTCTGAAAAATTTGAAATAAAATGAGATTTTATTTCATTTTATGTGACTCAGACCCCGGCAGACGGTGATCACCATGGGGAACGGTTCATAAGAATAAGGTGCTTCCTATTAGATTAAACTTCCTCCAGAGCTAACACAGCAGTGGCGGTTTCTGATCAGAGGGTTTGATTGGAGATAGTGAGGCGGGTCGCCAAATCCTCACAGTGCTGAATGACAGCGCATAGAGAGAGAGAGAGAGAGAGAGAGAGAGAGAGAGAGAGAGAGAGAGAGAGAGAGAGAGAGAGAGAGAGAGAGAGAGAGAGAGAGAGAGAGAGAGAGAGAAAACTTCTAAAGTTTGATAGCTTACGAGTGATTGGCTCAAGGCCAGCGTGTCAGGTTGTGATTGGATGAAGATGAGAATGAGCCGGTGGAGCTGAGACATAGTGGGAAATGTGCTTGTGACTTAGAAGTACAAAGAGATCTTCCTGACTGAACTTTCACTACGCTTCATAAATGTCAATTAGACGGTAATCTGTATGAGAAATAAAGGAGAAGGGAAAAGATTTGGTGATATAATCATCTGCTTATAATGATCAATGCAAAACGGACAGATGTGATGACTATAAGTGGTTTCAGGCATTCAGACGCTACACACTATTTGGCTACGTGTCGGACCATAGAAAGTAATAATGGGAAAGTTCCCGTCAGGCAAAATGAAATAAATATGAGACGTGCTTCAGCTCCATGGAGAGAAATGCCACTCCAACTGTGTCATTCAACCACCTACAGACAGACTGCAGCACAATATAAATACACAAACACACCGGTAATTTGTTATGCACCAAACACTCCCCACACACACACACACACACACACACACACACACACACACACACACACACACACACACACACACACACACACACACACACACACAGCCTTTATTTGCAACTGTTTGAAAGTTTGCCTGAGATGGCCGTGAGCTTGTTGTGTTTGTGAAACAGAACTCACTCTCTGCTCGCCCTGTGATGTCGCCGCTCCACACTTCACAGCTGGTTAGAGAGAGAGAGCTGAGCGTGTCATGAGCAGACATTACCGATGAGATGCATCCAGTGAGTACATTGAACTATCAGGGGCATTTATCATAAATCCATCATACATAGAGAGTTTGCAATCATTCCTTGACATCTTTCTCTGCTGTAATCGAGTCATGGTCCTACCTGTTACGCTCTGCCACAGTGTCTCAGCAGCTTGGTTCAAAACGAGGCCGAACTGACCGGTGGGAGGACCGGGACCTTTCCTCATGGGTCGCTGCACAAACCGATTAGCCCGTGTGGTTTTGGGCGGTTCTGGGCCGCTGCTGAGAGCGCAGCTACAATAAAAGGTCTGGTAAGTTGACTTTTCCTTCTGATACTTTTGCGAGTTTAATATAAATTGAGTTTACACCAGTACGTACTGCCTTCAGGAAATAGCCATATCCCCAGAAGTCGGATACTGACAACAACTCTCCCTTCTACCACCTAATCTGCGAACAAGCTTCTTTATGTTAAGATCAATGAAGGCAACCCTTTACAACCCTGGATTTAGTCAGCAGGATAAGGTTTGTTATTTCATGCGTGTACTAACCAAAGTAATTGCGTATTGTGTGTTTGGCTCAGATTTTAGTGCACTGACAGACGGATCTGGTGAAGGAAGATAATGCACTAAAATAAATAATGTTGGTGCCATATTTGCTGCTATATGTTTAGTTAGTACTGAGAAAGTGGAATGTGAAAAATATAAATGCCTGTACAAACTATAATGTAATTCAAAAAGGACTTTGACGATAATCTTTTTTGGTCGATACTATTTTACATACTGGGAGAATAAAACACCTCAATTTCTGACGTTAGAGACAGCAGAGAGATAAAGAGCTGCAGGATTGAGTTTCTGATTTATTCTTCAACCCCACAGATATTTTCTGTCATCTGCGGAGATAAAGAAGAACATGACACAAAGGACACAAGGAGCACCTAAAGATTTAAAGTTTTGTGATTTAAAAACAACTCTCACACAAAAGGCCAGACATGGAAATTGAATAGAGGCACAACACTTTGAATTGTCAACACATAGATCATTGCTACAGCCCGGAGCTGCACTACTGACGGATCCATAGAAGGATTAATGTTCCTTTGTCTGAACCTCTGGCCCTCAGCTGGCTGATATAAACCGAGGAGAGAAAAACAGAGAGCAGGTGTGCTTTCTCATGATATCTATGTCTGTCTTATACGTCCCCGTCTTCTTCTGTGTGTGTGAGAGAGTCAATTAGTGTGATTCACAAGTGACGTCATTGTCCATTGGCATCACACAGACCTCACACAGTTACAGGCATTTCACTGTTCTGTTTGATTGGATCTTGGAGCAAAAGTGAGGTTGAACATGTCGCCGTGTCATCTGAGCAAGCTGCAGCAAAACAACAGAACACAGTGTGAGAAGTGAGTGGGTAGAGCTTCATGTCTTGTCCTGCAGAGAAACTTCCCCTAATGTTCCCATGAAAATGACACAGTGCTGAAGATCAGCTATTTCCATAGAAAAACAATATATTCAAAATCATGTATGCTATTAATTGTATTTCTTGTACAAAAACATGTTATTTTATCCAGTAATATTAATAAGCAGCTGGGAATACAGCAAAAATACCACAATCATGTTAGGTTTTAGTGTAAATCTGGACCCACAAGACAGATCACAAGAACTGAGGTGAACATCAGTCAAGTTCTTCTATGGCAAACTTTGCAGATTGAGGGGGAGTTTGGCTTGTGAAAGTGGGAAGAGGTTTGGTGTTTTGGCGGAGGGGGAAGAGGCCAGGGGTGATTGCTGGCGAGTGTGAGGGAATGAGGCAGTTATAGACCGGCTGCAGATGGAGATGAGGGGAAGGGAGCGGTTGCCGCCTGGAGCAGTCAACACAGCAGAGGAGACGGGCAGAGACGCTCAGAGAGTGACAGGAGACTGGTGTTCCTTCAAGTGGCGAGCTGGACGATCCACAGGGAACAGGCAGACAGTCACTGAGCTGTGCGCTGGCAGTTGAACAGACAGAGCACTAACGAACAAGATTTGGCCGCTGCGCGAAGAGCGGTGAGCTGGACCGGCCGTTATACTGCAGCAGGTGGTGGAGCTGATGACTGAATGCAGATCAGGTGTGGAGGAAGACTTGGAGGGAACAGGAGCTCAGGAGGCCACGCCCAGCTGCACAGACCAACACACACACACACACACACACACGCATGCACAAAGACAAACTGGGGACAAACAAACAGAAGGGAAGGGAACACAGCAGAGCATACAGGGAAAACAGAGCCAACAGAACCTAATCGTAACAGTTCATGGTGTCCATGGTGGAAAGGTGCGCTCGGCAGGTGTGCTAAACTCAACTGAGCAAATTTGTCCCTGAACGTGATGAAAACGCCTGTGGTGTGTAAATAAGTGCATACATGCACATGCATGAACGTGCAGTAGCCTACACTTAATGGTCCTGGTTTGAAGGTTTGAACATGTGATTAGCTTTATTAAAATGTCAGTTGGAGACAGTGTTTTCAACCAGCTCATGGAGCTAAGGTTAGTTTAATTATCTAACTAGCTTCAGCTGATGAGATCTGCCAACAGTTGTTTTTCCAGCCGACAAAACTGATGGCTGCTGACTGGAATGAGAAGCCAACTTTTTGCTATATTTATTACCATTAATTTTGAAGGTAGATCTGTCACCGTTAGCACTGCAAAGAGGCTAGAATTAGCAAACAAGCTCTTATCCAAGGTCAATTATTTGAGTCTCTGTGGCATATTACAGAGACATGGTTTGTCTCATCCCTGCTGTCTGTCATTACTTCACAGTGGAAAGATGTCGCATCTCAGACAAAGAGGTTTTCCATTTCAAAACTTCTGTCTGCCTTCCCTTGTATAAACCTTTTGATCAACCACTAGATGCAAAAATACATTAAGATTTCAATCCGGTTTTTACCTCTTCCCCCTGCTATTCACTTGTCACTTTTACAATGTGTAATCATCAACACAAATAATGTTTTGATTTCAACATGCAAGGTTTGTGCAAATACATCAAATAATTCATAAAACCAAACGTTTCAGACACAGCAGATCCATCAAGAATCCAATTTGATGTTCAATTTGAACGTTGCAGCAGGGCAGCGACTCACCAGAGACATAACTTTGTTTGTTTGTCTGTGAAAGTTGCAGAGGTGCCAAATAAAAGTGTGAGAAAATCATGTTCTCAGTCTGTCCAGGTGACATAAACAGCCAACAACATACAGGCTATGACGCACATGTCAAATGTGCCTGCACAAACATACACACACACACACACACACACACACACACACACACACAAGAAAACCTGAGACGAATGAACTTCTGTGCTGCATAAGCAATTAAAGAGAAGCAGAAAAAAGAGCTGAAATGACGGAGGGTGATTATCACTTTGCTGGGAATGTAAACATAACCTGTTCTCCTGACTTAAGCCTTTCTTCCTTACATCATCACTGTTCAACACACACGCACACACACACGTCTACTTTTGTCACTTGTGGGGAACTTTTATAGACTTGTATTTATTTCCTACAGACCCAAAAATCAGCTTTTTCTCAATTGGGGACACTTGGTGATTTTGAACCCAACGTCTGTAGTCTGAATTTGTCCCCAAAAGTGCCTTAAGTCATAAACACACACACACACACAGTATATACAGGCAGATCATTACCTGCACCTGTTCACCATTAGGATCCACTTTCACTTCTCATTAGTAATTCAGCCCGATGGTTGGTTGGGTGTTTTCAGGAAGTAAAACTTTTTTTTGGACGTTACCATGGAAAATGATGAAGTCCTCAGACCGTTGGATCAAAGTGAACATGATTTTTTGTGGCAACACATCAAAGATGGAGCGGCAGACCAGAAGGCCGCACACTGATCACAGTCATTTTGAAGGTTAGCGCAGTTACAGCTTAAGGTTTTATTTTTTTACCTTTAAAGTTTCCATTATCTACCTTCCTGTTGCATGAGAAGGACTTTGTATTGCCGTCCTTGTTTTGACTGTGGTTCCTCGCTCTGTGTAAATGGAGTGTTGTATAAATCTAATAAAGAAAAGCCTGTCAAGGTTATGCTGAAGTTATCTGGAAGGCAGCAATAATAATTTCAATCATTTTATCCTCCTTCTGTTTTGAGGTGTTTTTTCTTTTTAATAATCCATTGAACAACACGTCCAAAACCCTCTTATACAGAACATCGCACATTAATTTTTATACATCTGGCTAATGGGAGGTATTTAGAGAGATATACATTCATGCGTCTCTGGAGGTTGCTGTATTTTCTCCAACTTGTCATAATTTCCTGCAGCGATATTTTTCTACCAGATCAGGAGATTCACTGAGTATGCCGTCACCTGTACAGGCTCTCTCAGTTTCAAAATTAATTTTGGAACAAATTGTATTACTTCATGTCACCCATGGCTATATCACAGCCTTTTGAAAATCTGCTGAACTGGAATGTTTCCCAGAATCCTCAGGCAGATAAGCATTTGTTGTTTGTCTGTGCTGAGAGTAAAATGTTACCAGGCTCCTGTCATCAGAGCCTTTGCAATACTGTGCTTCATGGGCTGAGAGCAGTTACACCTAAAACCTCAGATTAATGACTTGTTTTTCCTCCAGATATGTAGATGTTTGGTAGAATCCTGGTCTGTGCAGCTTTCTGTCTTAATTCAGGTCCTGACCATTTTTCATGAAACAATACCCTGTTACTTTTACTGTATTTATTTACAGTATTCATAAGCATTAGGGATTCCCCGATTGATTGGCCGATTTTCATTAAAAATACGAGACCGGTGGACAGGAATTAATGCTTCTAGTCACCAATCACCTTAAAACCGATCACCTGAGGTTAATACTCTGGTGTCTGCAGCTGAGAGAAGCACTGTGTGCTGTGCAGTGTAATCCCGGGAGCTGGGATCACTGGCACAGAAGCTGAGGGATGTGCTGCTGAGTTGCAGTGAAAATATTCAAAATAAAGCAAACACTTAAACTGACATTTTTTAAAGTGGCTAAAACACATTTTTGTGGATGACCCCGTCCACAGCAGCAGGTGCTCCTGGCTGCTTCTCCAAACTGTGAGCGAACTGACCCGACACTGACTAGAGATAACTACCTCACACAACCCCACGTCAAATAACCGCAACTATCACTTGAAGGAGGGAGCCGCACTGGCAACACTCAAACAAAACGAAACTATCTTAATAAAATGGTCAATGACTTCTTAACATCTTGAATCCTACACTAAGCATGATTCATGAAGTTACTAAAAAGCTAGTTGAAATAATTCTACTTTTCACAAATGGCTCCATTGACAAGGTAAAATGTCTGCTGTGCAAAAAGGATTGCATCCAGTTCCCTTCATTAGACTTTTTTTTAGTCACTCTCCACCTGAGTGATGTGCAAGTTTATTCTTTTCTTTTTGTTAATAGACTAAAATATTTCTCGACATTAATACTCAAAGATGCAAAAATCCTCTGTACGACGATGATGATGTCCCATCTTTCATCTTTTCTTGTGCAAAATCAAAATAAAAAAGGTGCTTGAACTTGTGAACTTCACATTTCACACCTGCTCAATAGAAATGTTATGTGTTCTGACAATATAAAGGGTTTTTTATTGTCTGTACCACAACACATTCTCTCTCCTCCCCCTCTCTCACACACACTCTCTGTAAACATTGACTAAGGAGGACACATTTCATGTACAGAGAGAAAGGAGGTCAGTCAATACAAACTACATACAGTATATGTCAACGACACACCAGCACTTCACGGGCCATCTGGATGCTTGCACAGTGCAGTGAACGTGCACCCATTCTGTCTCCGTGCTTTTTAGTGTCACAAAGTCAATACATTTCTTTCTACGGCTCGAGTCTGTTGACTGCCAGACGGAAAGTTGACAATGCAAACATGATGACAGATGGTTTCTCTTAGTGGCTTGACCTCAGATTACATGACCGAGATTGTCAAAGTGATATTTTGGGTTATTTGACGTGGGGTTGAGTGACGTGGTGTATTACCTGCAATAGATCCGATCAGTGCGCTCCCAGTAAAACAGAAGCTGAGAGAAGTTGAGTGATGTGCTGCTGTGGATGGGGCCATCTGCAAAAAGCCACTTTAAAAACCAGTTTAATTGTACACTTTATTTTGATTAATTTTGCTGCTTTATCTGTCATCAAAAAGCCATTTTCTTTGGAACAACAGTTTGTGAACCGCTGAACTACCATATTACTACACACACAAGTGCATTGTATTACTCCGCAGATCAGCTGTTTGAGTTCAGTTCAATTCAGTTCAATGTATTTCAGTCCTTAATAATATTCATACATAGAAATAAAACATACCAATATTGGACAAAAAGGTGTAGGCTAAAGCTCTAGCTTGTTACACCGACCCTCTCTACATAACTTTGCAGGAATCGGCAACCATACTAGCCAATGAATAGTCAGAGAAAATAGGAACAAGGAGAAGCAGAAACAGAAAGAAACTTCTCACCACTAAGATCAGACACTATACTGTTGAAAAAATAAAAACTGAACATGAAGAAAGACTAGGAGTTCCAGTGTGTCATACATACGGATCAGTATGAGCTAAGAAACTGAAAGAAAGAGCGAAGAGTTGTGAGCTTATGCATAGTAATACATTAGTTCAACATTTTGAAAAAATGTAGTTGTAAAAGGAAAGGGCTGTTCGACAGCAAGAAAAAGTGGTGAAAATATTAAAAAATAAAGCTCCTGGCTGCTTCTCCAAACTGGGAGCGAACTGACCCGACACTGACTAGAGATAACTACCTCACACAACCCCACGTCAAATAACCCCAACTATCACTTGAAGGAGGGAGCCGCACTGGCAACACTCAAACAAAACGAAACTATCTAAATAAAATGGTCAATGACTTCTTAACATCCTGAATCCTACACTAAGCATGATGATAAACACAAACAACACAAAACTGTATCCTCAATCATTTTTCAGCGATGCTGTGGCCTTCACTCTTTCTTAAAGGATTGCATCCAGTTCCCTTCGTTACACTTTTTTTAGTCGCTCTCCACACTTGAACTGACATTATTTTTCCTGTGGGCATTTTTGTTTTTTGTGGTTAAAACACATTCTCCTGCTGACCCCATCCACAGCAGCACATCACTCAGCATCTATCTACCTATCTGAATCTACTGCAGGTAATACACTGACTATAGATAAGTACCTCACTCAACCCCCACATCAAATAACCTGAACTATCGATTTAATTTTGTCTATTTTGAAGTGAAAATTTTGGAATCGGGCTAAATTGCAGAACAAATAAAATGCAGTGTGTTCTTTTAAATACACGAAGCATCTGACCTGACTGAATTCATGCATTTTCTTACAGCCCCATTCTTTGCAAACAAGCAGTATTTCTAAATGACAGGTATTTAATAGCTTGACATTTATTTACCCACTTTAATTAACAGCTTGTTTGCCTTCTCTTAAACCCACAAAAGCCCTGAGCTCCAGTTTTCTAAACCTGCATCCAACTGATAACTACCTCTCATTATTGCGGCCATAATATCGTGGTCTGGCTGTTAATTTGTTTGAATGGACGGTTGTTGAATTTCTGTTAAACCAGCAGTGTAAACACTGTTGAATCAATGGTCTAATTAAACACTTGCAGCTTGAATTAATGTTGAAACACTGCAAGTATTACACGAAAGAATCAATGAGAAATCTTTTCTGTCTCACACAGCACAGCAGGGTGGTCAGCAAATGAGCCGTTAAATAAATGATAGCTTTCAGCTACATTCTGAGCAATCCACTAGGCTAACTATAAACCGAGGAATTTCTTTTTGTCTGTCCTTTGATTTGCTCAACAACCGCTCATCTGATCAACTTCAGACCTGCGAGTGTATCATTGAGGACCCGAGAAGTGCAGCGTCGACTGTTTAATTGAATAAGTGGTTGTTAAGAAAATCGACAGATTATTTTCTTTATTTTAAATCGTAAACTGCACCAGCTTGAGGGGCACTGCCCTAGCATTACAGGGATAAAGCCTCATGTGAATTCAGTCACGACATCAAAAGTGTCACAATGTATATTATAAAAGGAGTGCTCTGTCTATTTTATAGGGAGGAAAAAATCTGCACAGTCACCCTTAAAAATCTGAATGAGAAGCATCATGGAGGGAACCTTAAAGCTGACTGGTCTTGATAATGTGAGTGTGTGCTGTGTTTTTATCTGTGAATCGAACATGGCGGGTGACACACCTGCACCTGCAGCACTTTTTGCTTTGTGCTAAAGCCTGCGTTTTCACACTGTGTGTTCCAGTATGTGGGTGATAGTGTATGAGCAGAAATATGTGTCACTAGAAAATGAATCTGAATCATTTATATTTGAATTGAGTTGCTCAACTTCAATAATTGCAATAAATACTAAATTTGAATAGAGAAGTGGATGTATATACAGAAGTGAATTTTCAATGAGGATTAAATACAGTTTCAGAGCAAATGGATTCAATTTTCAATTTCCAAGACACTGAACACAAATTGCTCCCCATGGTCGGATCAGTGCCCTGCATGGTTAGCTCACTGATGTCAGTGTGAATGTGTGTGAATGGGTGAATGATTCACAAATTGACTCACAAACTGTATTCTAGTGAGGCACGAAGAGGATCTTACATTTAAACTTATAAATTTGAACTTTTTTACTGTTTCATAGAGTTGCATGTTTGTTAAAGGAAGAAAGACTTTGCTGTAAGGAGCATATACTTTCCAAGCAATGAGACAGTAGAGAGAAAATCTCATCTGGACTCCATCAAAACTTAAATCCAGAAATGACATGAAATCCTGGTTGGATGTCGTTTCTTCAATGCATGTCTCAAGTTTTTTGTTGTGAGAACACTTTGGGGCAAAGAGCGCTGATGACTTCCAAAATTCATATTTCACTGTCCCTGTGTAGGTCAGGCTAGGAAATGAGGGACAAAAGACTGTCACTTAAAAGAAGAACAAATAAATGAGAGGCATTCTGAGGCATTCTAACAACAATGAAGCCAGGGAAAACAAAAAAAGAGAAAAAGGAATGGAGAAAATGGCATAAAGAAGTGAAACTAGACATTCCTGTAGCTCCCATTCTGCCGCAGCTCATTTCCCTTAGGCAGCCCCTTAAGGCCCTTCAGGACTAACCTAAGGACGTCGAATGAGGAATTTAATTGACACTCTGTGTAGGAAATCCTGTCTCCATCTGTTGTAATGGTTTTGCTTTTTCCATCAAGCCTCTGATAGCCCCTTCAGCCCCCATGCCCGAAGCTATGACCACAGAATTGTTCCTCAGACTCTTTTCCAACACACATCAGCCATGAAATTGAATCCTGCCATGACAATGGTGGGATGCATCTGAAAGGTGTGCAGGGATGAAAAGAAACCTCGGGTGTTGTCAGACATGTCAGTTCGAATGCACACAGCCACGCACTGATGCAACATTATATCAGACCCTAAAAAGATGAAACAAGAGAGGAGGATGCTGCAAGAAAGACATGTCAAAAAGATGTGACTGAAGCACTGACCCTCAGAGGAAATTTTATCCAGCTGAATTACTTTTTGATTTAGTGTCATCTTTACAGTCTCGTACATTTATTATATTATTTCAGGGGTTTTCCAGCCTTTTATGTCTGACAGACCCTCCCCTCTTCAGTACTGAGCATGAGAGGCAGTCTGGATCTATAGGTTACAGATCATGGCTCCTCTCACTAGTGATGGCCAAATGATGCCTTGTGAAGCAGTGAGGCTTTCCAGGCCATTGGTTTGCCAAAAGGTCCATTACTCGAAGCTTCAATCAACAGCACTCACTAGCAACATCTACTGCTCAAGTTAATGTGTAGCAGCCAAATGAATATTCATAAAGCACAATATAGCTTTGCTATTCCTTCTATGACCACTGTGCTTTCCATTATGTCTTTGACTCATTCATTAAAAATATTCATAATCTAATTAATGAAAGATGAATGACTGAATGTGATGAATGAATCAATGTAATGAGGTTCAGTGCTTGTGGGAGCCACAATATGGGGGGTGGGGTGGTTATTGATTTTTATTGCATAAATATGCAATATAAATGATACAATAATTGAAAAATGCCTGCATTCATCACGTAGATTGGGGATCAGGCAGTGGTGGAGGTTAGTTTATTGATAACTGTGGACCAGGTTTTATTACAATCAGCCGTTTCATGGTTGAGGGAGGCGTACATGTTTTTCCAGGGATATATGATCTTTTAGAAGATTCTTTTACTGTGAGATGTTTAAGATTTTTTAATTTCCAGTTTAAAAGGATGGTGATAATTAGAGCTCTGAGGAGACTACTAGAAGCGGTGTTGTGTAATTGTAATTCTGATAGGTCACCCACAATGCAAACCTCTAGGGATAAAGGGATGTGGCAGTCCAGTAACTGAGTCAATTGATCTGTGACTTGAAGCCTGAGTGGTGAGCAGTGACAAGTGACCTGAAAGTCTCAGATGTGTTTTGTGAACAGTGTGTGCAACTGTCCGATTCAGTACATCCCATTTTGTGTCATTTTTCACCAGTCTAGTGTATTCTATTAAAAGCTTTAAACTGTTAATTGTAAGCTGGTGTTATTGCTCTTGTTGAAGTTATTTTTTCACTTCTGAATCCATAATTTGGCATTAGTACAAAGGTCTCGTTTCCACTGTAAGAGATATTGAGGTTTCTGTGTTTCTGAGACTTTTTTGATATGTTTGAACCTGCAAGATTTAACATTTCCTTTATTGGATTTGGATGAGTTCGACTGCTGGTAGTTCCTTTGAGTTTTGAACAGATGGTTGATTTTAATTGCAGTTATTCCAGAAACTGTTTATTCCCTATGCCTAACTTCTAGGTTAAACATTGAAAATTCCTTTGAGTGATATGGTGAAAATGGGCAATTCCTTTATCTGGAAGGATAAAGGTGGTGAAATCTATCGTTTTTTATTACTGGAGAAGTTTGGATTGTTCCAAACTGGTGAGCTGAGGGATGGTATGACTGTTGGGTTGGTGATTTGAAATACTTTATACCAAGCTGACAGAGTTAAAGCTATGGCTAGGTTTTGAAAACTGCTGTTCTTTGATGGTTTGGCTGCTAAATGAGAGGTGTCATACATGTATGTCATTGCATAATGCTAACCAGGATTAGTCAAGTTTGGTGGGAGTGAGCTATTTTGTTAAATATTTGAGGTGAGGAGAATTTAAAGTTTGGCTTCTAATCCTTCCTTAGATTTCGTTTTTTTTTAGCATTAAAATGGAGTTTTATTTTTCCAATAGAATTTGAAAGAAGTTTTGTGCTAACTGAGTTAAGGGATTTAAATCAGGAAATGTAAGGAAAAATTGAGACCATTGAAAATAAATAACTAATATTTGGTAGGATTGACATTTTAATAGCTGTTATTTCTCCAGGAAGGAAACTAGTCTGGTCTGATCTTGTATTGATATGCGTAGTCTGAAAAAGATTTTCTTTCCATAAAACATCCTTGCAGGGATGAATGATTGTCCAGAAGGAGTAGTAACACATCATCTGCATAAAGATTAATTTCATGCTCTGCATCTGATGTCAGAATTCCTTTGATATTGTGATTTTGTTGTATTTCAGTTGCTAAAGATTCGATGAATAAAGCAATGAGAGATGGAGAGAAAGAGGTCATCCTTGCCTGCTGCCGTTGTTTAGAATGAAATTTTATGAGATGAACCCATTGGTAGTGACGCTGACCATAGCTGATGTGTATAGTGCCATTATAATCAATACATCACTCTCCCAACCCAAATTTTTGTAAGGTTCCAATAATAATTTCCAATTAACTTTGTCAAATACAACTGAAAGAATCAATATGTTGGATTTTTGATGATTTGAAAGCTACATTAATTTGAATAGTTTGGTTAGTTGTTAGTAGATGACTTTCTTCCCTTAATAAAGCCTGTAAACCACTCTAAAAAAAAACTACTTTCCATGGAAACTGGCTAAAGCCTGCTTGAAAAGGCGCTAAATGTCACTAGATGATGAGATATACCAATTAGCATATTCATGACATCATCAGGTTTTATTTGCATTCTGGCTAGTGTCAGCCAGTTTTAGCCCTTTAGTCATGATCAGCCCCTGTGTGACTTTTTGGGCTTTTTGAAACTGTAGCACTGAACTGTCGCTGTGTTTCATGAGCTATAACATGAAACAACATTCACCAAAGAGTTTTCTGTTCAGTTTTCTCTGGATCGTTTATTGCATAAAAAAGTTTTGCACTTTTACATGTCAGTATAGGCCGTTCTCCACAGGGTGTTCCCCAATGACTATTGTTTATTGTGCTCCCCAAGCAGCACTGCACGCATTGGAGATCACAATAAATCCCCCCTCCCCTGAAGACAACAGAAGAGAAGCCAGACACAAGACTGAAAAATACACAAAGCCATTGATGCCATCGCCTTATGGTAATAAGAACACAACAGGCAGCAGCAAAGCAGAACCAGTCAGCATAATAAGTGAGAATGAAAGCTTGTCAGGTTGTATGGACCACCTCACACCTTCATTGAACATGACTGCTGACTGGTTAGCTTACAGTGCCTGTAAAGTGGCTGCTCAACCAGAACTAACCCCTCAGCATCAGGGTTGTTAATGAGTGTATTTTACAGGATTATTCCCAATTATAAGATTTTGAACACAGGAGTCATATTTTCAATGTTTAATCCAGAAATTTATTAGCATGTTTTCCTTTTACGGTTTCCTGATTTCCAAGGCACGACACTATTTAGATGTAAAACAGTGATAATTAAGGACAAGTCTGACAGTGTTATTGTAAAATCAACCCACCTCAGCAGGAGAAGTAAAAGCCTAAAGCTGTGTTGTAAAAAGAAATCGAAAAAGGCTGTTTCAGGGAGTCATTCAGTGCCTGCATATGTTCTTCAGACTTAATTTAATACATTTATAATCTCATTCATGATTTTATGTAAGACTCACATTACTGTTCCTCTTGAAGCAGCTGTATGTAAGTTTTCTCTGCTTCCGAATGTGGTTTCTTGCCGGGAGCAAGTGGTGGTGATGGTTACTTGCCAAGAGCTTCAGCCATCACTGCATTTACAATACAAGAGGTTATAGTATGCCCTCTGAGCAGCGCTACGTCTTCAGGGTGGACTGGACACTACAGTGACACGCTATCAGTAAATGACAAGACAGTCAGCCATATCAGGGCCTTGAGACTTTGTATGAAGTTGCGAGGGTTTCCTACAGTTCACACACATACAGAAAAGCATGACCAGCTGAAGTAGCTGGACATGTATGGCATCACACAGGTCCCTCTCACAGCAGATCTTGTATATTAGATGTTAGAGTTGAGGAGAGAGTTGGAGTGGCTTCCTGTTGAGCCGGGACCGTGGGCGACTGAACAAACTGGGTTGATGTGTGAAAAAGATAAAACATGAGAGAGAGAGACACAGAGAGAGAGAGAGAGAGAGAGAGAGAGAGAGAGAGAGATCGATAGCACAGTATAGTGGTGATCATCCCAGGTGCACAGGCTGCACAGCCCACTGTCATCTCCCTCTCATCTGTCTCCCTCCACAGCTAACTACACTGTAAGGCAGGCAGCAGTCGGCTGTTGCTGACTTGCTTTACTTTGAAAAAGAAAAAAAAAAGGATTTCTCTCATGAAGTTAAAATCCAGAAAATGCAAATGCTTTAAATAATTGTGCATCCTGCAGCAGTAACGGTGCAGAAGACAGACGGGAGGAGCAGAGCGGCGGAGTGAGGTTCAGGATCACAGACAAGAAAAACTTGCCTGTGGTTACCTTACCCTGTGGTTGCTCTTACTGTTACTTCTATAGCGGCTTTCTGAGGGCAAAAGCCCAATGTGCAGAGGTTGGAAAGAGTTCAGTTTATTCCTAACATTCAGATTTCTGTACCACATGCGCATATTGAAGGATAAAATACTTTACGCCTAGGTCTCAAACTAGATACAGTCTCTGTGGCTTTCTTAATAATGTAATCAGTATTCTTTGTGAACGTTGTCTTTAATCGCTGATATTTAAACACACACTGGCTGTTTTTGTGGGTGGGTCCAGTGATAGTCAAAAGTTAATCAAGAGTGTCTTGTGTGTTGCTAGAAGGCAAAAGAGGTGATCAAATCAATACCTTGTCAATCAATACCACCTGTTGTTAGACACTGTTTGTGGTCTATTGGACATAAAATCCAATAGTCAAACAAACAAAATAAGAGTGCACTACATACATACTATACTTGTCTGGTTCCAGCTGCAACATCAGTATCCCACCTTTAGACTTTTTATATGCAAACTGGAGGATGTCAACAGCAGCAGGTGTTCAATGTTTATTTAAAACTTCTCTCTGAAGATTTTAACTGATTATCTTCTTAGATTATTAATGAGTTATGAGTTTATGCTTTTGACACTGATTACATAACATGTCTCAGTCAGAGTTGATAAAGTGAGCACGATGCAGACCATTTGGAGAAAGTAATGATTTAGTGACCTCTGCTGTTCAGTGTTTAGCATTACAGTCAATGGAACTAAAGAGAAATGTCTTCACATGTTTAATTGCTTATCAACAGTATCTTTGATCTACATGCTTTCTTCACAGAAGCATATATACACTCACTGAGATCTGTCCGTTGCTCCTGGGTTTCCTCACACTGTCAGGCTGCATCCCGCTCACCTCACAATGTGCCTCAGTGGCCATACAACCTATACAAGCTCACAATGCTGTCTGAAGTGCAGCCCCATGGCTAACGTCCACACTCCTCCCCCTAAACACAGAAACATAACAATATTGTCATTGGCAGCTATTTTACAGATCTCTCTGCATCATTACATGCAGGTAGCCTACATACAGCCAATAAACCATGTCATAAATATTCCAGCGTGCAGCCTATTGGACTTTTCTGTTATTTGCAAAAATGCAAGCAGCTCTTTGCATTGGCAACATTTGACTACAATTGAGAACATTAAAATGCCATAGTAGTAGTACATACTTTACATAACACTGTACAAACACAGCAGAAACTAGTTTTTGAAAGTATTTTTGCTGCCTGCATATTCCTGACGTGACCTGCAAGTGGCCTTTTACAGACTGAAACTGCTGCCACCCTCAGAGAAGTCAGGTAGAAGAATAAATGCATCTTGCAAAACAGGTTGTGCAAGTGGAAAACTAATTAATATAACATAATTATTTGCCAAACTTCACAGTCACACCCAGAGACTTAATTTCTTCACCATCTAGGTGTTGGTTGATGACATGTTTGGGCACAACACTTTTTTTTTTTAACGGGAAAGAATTAGCACATTATTAATGGGACTGCCCTGTGTCTTTAAGATAGAAGAGATTATTGACAGGCTTCGCCCTCAGATGGTGTCACACTATTGTTAGTGATTTTAGTGAGAAAAAAGCAGAGATACAAACTTAAAATTACAGGAAAAAATTGTCTAATTGTCTATTAACAGGACTCGCTTCTGAGGAAAATATGTCCTTACAGGATGTTATGGGAGAGAACTCTTTGTTAGAGTTACATCATGTGCTGTGTCACATCATGTATCATGTCACATCATGTGCCGTGCTCCAAGATGGGGATATTTTGGAGAAAGGATATTGTGTCGTGGCTTTTACAGCCTAGTCATGGGGAAACGGCAATTTTTCTATATGTGCCTATTTTCTGAAATATAGCACACTCACTGCAAACAAGATTCGTCAATGCAAAGATACAGAAGGCAGACAGATCAATAGCAATGTGGCACAGCAGGACAAGACGGCATGTTGTTCAGCAACCTGCTGAGACACAGTGCTGCACATCTGGAAGAGTATCCCAGCAGGTTAACAGGTGGAGTTCAGCGGGATCAGGGTCGAGAGGGTCCTTCCAGCTGCCACATGGTACATCAACAGTATTTCCTGTAACCAGAATAGGAGCAACTACTACTGTCTCCTGGAGGATGAAGGATGCAGTCTGGCAGACAAAGGCAGACAGAAGCCATCAACCAGACTGATGAACGGTTGTGACAAAAGAGAATGAGACAGAGGGAGGGAAAAAAGAATAAAACAGACAGAGGTCAGACGACCACAGACAGTCCAGGAGAGATGAGACAGACTCCTTGGTGCTCATGTGCTCCTGATAGCAGGTTAGAAAGGTGCCACAAATTATTTAGAAAGAAGAACAACAGCCTCATCAACAAAGACAAAGAGAGGTGATTGAAAAGTCACACAGGGGAATAGCTACTGATTTCAACAGTGATTATTCTCCTAACAAAAGAAAGAAAGAACAAACGAAATAAAGTGATGGACCATTGGCAGATTTCTCAGGGAGAATTAGCCGATACATGAGGACCCACCCTCAAAGACTTTCTGGCCTTTCAACTTTCAACATAACAATTCAAGTGATAATCATTCTTTTATCAATATAACAGATTTTCTTTTCTTACAATTCACAATCAGATTTCTGGCACCTTAATTGTAAATGAATGTAAATTTGAACTGGTGATGTTAAACGTGTGTGGATATTCTCTCCGCTGATTTGTCCACTGGTAAAATATGGTATTTGGTTTCAGTGCACCATCCTCTTCTGACCTGCACTGCTATTCTTTCAAAAACAAAATATATAAATACTTATTTTTAATAAAAAAATTACATGCCACACAATGACACATAAACAAAGAGCGGGATCCTGTAGAACTGTTAAAGTGGTGAGTTCACCATTTGTTAAAGGTGAGCAACAGATAATCCACTTTATATCTTAAATCCATTAAATCCTCATCATTCAGTTTAGTTACTTTCAAATTTAAAGTCCATTTTCTTAAAGAGTGATTGTTTAATCCTGATCCACCACTTCATCCCATGACAACAGTGACTGTTGTCACCGTCACTCAGGTTTTTCTGTGTTGGGGCTTAACCTGAGCTTCACGCTGATCCTGACCGAATAAGCCTTCTTCACAAATTCAGTGGTGTTTCCCTTTAAACGAAAAAAAAAAAACCCCGACGTAACGTGACGCAGATGCTTCCATCCATATACCCTTGTGCCTCTCCTCACGCGGCAACCATCCAGCCTGCATCCCCCTGGCCCAGCCCCCCTTCCTCCCCCAGCCTTCTCCTCTCCTCCCCTCCTTCCCGGGCGTGTGAGCCCGGATCACCGCTCCATCCAGCGGAGCTCTTGGCGAAGAACCGCTGGGAAACAATGAAAACCGAGACTATAGATCCACGACAGGACTAAAGGCGTTGCAGGAGAGGGGGCAAATGCAGGTAAGCGAGGCCGGGGCTTGTCATTGACATCACCAGCGTCATTGGCCGCTGCAGAGCTGTCATTTTGCGGAGGATGCGCCTGTGGAGTGGAGATAGTGCAGTGTGCATCAAGGACTGGAAATTATATATGAATGGAGTAACCTTGCAGGAAACGCATGGAGCTTGGCGTTTATTTGAATCCCTGTGTGTTCCGCAGGGCTCAGGCTAATCCCTGCTGTGCGTGTGTTTATTATGATGCAGCTGATGGAGGGATGCTGCGCAGTGCGCTCCGGCAGATGTTTTGCGCGTCTTGACATCCTGTGCGCCCATGTTTGAGCGTGTAACTCCCCGGGGCCTTTGGGCGTCAGATGCACGTTTCCACCGGTGTCAGCGTCATAACAGGCTGGGCACTTAAACGTACTTTTCTTGGTGAATAGAAACGATCCTGACTGCTGCCCTGGCTCTGCACGGAGAAACAGCTCACTGTGTCACAGACCCAAAGTAAGTGCCGTCCATGTTTGTAGGAAGCAAAGTCGTGACATGTTGCCTGGCGCTGCAGTTTGACCTTGCAGCATTTTCTGTTTTTCAGGACCGCACATCCCACCTGACAGATAACAGAAGCTCAGCTGCTTTCTGTGTGGCTTTCAAATGTTGTGAGCGAGTTGCTCTAATCACATCAAGGCTTCATGCAATTTCAGCGAGGCTGCAGCCCATGGGGTTAGCCCAGTGCTCATTGGATTTACTTCAATTTATCTGCCAGATCCTTACAATAAAAACCTAGAAGCCTATTTCTTAATGTGACACCAAAGAAGAGTCAGAAGGACCGGGTTACAGTGTAGGGCTGAGTTTGGTTGGAGATTCTGTCAGTAACCTTGGAACAAAAACATATGCTTGTTTATATATACATATTATTGTGACAATTGATGGTGACTGATGGTCTGACTATTGTAAGAATTAAGCATGTCGATACAGCAAAATACACCACATACTCACAGGCACTCCTGAATGAATATAGCATTGGCTGGATAATGACACAATGGGCCCATGGGACAGACATGTACCCACCCCACACCCCAAACATGAGCCAGACATCCAGACTGAAACGGATGCTTTGTGCTCATTTCACATCTCTTTGTATTTGTTTTGCATCTTTGTAGTTGCTTTGCATCTCTTTGTTGCTGGTGTTGCTGGTTTGTGTCTCTTTGCAGCCATTTTGTCCTTCTTTGTTGTTGTTTTGTGTCTCTGAACTCTTGACTGACTTTCCAAACACAGTCACATCTGGCAGATGTTCTGGCCCAGGGCCCCCCTGCCCCGTTGTAGGCCCGCTCTATAATCCTCTCATGCATATAAAAAAGAAATGTATTTTATGACTTCACGGTGTCTGAAATGCAGAGGTGGGGGAAGCAGAACACAACATGCCCTGGCTGCAGAGACAGAGCTCAGTGTTGTTTACTGTCCTCTGCTACAGGTCACTTTTGTCCTTTGCAGCATGGCCATCTTGTCAGCAGCAGGCTCCTCCATTCGCAACCAATGGCAGCTCTCCTTCTGCTCACGTTCCTCACAAGTGGCGGATTGACCGTCGCCATGGTGACTTGGCAGTTGTTTGCACAGCATGGTGTTTGCTCAAATGCGCCCATGTTGGGAAAATCTCTAATTCTGTCTCTTTTTCTCCTGTAATAATCATCAGCACAAACTATTATTGATCTATAAGAGTGCAGCACTGCAGCAGTGGTCTCTGCATGCTACACTTCACTTCATCTCTGTATTTGTGTAAAATCTCCATAGGCCTCTTGCACACAGAACATGCAGCCATCAGTCTCCTCTGGACTGTTGGTTGTATTGTCAGTCACAGCATTTAACTCCACCACTACTCATGCTGCTGGGGAGGAGCAGCATTTCCATATAAGTGGATTTAGTCTGTATGAAAGGGAAACATGCCACTGCCAATCTCAGTGGTTTTCATATGGGGTGCTCTGTTTTTACATGATTATGTAATAAACAGTTTTGTCCAAGTTATTAAAATGCCTTTCTTTATTATCACCCATCATGTTAATATGGGAACATGTTAACAAATCGCTTCCCTTTTAAACATCCAGCAGATGTGGAGCAACATGAGCGTCATCGTTTGCCGCTCTATTTTAGTCTCCACCAACTCCTGAGGGGAAAACTTGCTGGTTAGCTGCACCAGTATGTTAACCATTTGTCTCTAATGTTGCCTGTCAACTGTTGGTGCTGTGCAGGTAGCACAGAGAGGGATTTTCGTGCCGCCTGCCGCAGCCCTGAGAGCGAATCAAAACATTAAAGCTACAAGCCAGAAAACCAAAACAACCAGCTGAAAGTTACTATCAAGGTCGGTAGAGCTGAAGGGAGCTGCAGAACCGGATGTTTGTCACTTATGTGTGACCCTTTTCACATACATGCGAAATATTTGTTGAGGTAATCCTGTGGTCCTAACTTGCCTTGAGGCTCCAGGTATGAGGCGTGGAGACATGCTCCTAATTGCAGCCTGACCAAGAAAAGAAAAGGATCCAATGTTATTCATCAATTAAACAATAATTATTTTGAAATCAAAGTATACAACTGTATCTGGGGCATACCTGGGTTCTGAATACATCCCATGATATATGAGTTGTAAAGTGGAAATGTGGAAAAAAACAAAAAAAAGGGCATAGACTATTTCTGTGCTAAAATATATCAATAAACCTGTTTATTAAACACAAAATAAACTGAATATCGTATGGGGTAATAAAGATAACATTTGCACAATATTTTGACCCCTGACTGTTCTTGTAGGCAAACAAAAATAATGACAACTTTCAGCATAAAAGGAGCTACAAACTAAAAAATAAGAAAAGTCAATTCAAAATATGTCCAACTTAAAGTGTTTGTGTGTGATACTGTGAAAGTATCACACACAACTTGTATTCAGTAACTGAGCCTTAAAACGAGTCGTCAGGACTTCTGTAACTTTGTCATGTCACAATTAAGCAGTCATGCCCCGAGCCCAGCCCGCCATTCAACCTTGCAGGATTTGGTTTCACTTGTTTACCAAATATATCTTATTACTAAAATCAACACTTCAAATAAAACACACAGGAGAAGTGTAAAATAAGTGGCTGTTAGGCATTTCTCACATTTAAAGCCCAGTTTATGTTGTTAGGGTTTACTTGTGACTCAAAGCGGCAATACTCAATATTTTTATTTTAACTATATAACAAATGACTGTGTAATGTGAGAGGGGTCGCTCCAGAAACAACTTTAAATGCTAATGTTGTTGGATGTGTACACTGGCAAGTGTTTTCTAATGTTTGCTGCATCATCATGAAGATATGATACTATTTTTAGCATAGAATTTACTGCTGTCTTACCTTATCACTGCGTCTTCATCCTGAATGGAGCCTGATGTAGAGAGAGAGAGAGAGACAGATTTTAATGAGTGAACTCCTGTCTCCTCCCACATGGTATTAATGTGATTGTGAATATTGATTTCCTATTTTTAATCAATGCTCTTTGGCTGTCTTGGCTTGGAGAAAAATAGTTTGCACGGACTGTTAGCATGATCACTTAGGCTACAGCGCTCTGGCACGCTTTTAATCGCTGCTTCTTGGCTCACTAATGACAAACCCATGGCATAATATATTTTGAGCTTTTGACCTGATTAAGCAGATATGATTCCCAGTTGTCTCAGATAAGAGTCATGTAAAGTGCCTCAGCCAAACTAGTGCCATGTGCATTTTACACAGAATTTGCAGCCAAATGAGAACTCCTGTCAAAATCCAGAGACTATGGTGCAAAAAGTCTGAAAGAAACCCTTTGCAGGGGATTACTGAAGATTATATGTTCATGTGTTAGGAGAAGGTAAGTTGCTCTCCTCTTCCTCCTTTTTCCCTTTCACCCTGTGTGTGTGTGTGTTGTGTTGATAGTTGGTCCAGTAAAATCTGTGCTGTAGCTTTATTCTTGTGCTCTGCTGGATCTTAGCTAAGCTGGTCTGCATCCACTGCAGCAGCAGGGTGACTCTGCAGGACTGGCCTGATCTGTTTACCCTGTGAAAACTGAAAGTCATCGTTTTAGCTTTGTATTGAACATTAATTACCTTCAGCCTGCGTTTACAGGGAAGGGGATTTGATGAATACGTGAGTATATTCTGGAGTCTGTATACTCTGCTTCACTCTAACGCGTTCTTCATTCTTGGAGTGCATGCATGTTCACAGAGCTAGGGAGGCTTGAAGGAAAAGTGTAGTCGCTAATTATGAAACTATCACTCTGCTCTTGTGCTTCATGTTTTCCATTAGAATTGAAATCACTTCGCTGGCTTGTACTGTAGGCAGAGTAATTTGTATTCCACAGCTCAAAGAGCCTTCACCGCAGTGTCTGCATGTACCAGCATGCATTGCACATCAACTGCTCAAAACCAAACAGCTGTTTTTGTTCTTTATCATGTTTAATGAAAGCAAACACAACAAGCATTACATAAACAACAGCTGAGTAATGGTAACTTGTGTGGATGGTAAAGGTCAAGCAAACCCCCATTTTAAAGGTCCCATATTGTATAAAATGAGATTTCCATGTCTTTTTTGATTATAGATCAGGTTTACGTTCTATATCAATACTGTGAAAGTATCACTGCTCTCACTCCCCAGAGAACTGCACACAGCCTGTATTCAGAAACTGAGCCTTAAAACGAGCCGTCAGGATTTCTGTGACTTTGTGATGTCACAACAAAGCAGTCACCGCTCCCAGCCATGCCCCAAGCCCCGCCCACCTGGACCCACCATCCAACCTTGAAGGACTTTGCTTCTCTGAGTGTTGCAGTACCTGAAATCTGCTATATCTTTATTAGATCAGAATAGATTTATTAGTCAGCCAATCAGAGGAGCGGTTCAGATCCTCTCTGCTGATTGGCTCACCGGCATGTTGTTACTAGAGCTTAGGAGAGGAGCCTGAGAGCGGAGATGTAAAACTACACTGAGATGATTTTTGGTACCACAAATATATCTTCTTATGGATCAACACTTCAAATAAAAAACATGGGACCTTTAACTCTGATAACTAGCAGCTGTGTCCCTGGTGTTCCCTCTTGTACAAGTTGGCAGGGTTTTTATGAATACTCTCTGAAGACACTCTGCAGTGAATGTCCACAGTAAAAATCACTGAAGTGTTGTGATGAATGAGCAACAGGATCTCAGATGCAACTGTTCAGTTCTGCCAGTTCTACCTGGCAGCTCCGCTGTTGTCATCCTGGCATGAACCAGGACTATGAAGACACAGTCTGCTGCTGCCAGACACAATAGACACTACCCCTGTTTAAGATTGTTTTATGCAATGCATGGGGGGCTAGCAGTGAAAAGCTAAGGCAAGCGGCCACTCTTTATCAGAGCTGATGACTCAGCTCTTCATCATTGACTTTTCTCTAAAACCAAAACACTTCAGATAAAGCATGATGCTCACCTTTGTGTTGTTGTTGTGGGGTCATTGTCACCTCTTGTGGCAAATAGGGACAAAAACACCCACTACAACCTTGGTTTTGCAAATGCACATCTGGTTAACCTGTGATAAAAAGCTGCATCTTTCCTTAAACTGTCTCCCACACAGTGGAGGAGTCATTCCCACATGGCCAGCTAGACAGTAGCCAGCGCCACATTGGCTAACATCTAGCTGTCTGGCTTCTAGCTACTAGCCAGGAAGTAGCAGTATCAATGTTAGTCTGAGCCTCTGCCTCATATGTGGATAGCTGAAGGCTGCTAGCTGCTGCAGTGATGCACAGATCACTCACAAGTGTGGTAAACATAAGATATGCTTCAAAAAACAATTCCATTTACATCACTAGTCTTATATTCCAGTCGTTAATGTCACCTTTGTAAACACGATAGCTCATTTTGGTTTTCAATCTTTGTTCTGAGTAAAATATAAACCAATACAGTACTGTGATAAGGTTTTAGACCCTTTAGGTGTTTAGATTCTTCTCCATCATCAGTAGACTGATGTTCTTTGTCACAGTCATATCAGCGATTCCAAACAAAGCTAATATGTAAGTGAATAAGAGGAGGGGCTTGATGAAACGTTGCTCTCATTAGTGTTTGTAAATGATTCTTGATCATATATTTATAAGTGCCCTTTAGCAGGGCCCTGGTAATGTGCACGCTGGCTAACTGTCACACTGTCGAGGCTTACTGGGACATATGGTAGATGTAGATAGAAAAGAGCCATCGATAATGTTATCTTTTCCTACTATATCAAGTCAAACTGTGCTGTGAAAAAGGTAATATATTTGTTTTATATTGAAATCAACAGCATAAATCTAGTATAATACACATCACCCTACTGTACATTTTCCAAATTTTGCATTGACTGTTTATTTTATCATATTTCTTACTACGAGAGGGAGATAGAATATATGGTGCATGATATGTGGTTCAATGTATTTATCTAGCCACAGAATATCTCAAATACAGTAGATGCAGCTTTTATCTGTAACTTAGTGACGTCTCTTTCTGTTTAACATGAAACAGAGTCCTGTGTGTCTTGTTTTCCTCCTTTAGAACTGCTGCAGTCTACAGGGACCAAACGTGGCATTGTGGACTGACAAACACTATCACCTACAAAATTTTAGCAACACCAGAGCAGGCTTCAAAGCTTTTTCATTGGTTTTCCTGATCTCGTTTCATCTACACTGTTCATATATCATTTACCAAAGCAAATGAGCAATTAAATATTTCAGAATTGTGAGTATTTATAGCACTAAGAGAACTTCAAACACACAGCTGTGTTTCCCAGGCAGCATGCTAATAGAAGCTGCTGACTGTGCAGACTGTCCAGATAAGCATATGAATCATCATCATCATCATCATCTGGGCAGAGAGAGACTTTGACTTGGAGCGATGCCACGCTGCTGCATTCAGCTCACAGATGTTTTATTTAAATCAGATGAGCTTCTCAACTTATGGAGTTTGGGACATCGTGTACAGGAATAGAAATGCTACCCGCTTGTTTGGCTAACCCTTATCAGGCAAGGGGCGCTCACTACTCAGAATTTATTGTGTTAGCTAATGAAGAGCTCAGTCTGTATAGTGCTGTATTTGAACGCTGCGGAATGGTGATGGGATAGTTTCTGGATCAAATTTATTTGTATTTATATGTATTTATGTGAGATGTTAAAGGAATAGTTGGACATTTTTTTGGGAAATATATTTATTTACTTTCTTGCTGAAAATTAGATAAGAAGATTGACACCACTCTCATACGTTTACACTATATTTGAAGCTGGAACCAGCAACTAGTTTGCTTACCATAGCATCAAGACTGGAAACAGGGGCAAACATCTAGCCTGACTCTGCCTAAAGGAAAACTCAAAGAAAAACAGCAACTTTCTCCACTTCAGGTCTAATCTGCTGTGTCAGCTCATTTAAATAAAGTTTTACTGTTTGTTCACTTGTTGTAAAAAGACACATAAAATTAGAAAATTAGTAGAAAAGAAGGTTTTTTAACCCAAATACAAAGCATGCTGGGAAGTACGGTATCAATTCAACACTGTTTCTAAATAACATGATTTGATGAGTTTGGTGAAGAATCAGTTGGTCATCTACAACTAAACACAAGTTAACAGAACTTTTTCACCTTGTCACGAATGACAATCTAGGCCACGTCACTAATAAGCAGACTGCAGTCTGGATCCGGACCCAGACATCGTCCTCTCCGGACCAGGATAACCTATAAATTATTGAGAAGCATTACATTTTGATGGAGTAGTTCCATTTTAATCGCGCAGCTTATAGTCTTTACCGCATTGGTCACGAGACGCTACTCAGCAAATTTATGTCGTTTTTCTAAAATTAAGCACTTTAATTTGAGATTCCTAAAAAACTCTCCCTTATGAACATTTTACTTATTACAGTCCTTATTTTCCTTGAAATGAGAAAATGTAATTAACATTAGAGAAGTTCATAATCCCCCTCAGCCTGAGACTTCTGGTGCTACAGGACATTTTACTTTAAATGCTGATTTATGCATTTATATTTCTCAGACCAAACACATTTTAATCCTTCTTTAGGGCACAAAATATGAGTTGGTGTTTTTACAGTGTAAGAAGATTTTTAAAACTTTGGACAAAAAAAGCTCAGTGCATTTCCCCCAATTTTTTGGTGTTTATGCTAAGCTAAGTTTACCACCTTCTGAATCTAGCCTCATATTTACATCAGACAGACAGAGACTTTATTTATCCCCTCGAGGAAATTCATGAGTGACATCAAATTTCAAATCTAACTCAAATAAGCATATTTTCGGGGCGTCGTGTGGCATAGTGGTCTAAGCAGGTGCCCCATGTGTAGAGGATACAGTCCTCGCTGCAGTCAGCCCCGGTTCGAGTCCCGCATCGTACGCCTTTGCTGCATTTCATTCCCCCTCTCTCTGCCTCCCCATTTCCTGTCTCGCTCTACTGCACTGTAAAGGCATAAAAAAGCCCCAAAAAAATATACTTTAAAAAAAAAAAAAAAGCATATTTTCATTAAACTTTAAATTGTATTATATATGAAAAAGTAACATGCTGCACCATGTTACCTCACAGCCCTGCTGATTAGATTAATTGAAATGGAAATGCACAACTTCGGAGTGACACTTTCTGAAACTTCCTGTGGCACTTCTGTCATGTAAAACTGTAAACAATGAGCGGTGACAGCAAATGGTCAGCTAGGTGCACAAGGACAGGTCACTGGTGTACAACTCACCACAGCATCCTGACTCAGCACATTGTTGACTTCTGTCTGATTTAAAATCAAGACAACAAAGTGAGATAACAAATACAGACAGGAGAATAAAAAGTTAGCATTTGTCCATGATTCAGTGGCTCAGTTTGCAAACACCAGCCAGGGAAAGTGCTGAAAATGACCAGGGGGCTTTGGATGACTGTTTATACACTCACTGTTGAATAGGTCTCCTGAATTAGCAGCAGTGAGTCAGTGTTGCAGACCCTGAGGTCGCCTAACAGTCCTGAACCTCTGTTTGCCAGCATTTGCCTGTTTAGGATTGAGACTCTCTAGCGTAGTTGGTGTGAGTCACACTTTCTCCTGCACCCCCCCCCCCCGTGTCCGACCTTAGGTGCAAGTCATGAGTTGCATTACCGCTGCAGTCTGCTCAGTCCAGACAAAGAGGGGAGCTCTGGTACTCCATTGTTTCTGCATTTAAACCCTGTTCTTGCATTATACCGTATCTTGTTTGAACCAGAATTTATGCTCTCAGTTCAGTTCTTTGTCACAGTTTTTCTGCTGTCAGTGTGTGAGGATTTTCATGCACAAACACACATGTATGACGCACCAATAGATTCACAGAGATTAATTAAGGCCACATTTTCCTACATAGCAAGGACAGTCTTTCATAAGAGAAACTGCAGTGTCTCCTCCGCTGCAGACGCAGAGGGGGATGAACAATGGCTGTGTGGTCATGTCTTTCCATACTTATGTGCGTGCAGATTATCATCCTCTATCTATTCACGTGTCGCCACCTCCTTCCATCTCATTGGATTCCCTCTCTTCTTCTTTACCTCCCTCTCTCCCACCCCTACTGTATCTCTTTCTTTTTACCTGCTCTGTGTTTCTGTCTCGTCAGCACAGAAGCTGCTTGCGTGTCGAACGCACTTAGGCTGAGTGAGGCTGGGGATGGTGTTACATAACAGGCCTAACTAAATAAATCCTGTATGATGTGCTGGCGTGTGGTTTGATCTGTTGAGACAGCGGCCAGAGCTGGAGAACATGCTGCCTTCCTGGGCCTATGTCACACTGTGTACAGTAATATTACGATTCATGAAAAAAAATCCAGCATTGTTATACAGACAAGAAATATTTGTATACTGTTTTTACAAGTAATACATGACCATGATGCCATTCTGTCTTTGTCTGTGTGTGCATGATTTTCCATACTTGTTTCTGAGTCATCATCATATTCCCTGTAGCTTTGATCTGAACAGCTCCAGCAGCCAATCAGATTTAAGTAATGGCTGCCGGTTTGTCCCCATTCACCTTCCCTGCTCCCTGTGTTTCCCTCTTCATTGCTTTGAATCTCTCCGTCTTTAATCATGGCCATTCAGTCAGCCAGTTACATCACCTTATTAAAGATTGATTAAGCAGGCTGATGAATGATTGAAACTAAAAAAGCATTAATGAAACAGGATTTAGAGGCATTAGCCCTCTTTACTCCAGATTAAAAAAAAAAAAAAAACATACAAGCTGGAAAAAATGTGCAGCACTATAATATGTTTTGATTACATTCAACAACCTGACCAAAAACATCAGATTCTGTCAAACTGTAGAATTTTTTCTATATAAAAATGCTCTATGATTATATAATATTTTGTTTAACATGGTTCCCCACATAAAAAGTGAACATAAATCAAACACTTGTGCTTAGTTCCTCACTAAGGAATTCTGGATCAGGCCTTGTGCAACTTTTAATTGTCCTGGCATGAACAACAACAACTGGAGTGAGATTCTGATGTTTTAGAGATGGTGTTGGGGTTGTTATGATGCTGTTAGTGGAGGTACAGTGTTTCAGGTGGAGATATGTCAGGCCGACTCAAATACAAAACACAGCAGTTAGAGGGAGGTGTGGAGGCAAAAAGAGCAACAAGCAAGCACAAAAATGAAGACAAAATGGTTTTGGTAAAACTGCTGAATAGATGGATGGAGGATTTTACAAAAGAAGGAGAGAAGTTTGATTTTGGTATGAATAAATTGCACACTGTGAACAGAAAGATATAGTTTGACACAGACCCAAATGATATGTAGTAAACCTGGGGTTATATATGCTATGTCCAGCCTTTGACATATCATATTACATGTACACATACAAACACACACACTTCTGGTCGTTCCAGAAAAGAAAATCCAAAAATCATTAAATGACAGAGATCAGAGGAACAATTCTAGATAAATGAAACTAGAGCTGAGATGTGTACAGTAGGTAGATGTGTGTGTTAGCAGGATTTGAAAGAATAACGTGTTGTTGTGTTAGAATATCAGGCTTTAATCCACCTACAGTACTGACTGTAGCGGGAGAAGACGACACAGGTGTTACAGCAGGAAGGTGACTTACAGCAGGTGCTTTATAGTCACACTCTCTCTCACACCCACACCCCCCCCCCCCCCACACACACACACACACACACACACACACACACACACACACACACACACACACACACACACACACACAAAGTGTGAGGCCACTAAGTTATGTGTGATTTATTATTGATGAGAAAAATCCTCCTCATTTCCTCTGTGTGTTTCTATCTTGTCTCTCATTCTCAGCCTGCTTCTCTCTGTCTCACAGCAGATGATGGCAGGATTTTATTTTATTCATGTTTCCATTTTGAACACTTGCATATATTTGCATTTGGCTTTTCCAGCAGCATAATGCAGGGGGAGCTCTGTTGGGTCACTGATGGCCGTAATGATTAAATGTTTGTGAGTGAAGGCAGGCGCTGCTCTGTCCTCATCTCTCGTCATCCTCACAGCCACGTGTGTGTCTCAATACTCACACAGAGGCAGATGACAAGCTCTGACATAGTCTCACACATGAACATACACACTCAGGCACGTGTACACACACACACACACACACACACACACACACACACACACACACACACACACACACACACACACACACACACACACACACACACAGATACAGATGCAAAGGCCCGTTCCCTTCGCTCACTTCTGCTGCTCTCACCATTACTTGGCCTGAGATGAGACAGATGAGTGATTATTGGTTAGTTCTCCCATGTGGCTGGGAGGTGATTGGCTGCTGAAACCTGATGCCCTGTGTTTGCCAGCCAAGTGTCAGCTTGAGTCAGTGGCACTGTGCTGCATGCTGAGGCATCCAGAGCCAGACGCAGAGGCAGTCAGCAAAACTCTGTGTGTGCGTGTGTGCGTGTGTGCGTGTGTGTGTGTGTGTGTGTGTGTGTGTGTGTGTGTGTGTGTGTGTGTGTGTGTGTGGGGTCACTCACTGGTCATGTCTGTGTTCTCCTCCAGGCTCCAGGTTTTGACCGGTGAGCTGCAGAGCAGAAAGTGAGGACAGAAGAAACTTCAGGTTGTGCAGGAGGCTGTCTGGCCCCATGTCTGCCCCTGCTCCAGCCAATCGGAGGTCTGCGTCGGGCTCTCGTCGGTAGGTAGCCAATGAGGAGCCCTGATTTTTCATCTTTCAGCAACAACCCTGGATAAGTATACTAACAGAGACATTTTGGGTTTTGAATAGGAATCCTGTGGTGCCTGATTTTTAATATACATTCATTTGTGATAATGTATATGGATAGTTCATGTAAACAATAAGACCAGAGAAGAAAGACTTAACCACCACTATGTGCAAGTGCACAAAACCATGCATATGTCATTTCCATCACATAAAGAACATGTGCACTTCATGCATACATCACTGGACATACACATGGTTTTCTAGAGTAAGCCAAGGTTTACTCTACATGATAAGCTGGAGATGAAAAATACATTAAGACGTGGAGTGAATTATTGATAATACAGTCTCTACAGATGGTATCATGTAATGATAAATTGCACCTTTTTTGTATTTTCTTCTTATTGGAAGACTGGTGGAGCGGGCAGAAGCATTGATATGCAAACATATGATTGACAGCGTGTCTACATCCATCTATGGCTGTGGGCTCATGTATGTGCACCCAGTTTCATGATGGTTGAGCTTTGTGTAGCGCCTGTAGTCTTGATCTATGGAAATAAAACTGATACTAACATCTACCTAGGTTCAAGGAGCGGTTTGCCTTTAGAAACTCACAAGAGGAGTTAGAATGACGTTGAACAGTTGACAGATTTATTGTTCCACAGCAATAATATAATTTACACAGTGCTGCAATTGTGTACAAACAAAATGAAACAAAAATGTAAAGACAGAGCTCTTTCAAATAAAAAAGAAACTAAACAAAATAAAAAAAATAAATAATCACTCCCCTTCAAGATGAGATCCTCAACTCCAGCACTCATTTGAAATGTCAGAAAACCAAGAGTTCAGTTTCTTTGTTCCTGTGCGGGTGTGTGTGTTGGATGTTCTGCACCTATGATAAGTACTACTACCTGGGTAGAGTTAATAGTGTAAATGCATCATTATCTGGGGTCCATGTGAATTAATCAACATGAACATACAAACACACAAGTATCAGTCCCTAAACACACAGATACAAATGCCCGTTCCCTTTGCTCACCTCTGCTGCTCTCACCAGTATTTGGCCTGAGATGAGACAGATGAGTGATTGTTTAGTTCTCCCATGTGGCTGGGAGGTGATTGGCTGCTGTTCAGATATCTTCTATGGACTGATCCCATGGTTGGCCTCACTGTTTCCACGTTCATCCACAATCTCCCAGCCTAGGCTCTCCATCACAGATTCCTCATAGATTTTATCTGGTAAACAAAAACCAACCTACACAAAGTGCAGAACGATAAGTTACTCTGTTCTCTATGTCTGACATTAGACCTCATCAACTTTTACCCTTCCATCTTATCATTTACAGTATAACCAATAAGGATATACTTCAATTAACATGACATGAATTACTCTTTATCATGACCTCCTTTGGTATTTTAACATAAACAAATGAAATATTTGTCATTAAGTACCTCAAATCACAATATAAAGTGCATTTAAGTATGAACAGATGAAATATGTAGCTTTGCCAGCTTTTTTTAAACCACTTTTACCTGAAACATCAATTTTATACATCACATTTCAATGTTTCTCTTAAAAATGAATATGAATTAAATTAACACTTCAACAATCTAGCTCAGTTCAACCACAATATAGCTGTGCTACAAACACTGAGACAAGTTAACTCTTCTAACGAATGGCTGTAATGTAAATGGGTTTAGTACAATGCGCCTTTAATATTTCATTGCAGCTATGAACTGTTCCACTAATCAAACCAGCAACTGGCGCTGCGTTATTACAATGACCCCCTTCTAACCGAGGCCAACGGTCAGCGGTTAGCCTCGATTAGCACTAGCTATTAGCGTTAGCGATCTTTTCAGAACAATAAAACAACGATACAAAACGCACCAAAGTACAGTGAAAGCTTTAGACAACATTCTCATAACCCCGACTGTTTTCTATGAAAAGTATCTGAACTTGAACAGCAAGTAAAGTGTATTATCTCTCCTCACAGTGGCTAACAACAGACTAGCAAAGAATGTTTGGTTCAACTCACCAGGATTTCAACACTAACAACTCGACAGAAGCTGTCTCCCTCAAGTTCATAGTCGGGATTCTAATAAAGGAGCAGCTTATTAGCGTTGACAAATGGAAATATTCAAGGTTTTACAATTATTCTGTGCTGTTTCCTACCAAGAACTGTTTAGCTGATCTGCAGCACGTTGTCAGGAGGAGGTCACAAGGTCAAGTGTGGGGGTGTTGGGAAAACAGCCACAGGAAACAGCACTTAGCGCCACCTACACCAGGTGTTGCACAGTGTAACAACATGCAACCACAACTCCTAAACGACCAATAGGGTTTTGGTAGCCCTGTTTCAAATGGGTTACATTTATAAAGCTGAGACACACATGAGCATAGGTTCATAAATCTGAATCTTTCTGTTGCTGTGTGTACACGGAGCTTTAGTTGTTAACCTACAGAGTTTTATGCTTCTAGCACCAAAGTACTATGTGTGCCCTGGATGGGTGTGTTTGGCATCTATCTTTCAAAAACTTTCTGAGCACAGGTTTCCTCCAGTTCAACCAGATGTTGTGAGAACTCAGTTCAGTACTACTTTCTAATAAGACACCCATTATACAACTTTTCTTTAATTCATCAGCTTAATTAAATACTTTCTTTCTTTGCAGTCATGGATATATCAGCAGTTCATTTTTCCAATTTTTTTCAGTCAGCTCTAATGATGCTGCTGCCGTGGTACATTTGACAAGAAGATGGACTTAAAATAAGCTTCATGCTTTCAGCCACCTCCTACTAATGAGCATCAAGTTTACTGCAACCTGAATACAGTTTATTGAGTGTGGTATATTGATGTGTTTTCTCCTACAGCTACCGGACTTCCTTTGCCTGTTTACTGGACATGAGTTAAAGATAAGACGGTGTTACTGAGTTTTCGTCGTCTCTCTAGGGACCAGTGATGACCTCTTCTCCATCCATTAAGTCATTCAGGCTCAGACCTCAGTGTTCTCACTTTACAATGCAAATGCTCCAATAATGTATACAGAGCAGACTGTATGTATTATACATAATGTGTACAATGATTATTGGGCATTGATTTAATGCTGTTGTCCAGTTTTACACAGTCAGTACTTTAATACCATGGAGAGCCAGTTTGCTGAAGAATCACATCCTAAGTAATTTTACTGCATATTGCTGAAAATCCAACTATTATAATGTTTTTAAAGTGATTAAATCCAGAATCCAGTTGAGACAAATCATAGGTTTATGAGTGGATCACGGACAGATAAATGCCCTGAACTATAGGCAAGATGTATGGTTATGATGGTTGTGTAGCCACAGACAGATCAATCTGTAGCTGTGGTGTCCTCCTCTCTTTTGTCTCTTTTCCTCAGATTCAACCCTCTGAAGGTGCTGCAGCCCAAACGCCGCTTGCAGCAAATACTGGCGTCCTCGCCCGTGCCGGTGTCCAAGCCGGTGCCGGTGTCGGGGTCGGGGGCGACTGCGCCAGCGGCCACAGCGCCGGTGGCCATTCCTGTGCCCGCCCCCCCTGCGTGAGACACACTTACGTTACAGTCTCACAAAGCATGCTCCATAGCTGTAGCTGTAGCTCCAGCATGCACTGTAGCCACTAAAAACAAGACCAACAAACCAATTAATGCTACCTGTCTTACTTAGACATGGTTGCCCCTCCATTTTCCAACTGACTTTTGGCTAAGTCCTGCAGCCCAGTTACTGTTGCTACGCCTGTCAAGTAGTAAGCAATTAGCCGCACATGCTAACGATTACACTTTTGCTCTAGTGACTGTAGTTTTGGTTAGGTTAAAGAAAAAAAGACACAGATATAAACTCCCCAAGTGCAGACTAGCTCTCTTACTATGGCCTCCAAAGCTCGACAGGCCGGCTGTGCCTAGGTACGAAGCTATTACTGCTCATTGAGGGCAGGGTTTAGTGAACAGTCAGTTGCTGCAGCACTGACCTGCGAATCTGATTTAAAGAGTTTAAAATGTAACAACTGTCCATCAGAGACTAGAGTTAGGTCACAGTTAAATCATGTACAGTATACAGTATAACATGAAAACAACACGAGATCCCAGCTGCTGTTCTCTGTCTTTATATTCAGTTTAGAAGTTGGCATCGGCAATGGCAACAGCACAGACTTCTGAGTTTGCTGTTGTGTTACATTGCATCTGAGTCTACTGATGTCATTGCAGGACAAAACAAGGGAAAGTATGATGTACAGGTGTTCGTTTGCACTCACTGCTGACATATGTTCAGTAGCTTCAGCAGGTACATTTGCGCACTAGAATCAGAGGATTGTAGCAGCATTTGGTTTTATGTATTTTTTCATGGCATGAAGTTGGGTTTAGCGGCTACATGCACGTTAGAAATAGCGCTATTGTTGTGCTGTGGAAGTATACTGTGATCACGAGTGATCACTGGTCCACCACAGTCGACAGCACCATGTGTTATAAACACTAACCAGTTCCCCACCAGACAGTTGGTGAGACACTGCCTGAAATGATATAATGATATTTAACTATCAGTATCTAGGTATGTGGAATGCCTCTTTAGCAAAGTCTCTGTCTCCACCAGAAACAAACAACAGCGTAAAGAAACATTTCTGCACTCCACCCACTCAGACTACCCAACACATGATGTCTGGGAAACACTCAGTTCCTATAGCCGACAGCCAACCACCATGTCCACCAGACCGTCACCCAGCACCCACAGTCCAGACACAGGTCCCGGCAGATGGATGAGATAGACTCTCAAACATTAAACACTGTTGTACTGTTTATTCTGTCCTCCTCCAGGCTCACTGCTTCAGCTGCTTCTGCCCTCCGCCTCCTTCTCTTCTGTTATTGTCTTGGCTTTTGTCAAATATTGATCTTCAAAGAAATACTGAGCAGTCAATATCTGGCCTCCTCCCTCACTTACTGTATCACACAGGACACGTGTGCTCAGCACACCTCTCGCAACAAACTTGGGAAACTGAGCACAAATAAATCAGTTGTACTGTATATGTTGACACATCATTGTGTTAGTGTGTCAAATACAGCAACGGTTGTTGTGTGCAACCCTGTTTCCGTGTGTTGGGTTTTTGTGGAGTTATCGTGTCCTGTGTGCAAATCCTTCATGGCTGCTCTGATTGGTCCCGCTTGTCCCCTCCTCCCTCTGTGGAGGCCAGTGATTGGGCAACAGTCATGTCCTTTTAAAGTAAAAGGTCATTAACATTCACTATGTGTCATGTAATATCACTGATTATAAAACATTGTATTGTTTGTTATCAGCAAGGAATGTCTCGACAGAAGTTGCCCATCACAGTTCACCCTTCCCTTGTCCTGGCTACCACTGATATAACTGTTCTGTGATACTCCACAACTCTCACCAGGATAGTAGCAATGGTTGAAGGTGAAAATGTGTGTTTATTTAACATTTTTTCAACATTACTATTAAGATGATACAGGAGTAGTTTTATTTGACCTCAACTGTGATTTTTGCAAATGTTTTCAAATGTTGTTGTTGTGTGGCATGTATTAGTTTAAAGGAATAGTTTGGCATTCATTCACTTTCTTGTCAAGAGTTATATGAGAAGATCAGTACAGAACATTAAGGATGAAACTAGTGCTAGCAGGTGTTTAGCGTAGCCTAGCACAAAGACTGGAAGGAAGGGGGCACAGCTGGCCTTGCTCACTCATAGCTCATAACCCAGATAGCAACGCAATAAATTCGCCCCATACTTGGTTTTCTTTTGGCCCACTATATGTCCGGTTCCATGGCCCAAATCCGGCCCATATACAGCATGATTGTAAGGTACTTCCACATCTGGACAAATTTTGGCCCCCACACACAAAATCTTCTGGCAGTCAGTCAATACCAGAGGAGAACAGCCAGACTCTGCTCAGATGTGGAAGTATACGGGCCAGACTCTGGCCGAGGTCCGAGGCATATGTTGGGCCAGAAGTTTCATTTTGCTATCTGGGAAATCCACCTACCAGAAGGTGCATAAGGTCAATGGATAGATTAAGTCCTGACGTCACATCCAGACTAGCCTCTCTTCCACTTCCTCATGTAACTCAGTGCAGTCTCAGTGCAGTCTCAGTGCAGTCTCTGGCATCCATAACAGCACTCTATTCGTTGTTAACAAGGTTTTCAACAAAGTTAAAGTTCATTTGGGAACTTATAAAGACTGCAGCTTCATATCCATCCATTATGATATTCCCCAACCATCTTTAAGCAGTAATTTCTGCTGTCTAAAAACTTCTACAGTGTGCGTTTTCTAGCCTATATTTCTCGCAGGATGTTCTTTCCCGCTGCTCTATGCTAAGCTACGTAAATTATTATTATGGGCTGGGAAGGAGCACAGCGTTTACTACAGAAGCCCTGAAAGGCAAGTTTGTTTGTCCTTAAATTCAAGGTTTTTTTTATTCATCTGTGAAAAAACCCCAAAAGACAAATAAAAAATATGTTTATAGCAAAAAAAAAACAAAAAAAACTTGTCTTTCAAAGCTTCTGTAGATTAATTAGAATAAGAAGGAAGACCTTCCTGGTGATGTGTGGAGAGACAGATCTGTGGTCTTAATCTGACATCCTTTCAACAACTGAACTCACCTTTGCCAATCAGATTTTAGCAATTAAATATGACAGATGTTGCACTATAATCTGGGGTGTATCAGATTTGTCAGGGGTTAAATTTATGTTTGATAAATGATGTTCGCCTAATTTTCAAATCACAACTGCTGTGTGTAGAGATTTTTGTATGGGAGCTTGTTTGAAGTGAACTTCTCTCGACCACGAGGCTCTAAATGCTAATGCCGCTCCCGCTCCCCGGCTTCTCTGAACACTGAAGTCTCAGAACATTTTATCTCTGAATTATATTTCAGGTAGCTAGACGTTAGTTTGTGTTCTGTGCCAGTAAAACCCTCGTAACTACAAATTTAAATGTGTCATATGGGTGGCCAAAGAGAGCAGCCTCAGCTACTAAAGCAGAGATATCTGTCTTTCCTCTTGCTATGCTCTCAGAGAGCCACCTCTCATGGGCCACTTCAGTGTTTGAGTGCTTATTGATATTTGGCAGCTGCGCCGCCTGCTGCTCAGACTCTGAGTGAATGAGGTGAATCCTACGACATGCTACATGCAGGGCAGCTTTGTCTCACCTCAATAGTACATGCACGTTGTATCGTTCAGGTGTGGTCCTCTGCTTGTTCTCTGTGATTTAACATCCCTGTTGTCTCTGCCTGGTCAGGTTTGACTATTGCAGGTTCATAGAGCTAGACTACGTTCCCATGGAGACAGGCTATATGGTCTCAATGCGCCCGACTAAAGGCTATGCATCAACCAAGTCGCCGACTAAAGGATACGCTTCCACCAAGTCTCCGGATCGCCACAGCCGCTCCGCAAACTCCCCTTCCTCCACCCCTCGTTCTCGGTCTGTTCTGAGTCCCTCTTGTTTTCCTCCCGATCAGTGTTGAATCTGTGAAGCATGAGAATGATGAGACCCTTTGCACTGTTGTGAATGTTCCATGATATTACGTTGAGGAAACACCTGAGAGACTTGTTTCCACAGCATCATGTCTGACCTGTTCCTCCCTTCTCCCTTTCTATTTATTTATTCTCTTTTCTTTTTTTTTAACCTCTCTAGTGAAAGATACCCTAAACTTTGTTTGTTTTGCTTCTTTTAGTTATGTCATTGAGTCTCATTTATTTTGATATTTGGTTTTCATCTTTGCAGAGCAAACTCCCTTTCTGAAAAACTGCAACATCACTGTCAGTGCCCAGAGGAGTGTGTGTCCTTGTTTCTCAGGCAGAACTTCCTCTGGCAGTGTCTTTGGCCTCTGTGTTTTGTAATGTGTCTGTGTATTTGTGCATTTCTGTGTTGTACTGGCATGTTGGTGAACCCGGACTGAACTTTGCTCCATTCATGTCTATTTTGATGTGTGGTTTTAAACAGAGTTGTCGTGGTTTTGCTCAACAGATCACCGACTTCACTGTCACCTGGAGTGTGGTTTCATATCACAAACACATTAACTTGTCTCCTCTTACTTTGGACCAGGCGGACACCGGCAGCGCCTAGTAATAGAGATCCCTATGGCAACGCCTCCCTCAGCAGCAGCAGCAACTCAGGCTCTTGTAAAGGCAGCGACTGCAGCCCCACCAAAGGGTGAGACATCAGACACTGCGTGGCCATGTCTTATATCCTGCTTTGCAGGATTGATTGCATTCACTTCAAAGCAAAAGTGAACACTACAGATAGAAACAGAAACTGTGTGTGACTTTCTCACCTCAGGAGAAATCAGAAATCGATATTCTTAAAACATGCATTCCTATTCCCTCGCTGTTTTATGAGCCTGATAATGAGACTCAAATGCTATTTCATTTTCACTTCATTATTTAAATCAGTGTAAAAGACGTGGGCAGCAATTCAGAAGCCTGGAATCCGGCTCCAGTTTTACAGCTTTTTGTCTGAATTGCTTTTTTATTTACATGACTTGGTTCCTTAAAGATTAAAGTCTAAAATAAATTTTTCTGTCAGAGCCGTCCATCCATTCTCGTACACGCCATATCTCCGTAACCTTGAAGGAATTTCTTTTGGCACAAATGTTCACTTAAGACTCAAGGATGAACTGATTCTATTTTAGTGGTCAAAGGTCAAAGGTCCCGGTGACCTCACAAAACGGTTTTGGCCTTGTGAACGCAATATCTCGGGAACTCGTCAAGGGGATCCCCTCAAGTTTTGGCACAAATGTCCATTTGGAGTCAAGGAGGTCAAAGGTCAAAGGTCAGAGGTCAAGGTGACGATGACCTCACATTCTTGTAAATGCAATAAATCAAACATATCAAATTTGGCACAAACATTCACTTGGACTCAATAATGAACTGAATTCTAGTGGTCAAAGGTCAAAGGTCAATGTGACCTGACAAAACACAGATTTGGCCATAACTCACATATGATGAAGTGTTGACATTTTATATCCAAAAGGTCATAGGTCAACTTCACTGTGATTTGTCAGGGGGGACAAACACATGTTGCTCCATAATTGATGGATGTATAAACAACCCACATTTAGTTAACATGACAACTGACTCGATAAAAGATGAATAAAATATTTTCAAGAGAACTCAATATCTTTTTTTGTTGCCATATCATGTCTCCAAGGCGAGAAGTCAATGATGTGTTTACAGCTTGTTTTCAAAGTAGACAGGGCCCATGTATTCGCATTAAAACCCCAGCTTACAACACAACAGACACTTTTCATTCAGCACCAAAAAAGATCTTGAGCTTTGATACCCACACCTACTACAACACATGCCAAAAAATAAAAAATAAAAAACTTCTGTTCCCTTCATTTGCCTGTCCTGTGTTCTAGACGTCACCAGAAGTACACGTCATGTACAGACAACCATGGTATTCGACCCCCTCCACCAGAGCAGTACCTCACACCCCTGCAGCAGAAGGAGGTGTGTATCCGCCACCTGCGGGCCAGGCTAAAAGAAACCATCACCACACTGCAAGACAGGTGAGATATGAATAGAGATTTTCACAATCAATAAGGTCACTTCATATTTCTTTTTCCCCTTACTAAATCTCCCAGGTTATAACCCTAACGATTGCAACTTTATCCCTCCCCCGTCTCCTCTGTCCATCTTCACCCTCGTAGGGACACAGAGATAGATGAGCTGAGAGGCCAGCTCTACAGGATGCAGGAGGACTGGGTCGAGGAGGAGTGTCACCGTGTGGAGGCTCAGCTGGCCCTGAAGGAGGCGCGTCAGGAGATCCAGCAGCTCAAACAGGCTGTGGACACTGTCCGTGCCAGGCTCAGTGATGCCGGAGGACTCAGTGGGGACGCAGGGGTCCAGAAGTACTTCCAGGACATCAACACTCAGAACCACAAGCTCGAGAACCTTTTGCTCAGTATGGAGTTAGCCCAGGCTGGATTAGCCAAAGAGGGGGGAGCCATACCAGGCTGTCGCACCCGTGTTGGGGGTTCAGCACCAGCGTCAGTATCAGGGGGCAGTCCAGGGGGAATACCCAAACCGGCAATAGGGGGGAGGGGGTCTTGCTCCTGCGATGCTTCCCCAGCTCGTTCTCTGACCCGGAGCTCCACCTACACTAAGCTCACCGATCAGGCGTTGGCAGACCAGAATGGCAACGGGCAGGACTTTCCTTGTCTGTCAGGTGACGGCACCCAGGACAGCGGCTTTGTGTGCTGCGGGGAGAGCAGCGTCCCCAGCCGGGCTGACCTGCTGCTGGAGGCCGCCTTCCTCTCCGAGGAGACTGCATCTTTACTCAACTCCTACACACAGACCTTCTCCCAGTCTCTGCCCCAGTCCCTGCCCCAGTCCCTGCCCCACTCTCTGCCCAGCTCTCTGCCTCACTCCTTCTCTCACACCTTACCTCATTCTTTCCCTCACAATCTGTCCCACTCTGTGCCCCACACTATGCCACACTCCTCCACCTATGAGAAGCTGTGCACAGGCGAGCGGCTGGCTCCCTTTCGCTGCGGCCTGGGTGGAGTGAGCTGTATGAGCCACCCCTGCCTGTCCCACCACCACCTGTACCTGCATCCCCTGCGGGAGACGGGTATTCAGACTGAAAGCTGCCCCATCCCTGCTACGGCAGGTTACCCCTCCGATCTGGATACCATTGCAGAGCAACGCACTTTCCGCTCCCAGGCCTGCAGCCCCACCTCCACCTGGATGTCTGATGAAGGGGAGGAAGAGTTGGACTCCATCACCACCACAACTTCGGTAACCACAGCAACAGTTATGAGTACGGCCACAGAGCCAATCCCACTCTCCAAAACGCCGGTTGTCCCTCCTTTACCACGTTCTGCTACTATGGCGTGTTGCATGGACAGTCCTCTGAGTGAGGTGATGGAGGGAGTGGAAGAAGAGGAGGAGAAGCAGGAGAAGGAAAACAGAGAGAAGGAGGCTGATGCAACAGAGAAGCAAGATGAAACAACAGTGATGAGGCCGGAGGATGGAGGGCAGCAGGAGCAGACGGGCTCAGTGGCAGGAAATGAGGTGGAAGGTCAGGGTGCAGAGGAGGAGGCGACGCCAGGAGAACTATGCGACTTGGAAGAAACACCAGCAGGGATGCAGGGTGAGCTTAAGTTTGGAGGATGCTGTGGAGAAAGCAGGCAGAGTGGGACAACACGGAAAAACCTCAGCATGGAGGAAGTTGGTCTGTCAGCAGGATCACCACAGGCGGAGACCGGAGGGTTGAGTCCGAGTCGTCCAGGATTATCACCAGGTGTAGACCAACCTCATACTTCCCAGCCCAGGAGAGCTACGTCCCACGAGGAGATCGCTGGCCTCACTGTAGTGGAGGTGCACGATGAGGACGATGATGAAGATGAAACTAAAGAACAAGGCGCTGCAGGGGGCGCTGCAGAAGAGGAGGGGGATTCGTCTGAATCTGGGACAATTCAGAAAAGCTACTGGAGTCGTCACTTCCTGGTTGATCTGTTGGCAGTGGCCATCCCCGTGGTGCCAACAGTGGCGTGGCTGTGCCGCGGTCCGGTCCGTGACGGACAGCCCATGTATCATATAGGGTCGCTGCTGCGAGGCTGTTGCACTGTGGCACTGCACTCGCTGCGCAGGGGAGGGGGATTGAGGCATTACCCCGCAGGCGGGGGAGACCTGGGCGGATCGCAGATATAAGAGGAGAAGCTGTTCACTCCTCCTCCTGTGTGGCTCTGATGGAAATAACTGTAATATGAGGAAGGGAAAGAACTTCCTGTCCTTTAGCTGAGGGAGCATCAGGAACAGGAAGTGTGCATTCATGACTAAGATCTCTGACCTATAAACTGTTGTGTTTGGTCCTGCTCTTTATTGTCTCTCACCCTCGGGTTCCTGCTGTTGCTACCAAGATGTCTGCTAATCCTATTGACTTGTGCAAAACTGATTGAGCTGACTGATGAATGAGTGATCAATGCCCGGATGTTTGATGCTGATTGTTTTGTTTTTAAGTGCAGGGAAAATGTTAAAGATTCATTGAACTGTCAACCTACTGGTCTGACTCCGCTCTGGCATTAAAACGATCACGTGTTAATGAGCGTGTACGTGAGACGCGGTACGTGTATGTATACAGCGTATGTATGTGTATGTGAACATGTACAACCAAACGGTCTCGTCCACACTAGACGAGCCACACTCATTAACCACTGAGGGAAAATCCACCCTAAATCAAAATTCACACGTTTCCTGTCGCTGCAGAAAGTCTCGGCTTCTCTTTGAGTCTTTGAGAACGTGGAGCTTGTCTAGTGTCAAGAGACGACAACATAGACACAGAACTCAGGTTGAATCAAAGGCCAGAAACACAGCGAACCTCACAAGGCTGCAACAACCATTGATATTTCCCATATTCAGCTGTTGGAGTCAAGCTGTGAAGCCAAACGCAGCCGCTGTACAGATAAAGTCCAATTTCAACACCAGATTCGACGCCTCCTAGTTGTTTATGAATCTGAGCGATCTCTGGTCGAGGAGATCGATTGTCATTTGATGCTTAGTTTAGGGGGGGTCACGATGCCATGAAGTGGACATTCAGACTGAATGCATTGCAACAAAAGAAAGGTTGTTTCAGATACCAGTAAGACAGAAAATACGATCCAGGAAATCCAGTTTGAGTAACAGATCCATGAGTGCGAGGCTGATCAGACACCGAACGCGTGCACAGTTTATAACACTTTACAGCTCTGATCAAAACAGCAGTTATTTGATCTTTTGTCGCAGCGATTGCAAGTTAAACAGTGCAAACACAGCGTTCTTGTTACTAAATAATTTACCAGAAATGTGTGTTTGCATGTATGTGATGAGCACCTGGCTGGATGATGTCACACTCTTTCCATAGCCCTGTGCATTGGCACCATGGCTGCAAGGTTATTCATTGGGTTTCACTCCAGTGAACAAGGTTCACTGTGTTTTTCCAGCGACCTCAGTGTTCAGATGGATTTCTGACATGTCATAAATTTTGTCTTGCAACTCGAGCAGTTTCCCATATTCCTATAAGGCTTATGTTGAACTATCCTTTATAAACTGCAGTGAGCTTGTACGAGCCTGAGCCACCAGGCAGTTAGCTTAGCTTAGCATGCAGACTGCAGGAAGGGAGACACGGCTAGCCTAGCTTTGTCCAAGGGTAAACACTAAAAAAAAAACAAAAAAAACGATCATTTAATAATTGAAGTCTTGCCTGTTTAATGCAAAGGTGCTGGTCAGCAATTATAAGTAAGTAAATAAGCACATTTCCCAAAACCTTTCCTTTATTGTTTTATTGTAATTAGTTTCTACATGTTGTTATTGAATAAAGAGTCTTGACTATAAAACAGAACAACCAGGATAAAAAATTATTTACTTCAATCTAGGAATTGAATAACTGTCTTGGTTTTTTTTTACTGGCCAAAGAGTTGATAGGAAAACAAAAACTCTGTGATTTCCTTTTAAATTCCACTCTCCCGAGGGATGCATGAATCTGCTGTTCCGTTCTTCAAAGGGGATGTTGCAATATAATATTAACTTCTCAAAGAAGATGAATGGGAGCTGACTGTGTTCAGTGTGTCTCTGCTTTGAGAGCAGATGATGCGGAAATCAAACAAAAGCTCAGACTCAATATGAATGAATCCACAAAGTAGGTCCTCAGTTTATTATTGGCAGTAAATCAACAAACATTAATGCCATTTATTTTATGACTGTAACCAAACCTCATAGTGTGTTTTTCTCAGTGCACAGCACCCCTCTGGGTTTTGCTGTGCAGACACAGCCGCCTTCACTGGTTCTCTCAACCATTAAAGGAGCAGTTCCACATTTTGGGAAATATGCACATTTGCTTTCTTGCACATAGTTCGATGATTGATATCACTGTAGTAGCAGGTGGTTAGCTTAGCTTAGCATAAAGACTGGCGGCAGGGGGAAGCAGCTAGCCTGGCTCAGCTCTAAAACTCTCTAGTTAATACAATATATCCTGTTTTGTTTAATCCGTACAAAAACCTAAATGATAAGTTTTACAGGAAGTTGCGTGCTGGAACTATTTTGTTTGTTCTTTGCTCTTCAGGCATCAACATGGACATTATGTTTTAGGGTGGAATTTCATATGTCTGGTCCTTGTACCCTGAACCTCAGAGCAAACTCAGCTGAACTACTGAATGACTGAAAACAACTGATCTCAATTTGGGTTGCTTTCATTTCACATAACACACAGACGATCTTTTCAAGTCATCAGATGGAAAGTCACATAATGACCAGACACTTGTTTGTAGATACTCACTGGCTCAGTTTGACACTCTGTTGTAGATCTGGATGAAGTGAGTTGTGCTCAGTCTGTGCTCTGTGCTGTATATTTCTGCTAACTATAATGCTCTTGTGGTGTAGTTTAACTGTCACTCTGGTAGTGTGTATTTCAAGTCCACTGTGCAAGAGTTAGTCACTGCAGATGAATTAACTTTATTTGTTTAACTCTGCAAAGCATCTCTAGACGCGGAAGACTACCTTACACGGCAGTAATGTAAATCAATAAGGTAACTGTCTGGGTTGTGATCTAATTTAGGATCAGGGTGTTTTCTTTGTATGAATGTGTGTATCGCGAGAGGACTTTGATGAAAGTGACACATCAATTTGCTGATCTTGTGCAGAATTTTAACTTTGTGTGTATAAGGGCAAATGAGCAGCCTGCAACTGTAAAATCTAAATTCGTCTGACTGTGAGAGACTCAATAGAAAGTCGTGAATCGAGGCACACCTGGACACAACCTGCAAAAACAGTAAATGGACACCAAAAAGAAAAATAGACACCAACTGAACTGTTTAAATCTTCAGTGAAAAAATAATCAGCATGAATCATGTTTTTGTTTTGTTTTGGGGTTTTTTACTATTTGGTTTGACATATTTTGCACTATTGTTCACTTTATGAATTTTAAGCAATTACTTGAAGCTGAGATTGTATTGGTTTCCAAAGTGTGTGTGTCCACTGAGTTCTGACCGATTGTTCTGATCAAGTTTGACAAAGCGCTGATGATGTTTAAGGCGAAAATGAAGCAGGTAAAGTGTAACTGAGATAATGCGGACATTTCAGGTAGATCTTTAAAAATACTCCTATAATACATGTCATTATTTCATCCATGATAAGAGCCATTGATCTCAGCTCTTTACATTTGTATCTACAGGCCATACAAACCCTGCAAATTAATGGACATTTAAAGTCTAAGTGCTGTTGTAAAGTCACACACTGGTAGAGAATGAGCAGCTTCTTTATCAGTGACAATCATGAGAATCCCTGTCTGTGTTTTCATGTCATCGATCTGAACGCAGCAGCCACTGAGATCCATGACAAGATTTCCTGAATGCCTTAGAGACACACAGGACTGCCTCTTCTCCACCTAACACTTCCCCACACATTTCATCCATAACCTTACTCGTTATCATGAGCTGTGCACGAGTTGTGTTGCCATCTCCTGACCGTGTGAGACGCTCGGCTGAAGTGGATTAGGAAGCTAAAACAATTTCACGTTTTACAAAAAAAAAGCCATATAATTAATCCTGTGAGGGAACAGGTGTGAGAATGTGGGAGGCGGCCTCCTTCTCTCGATATTAATGTGTTGTGTAACAAAATCTGATGAACGTCATGAGAATGATTACTACTGTACATCTGCTGTCACTGAACACAGGCCGTTGTAACAGAAACGGGGTGTTAGAGGGAAAACAAAGGGGTAGATCCAGTGAACTGACGCTGGACTACGAGGTTCAGGTTCAGGAGTTCAGGTTTGTAGTGGGTAGCAGTAATCATCTCAACCCCCCTTAATTTACCTCTATGCACCAAAGTCTATACTTCAGCTGCATTATGTGTCATGTATGTTAAGTTTATCTTATTAAAGCATTTATTGTGAAGTCGTGTACCGATTAAGAAAATATTGAATCGTTATCGTGTTACGAAGCCCCCAAAGTCCCTAAAGATTATATTTTTTCATCTTGTGCACATGGGATATGGATCTTGGATCTGTAATGGGTTTTATACTTATTTATTTTTTATTTATCTATTTGATTTATAAATGCTTTCAACGTAAATGTCACCATTTGACCAGATTATAGCTCCTAGATAATTTACATCTGCAGTCATATCAGGAAAAAAAATACAATGACATATGAGTAATTATTCTTTTTTGCCCAAGATGCAATTAGTGTGCATGAGATCCAGATCTTGTGCACACAAGATAATGAACGATATGTATGTATTAAAGAATAATACATCTTGTCACAAGTTAAAGGTCCAATATTGTACTGTTTTCCACTGTTTCATTTTAAGTGTTGATATCCATAAGAAGATGTATTTGTGTTGTTAAGTACCAAAAACCATCTCAATGTAATTTCTCAGGCTTCTCTCTGGAGCTCGACAACAGGCTCTGAGCCTCTCTTCTGATTGGCTGACTGTTTTCTGAGTGGTCGAATAAATATATAGCAGATTTCAGGTAAAACACTTTTCAATTGCAAAATGACTTTTTTTTTTTTCTCTTTTTTTGCAACAGTAAATACATCTTTCCTTTATATTGGGGCTTTGGGGACTTTGTATTTAATAGCTTATCGTCTTTTGCTTTAATATGTTTGACGAGATTCTAACAACGTTTAGACAGACCTGTGTTGAACCTGTATGTCTTCGCTAACTGGTCCTAATAGGGTTTGGTGATAACAGTCACATCATTAATCCTTGGGGTAACTTTGTCCTCTATGTTTTGCTGTTTAATAGGCAACATTTAGACATTGTGGCCTGCAGTGTTCTTGTTTTGGATCCTGACAGTGCAGTAATTTCCCTTGTTAAATGTTTGAGTCCCAGCAGAGGCTTCAGACTCATCAGGCTGTGATTGATTTATCCATTAAAAGTTTGATTCAACTTTCCTCCAGTCAATCTTTAACATAGAGCACTTTATCAAGTTTTATTGCAAAGCCAAGGAGGCCATTAACCTGATTGTCCTGAAAGAATGTCTACAGTGAGCCTGTGTTTTCTGTTTCTGTCCCAAAATACACCTAAACTTCCTGCTGCTGCGTGAGGTTGTGTCAGTGTACAGTATGTGACGGTGACTGATTGATTATATACTGCGTATATCCTTAGACAAACATGATGCTGAATATTTTTTGGGGGATGACAGGAGGAGGTGGGGGGTGTTTGGCTTTCTTTTTTTTTGTCAATATTTGAATGTGTAACGTCATTTTATGCTTTAATCCTTGTCTGATTGTCTGCGTATGTGCTCCATACACTATGTAATGATAATTAATATATACAGAGGTTATAACGAGTCTTTAACATCCTACCATTAAGGACATTCAATGCCTTGTATAGTAATCCAGCTGACGTCATTAATATCTACAGATAACGTATTGTAAATGAACTATTTTAATGGCAATAGTAGTGTGTACAGTAAAACACATCAGTAGACGACATCTCCATTCACACTCCCACCACACTGTATAAAGAAAGACCAAAAGCCCCTATATTAAACAGCATGGAGGAAACGTGTCCGTTGTCTTCATGTGTGTGTTTGTCTCTGGATGTTGATATTGTGACAGTGTTGTGAAATTACTTGTTGGGGATTAATGTCATGTTGAAGGGGTGAACGCCCATGAACACCATCAAGCTAACGTGAACAGAAAGATTGTTTATTTGTTTTACAATATTATCTTGGTTACATTCGTATATAAACTTTTAGATTTTTCTAATTTTTTTTTTACAGAATGACATGGATGTTTATCAGATTGCATACCTAGAAAATTAAAGGAATACATGCATCCAAACATGAACAGCATTAAAAGGAGCAACTTTATATAACAAGTAGAAATTCACAACTGTGAGCGCTGCTCAGTCTCACTGTGCTCATCAGTCAAGGAAGGAATATTACAGGGGGAAGTCCACTAACAGCTCCGAGCAGAAGAGAGCAGGTTCACTAGCTAAACACAGGATGTGGAATTTAAATGCCTTTAATCTGAGCAGATGATTTTCAGCATCAAATTTGAGCAGTTCCCTATAGTTAACATACATTAACATGAGGCGCCACGAACACAACTATCGGACTTGACTGTTGAAATGGATACAGGAAAGTCAACCTTTTAAAAGGTAGTGGAAAAGTGCACTTAGTGGGTCTGCCCATCACAGACCCTGCCCAAACAAATAACAACAAGGCCCTCAAAAGTTACAGTTTGAAGCGCTTAAATCAGTCAAACACCCACATGCTGTGCTGGGATCCTGCTCATCTGTGCCGTTGACCATCTCGTTGTCATCATGTTTGTGGACAGGGCCAAGTTCCAGCTGCATAGGGCGACAAACGTCTCCTGCTGTGCCTTTTCCCTACACTTTCCCCTGGAATGCGCACACAGTGTTCCCAGTACCAACAGTTTGAACACGTCAGCATCTCATCGTGAAATTTGCTCAGAGACAGGAAATGAGATGCAATGATACATCAAGCTATAGTAGAGAGTAGCAGCGTGCACAGCTCCACATCCTGAACAATGTATCGGTCGTAGCGATGTAAACGGACAAAGCGAAACAGAGACACTCATAAATAATCCTCTTGTTTATAATAAACATGATGATTATTTATCTATGACTGCGATGACACATCGTCATCTCTTGGAGAAGGTGGAAACTGCGATGTTGCCTCTCTCACTTGCGTGTTGGAATCTAGGGTCTCTAAAATAAGATCATAATCTTGATGCCAAAATCAACACTAATATTCACCAGTATATGGTGAAAACTAAAAACAACCCTTTGCTAAAACCTATTATTTTTACTGGCCTAGTAAAAATAACTGTACACTGGAATCTAGAACAAAGTCAGCAAACTTTTTCACAAGGCCCCCCACCGGGTGTTAGTTCAGCTCAGATTATGTATGTACACACATTACGAGGCCAAGTGCAGGGACTGAGAGCACAGCCGTAATCTACATGGTACTGTAGGGCTCTGATGACTGACCATTGGCTGTTACAGCATTTTTAACAAGGTGAAACGTTGTGCCAATGATTCATCTCCACACTGAGGAGGAAGCTCTGGACTCATGATAGTGTGCATGGCTTAAAAAACATTTTGTACTGCCCGTGATCTCAAATACAAAACAAGAAAAAAAAACATGTAATACTCAGACTACAAGGTTAACATATAAAAAGTACAAATGTCAACAGAGATGAGGAAAATGTAGAAAAGGTGAAGAATATTCTGAACTGAAGAATAGAAAAAAAGGCATCTTAAGATTATGTTAAGGATGAGAAACGGCGATGATGATTGCGATGCAGGAGGTGATTTGGTATGAAGACAGAAAGAGAGAGAGAGAGAGAGAGCGAGCGAGAGCGAGAGAAAGAGAGAGAGAGAGAGAGAGAGAGAGAGAGCGAGAGAGACAGAGAGAGATAAAGATATGAGTAAGGAAAGAGAGAACGAGAGAGAGAGAGAGATCTCTGTGTTGTAGACATCCAGACAGTTGTACAGTCCTCCTCATGGTCTTCACACCTCTGGGACAGAGTGATCCATGGCTGACCGCAGGAGGCCGGTCGACATCCTGGAGAACAAAATCACACCAATCAGCTAATTAATCTAGGATGCTTCACGCGGTCATGGACGTAGCCTCTGTGACGTCACAGACCTCCTACTCAACTGATGTCCCCTGCCAGACTAATTAGTCAATCTGACAACGAACTGAAAATATTTTACTATTTCGAATGGATAAAACCTTAGATAATTGTAGAGCTGTGTGTAGCGAAGTTATTCACTCAGCTCTCTCTCGCCCTCTCACACACAAGCACATTGACAATGGACTGGTCTGTCGATTGGCTATAACAAACGCATACATGTTTATTTGCATATAAAGCGGGGAAGGGAGATCTGATCATGAGTGGTGACTCACGACGCATGTGGAGACACATTTTAAAGGCAGCTGTGAACTGACCACTTGTGATCGGATCACTGAAGAGGTCTGAACAGGGCCTTACTCACTTATGGGAATGGACAAAGTTAATGATAAGGTGATTGGCACTAGACCAGGAAAAATGTTGAAGTCTCACCTCTTAATCATGTGCTCATAGATGAACTTGGGCATGATGGTGATGGTCATGGCGGTCGGAGAGGTGGTCAAAATATCCTTGATCTGAGAATCCTGGAGTTTACACACAGGAGCAGTGACACATCAGTATGGCATGTAATCAGTGAATTACCTTTATATTCAAGGTGTTGTGAAACACATTCATATTACAGTTTTTCTCCCTTGTTTTGATAGAGTTATAAAAAAAGAAGCCCAGTATTGACAATGGATGAGATAAACACCACAGCTGTACTTTGCTCGCTTCAAAAAGGTGTCTTCACAAAACTAACAACTAAATCACACAGAAAACACAGAAACAAAAAACTCCTCATGAGAACAAAAAGAAAAGCAACCATCTTTTTCAGCAGTAGTGCACTGAATCACAAATTCAAAACCAGAAAATAAAATAAATATTGTAGACAGTCTGTTCACTGCTCCAGCTGCTGTCATTCACATCAAGTCACCCACGTCGCATCTACTATGACAATTTCCCTGCCGCTCAGACGTAAAAGATCTGAGTGACAAATCCAGACTCGGATGTCTTCACAATGTATGTGTGTGTGACCTGATATGAGATTCCTGTATTGTCTATAATAATAAACCACAGTCTCTTCTGAAATGCTGCACAGAACCTCAAATTGTCCAACGTGACACTGATTAATCTGTTGTGTCTCTTTCCTTATGACTTCATGCCCTTTATACAGTCAAGGGTTTGGTACATTCATTGGTAGATTCAGAGTATTGTAGACAGAAAATTACCAGGAGATATCTGAGCGCTTGTGCCAATTGTTTTGCAAACCATGTTTTCTGAGTATGAAGAGTAAAGAGAACTGTGGGAAGTTATCATTGTATTTAGAGCAGTTTACAAAAGTACATCAAACCAAAGGAGAGAACTGAAGGAGCCAGCAAAACAAAATGTAAAGTTCAGACTAAAAACACATTGAAAACCCTCATCACAGGGCAGACAAAGACATGTCACGTGTCTGCTGGGGCAAATACTTGACAAAAAGCAAACTACTGATGGATCAATGCTGATACGTACTAAACACTTCACATTTGTACAGACTTGGCGTTGGTGAGTGCTGCACTTGCTTTAAATCACTGCATGTCCCACGTTTTGTTACATTCTGCTATTGTGGGAACAGCCATCCAGGTGCAATTTACAATCAGCCACCAAACATCTCATGAGAATCACAAATGTACTGGATCTGTTCTAATGGATCATTTTTAGCCCGTATTTTTCTCTGCTCTGACACAGTTCAAGATCAATAAAGTTAATCAAATGACACTGTTCACTTCTTCTCAATACTTCCACACAGTTTATATTCTGCAAACTATTTCGTGTGTGTAGAAATAAGTGTCTGACCTTGAGTCCAATAATGTTTTGTCCATTGATTTCACAGATGTAATGCTCAGTCAGCAGACCGTTGCGGGCAGCAGAGCCATCCTTGACCAGTGAGGTGATTTTTCCAGACTTGTAGATGAAGCCCACGTGGCCTGAGCTGTCTTTGTGCATGGTGACGGTGCGCTGAAATGGCCTGCAGACACACAGGTGTAAAGCTTTGATACACAGAACCTGATGCTGAGGCTCTTTCATTTAAAATTACAATGAACCAGAATGTCTGTCAATTTATAATTATGAACATGAAAACAGAAAACTCAGAAATAGATGGGAAAATACAAGATAACAAGAGACTATTTGATAATGTTTACAAAAGTAAGGCTAAAAGATGAGCTGAGCAGCAAAGTGCAAATGATGGAGGAGCCAGCAGAGGGAGCCAAACATTGCAGCTACTACAGAAATCAGATGACAAGGAAAATCTCACCAGTTTAAATAACCGAAGGATATGTAAAGATACACTAATTTACACTCAAAGGTTTGCAAATGTGATGGCCATGTTTATATCTGGAATCTGTCACAAGGCCCTAAGCTCATCAGGCAGCAGCCTCTTATCTTTTCCTCAAATAAACTCAAAAGCTGGGGAAGCTGAGTCGAAGACAATTAACAAACCTTGAAAATTTGAACTCTAACGTGAGTAAAAATTCAGGCGCTAAACTTAGCACTGGTGCAACGGTCAAACTGGTACCAAAAGAAAACATGTCTAGATAAAAAATGTAGGACACACTGTTATAATCTTCTGTCCTCAGTTTATCAAATGCTGCTCACCTGTCCCTGACCACAAGCTCAATGCGGGTCTCGGCCGCAGCCTTCAAGGCCTTGTGGGCCTTGTCTACGCTCCAGCCGGCACAGTTCTGTCCATTGATCTGCAGGACCTGGTCTCCAAAACGAAGCCCGGCCAGAGCCGCAGGGGAGTTGGCCTGTACCAGCTGGACAAACACTCCCTGTGAAAGGAAAGAGGAAACAGATAAAACATTCAAAATTAGTCAAGGCAGTCGAGGGAGAGAGAGGGGAGAGACAGAAAACAGACACTGATAATGGTGAGAAAACAAAGGAGTGACTCAAGAAGAGGGAGGCAAGGACACAGACAGGAAAGAAGAGATTAAATGTTCATAATGTCGAGAGAAAAGCCATTGATAGATTATTTTTAAAAAAAAAATGAAACAGTAGAAGGAATGACGTAAAACAGGATCAGCAGAAGGCTCATGTATGAACAGTTCATTTTAAAAAATTGGTTCCACTCTTTTACTTGATGTCCATGCAATATAACTAGCACTTTGGACTGGGGTGACATACATTTCAATTTTTATTGCCTATTCTGAGAATTCAGCTTGTAATGTTGTAAAAGTAAAAACAGTGCATGTTGTCTCTTGTTTGGATGCTATGTAAGCCCCCAGTTTACTGCAGGCTTTACTGCAGGATGTACAAATCACGAGTGTGCTGTGTCTGGTTCATCTCAGCAGGACATCGATTACCAATACTCCGAATCTTCTGTGTTTGCCAACTCATTCCAGTCATTTCAGCCCTGCGCTCTGTGTTAGTGCAATTCTACAAACTGAATTATTAACTACGTTTGGATGCATATTACCACTTTCAAGCTGGCCAAGTATCAAAAGAGAGAGACTGTTAATGAACACCAGCCAGTCACTGTTTCAGCTGGCACATTCAAGCCAAAGAAACACAACAAAACAAAAAAAACAAATTGTGGATCGGGGAAATGTTACACTAAAATGCGTGTTTACAGTCTGTCAGTCAGTGCTGAATAATTAACGCAGGTGTCTGTCAAAGAGCTTGTGATGCTGACTCACGTTGTCGATGGCCCTGAGCCGGAGTCCCACCTTCCTGTCCTGGTCCTTACAAAGTATAATCTCCCGCAGTCCTGGGCGGATCTCTGCCCGCCTGATGCCGACGTCTGCCCCTGTGACGGGCCGAACCATGCCCCCGACACCTGAGCTGGAGGGCACTGCCACTTGCTGAGGAGTGGGGAAGGAAGCCAGACAGCAGGAAGGTGAAAACGTATGAAGAGGTGGGTTGAGAAAGAACAAGTTGGGGAGGGGGTGAGGGGGTGGGGGGGTGAGAGGAAGAAAGGATTAAAGAGAAACATTAAAATTCAGCTGCAGATGAAAAAGAATACTGCATAAAATAGAGATATGTGGGAGGATTCAATTTCATCTCCTCCTCCACCAGTGACTGAGGTGCTGCTTTTGAAAACTTCATTATTAATATGCTTTGCACTAACAATAAAAGAAATGCACAAAAAATATAAATAAATAATGGTAGAGGTAAAGATATCAACAAATGGCAGAGAGCACAGATGGTTAAATGCCAGCTGACAAGCTTGGGTGCTGCAAGAGCTTTGACATGTTGCAGGATCCACACATACACACACGCAATTGGAGGGGAGTGAAGAGCTCACACCCGCCCACACACTGCTCCAGGCCTGTGGTGAGTCATTCAGTGATGTGGATCTCCAGAAACCCAGCACTGTTGTGCTTTCGATACATGTTCAGCTCATGGTTTCCATCTACTAAAAACACATTTTTTCTGGCCACTTGGGGGCAGCGGGAACAGTTGCTTACAGAACAACATGATTATACATATGTATGTGGAGTCCCACTTGTCATGTCACTTACATTATCAGCCACAGGCAACAAGGCCAAGTTCCTCTGGACTTCATCACTGTTGAGAGCCAGTCCCATGTAGTCTCCCAGCTCCTCCAGGTTAGGGTACAAGGCTGGAGGTACAAGTGGATGGAGGAAGAGGAGGGTGGGTGGGAAAAGGGAGCCAAAGAAAGAATTGAGGTAAAGGGAGCAGATGGAGGGAGGACAAACAGGTGGGAGAGAGGGAGAGTGAGAGACATGTGGTTGGTAGAAGAGAGAGAGAGCGAGAATGTGGAGGAGAAGAGAAAACAAGTTTACCTTAAGGTTACATTCTGTAATGAACAAATGAATATATAAATGCATTAGTGTATATGATAACACACAGGTATGTCTTTCTGAAACCCCTCCCTGAACAGGTCCACAACAGGTCTACAAACTCTGTTATATTAGCTACAACTCAGTAGGTTTTTTTAATCTGATCTCATTCTTTCCTACACGTTGTTTTATTCATGCTGTCGATCACAGCGGGGTCAAGTTTGAGCGACACTGAGACCTCTATTGGAAATCTACTGTTAATAACCGCCCTGTGCTGCAGTGCAGTAAAACTTTCCTGGCATCAGTATTTAGGTCCTTGCTCTGATGGTCACTTGCTCTGAAGTGTTAGCTTTGGTGTGCATGTGTCCATTCCTCCCCTGTGTTTTCCTGTTCTGTCTGTTTAAATATTACAAAGACATGTACACACATACATGTACACACATACAGTTTTTTACCAACTGGTGATGCCTTGTAGGTTATGAGTCAGGAGGCCATCAGCTATCAGGTTACTCAAAACCTAGGGAGGTAAGACTTGAGTCCCCAGGATGTTAAGCATCTCCTTTGAATTCTAACACACCACTACAAGTGTTACATAGGGTTAGGATTAAGCTCCCTGTTTACTGTCCCGTCTACCTTTCTGTTTGGACAGTGTGTACCTGTCTGTCCCTATTCTTGCTTGCCTGCATCTCTTTCCTAGCAACAAGAGCCTGTCACTGCCCTTGCAGCAGAGCAATAATTACTGCAAAGGTATAACAGAAAGGACACGAGAGGAAGGTAGTCAGAGGTAGGAAAATAAGCACCAGCTAAATCAGACTATATGGTGGCATACATGAATATGCATGCTAGCCAGTCATTTCGAATTTACTGTGGGTGTAGCAAAGCGCACCTTGCTATTTTGGTTCATGTATGTGCAGCAGGACAAAGACGGGTTGACTGAGGTGGAATATAGATCAGACGGTGTGGTGATTATTAAATACAGTCTGAGCCAGTTACATCACTGGTCTCATCTCTGAAATTAGCTATGCCACGGTGGAGCATGATGACAACTCAGGATTGAGATCTGGTGACTGGGGAGGCCACTGAAGGACACTGAACTTATTGTCATGTTCATGAAACCAGTTTGAGCCGACTTTTGCTTTGTGACATGGAGCATTATCCTACTGGAAGTAGCCATTCGAAGACAGCTGTGGCTGAGCAGTAATACTCAGACAGGCTGTGGCATTCAAACTATGATTAATTGATATTAAGGGTCCAAAGTGTGACAAGAAAACATTCCCCACACCATTACACCACCATCACCAGCCTGGACTGTCGACACAAGGAAGGTGAAGCAAGAACTGTGGCTCACTTTTTGTTTTTGGCTCCATTCTGAGTAAAAACTCTGGAGACTTCTTGTGTGTGAAAATCCCACGAGATCAGCAGTTTCAAAAATATTCAAACCAGCCCGTCTGGTTTTTACGATCCAACCAAACCTCTTCCGCAATTGAGGGAAAACTCATTTACATGTCATCAGATATCTGTATGCTCTTCAATAAATCAGATACAAACTAGATTAGATGGAAATATGCTACTGTATATATAGAGAGAAATTTTATTTATAAATCAGATTCCAGATCAACAAAGCTAAATTCGCCTAGTTCAGTGATTGTGGGGACGTTATGAGAAATTAGCTGGGTGAATCAACAATTACCTGACTGCATGTAGAGCTGACTAATTTTTAGTTTTAGTATAGATATGAATAAATAAGTATAACTATATAACTGTATGTCTTGTAAACAGCCAGTTTTGATTATTTTGATCAATGTACACTTCAGGGATTTTCCTTGTTTCAACATCTTGTTTCTCAATTTTACAAGGTAAGTCAAGTCTAAAGTCAGCATGGTTCGAGTCATTCACTTCAACCACACATATAGCAAGTGATCAGAGGTCACTCACTGTACAGTTACAGTTGACAGCTCTGGTCATGGTGGAAAAAGGGAAGAGACAGAAACACCCATGTGCTGGGCAAACAGAAAAAGTACAAATGATAGAAAAATGGAGATTGTGATTCATCTGGTACTCCTCCTACACTAGACCCTAATAAAAAAACTGAATGCGTTTCATTATATCAGAAAACTGAAAAGGCCTAGTCACATAAGCTGGCCTGCTCTCTCCTTTTCCTCATTTAGATTTCTGTGCTCTCCTGTTTTATCACCTTCTCTTTCATTCACCTCTCCCACACATGCCTGCTCCACATCCGCCCACATAGGCAAGTCAAAAGAACAATCAACTCTGCTCTTTTATTCAATTCAACACAATTTCACTGTTCTTGCAGTTTATCATTTGCCCGACCTCTTTCTCTTCAGAAGTCTATCCATAGCTGAAGTTTGTGGGAAACGGCCTTTGAACTCAACCATACTTCTAAATTAGTCAGTAAATGAGGACTGAGAATTCTGGGAGATTCCAGTGGCTGATAATCAATATTCCTTTACCAGCCAAGTGTCTTACTGATGCAGATCCATGATACAGTATGTATGAATTGTGTTTTTCCAATAACAATGACAGGAAGAAGGAAGGTCATGTTGTTATTTAACACAGTGACCACAGCATTAGTGTATCTCGCGAAGCTGTGATCCAGTGCTGATGTCAATCAGGCCGTTCCCCTCTTACCTCCCAATTTCTGTCTCTCCTCGCCACCAGGAGAACAAACTCCTCCTTGTACCCCTCGAGCTCACTCCTGGGTCTCTCCACCCACCCTCCCTCCTTTTCAAATCAACTCCTCCTCCTCCTCTCTCTTTCTCCCATCATTCCCTGTCCCAGCGCAACTACCAGAGCCAGTCTCCATGGTGACTCATGGTTAGCACTGCTGAGGTAAAAACAAAAGACCAAAAAGCCCACAGGACTCCAATCCAAACAGAGAAAAGAGAAGCCGAATGAGCGGGAGAATGGCAAAAGGGGGACAAGTTCTCTCATCTCTCAGGGGTCCTCTCTTCCATCTTTTACCCACTTTTAATCTTGAATTCTTTCTCTTTTCTTACATCTGAATATCACTCACTGTAAAGTTCAGGCGTATTTTCACACAAACTAACAAACTCAAAAAAACCTGCTCCAAAATACAATATGAGACAGAAACAGAGAGTCACAGACACAGAGGGATATAGAGAGAAATCACAGTCAGTGTGGGGGGCCCATTTACTCCCATTATTGTGCAAAGACCCCATAAGTCTCCCTCCCAACCCAGTCTTCTCACTCCACACGTCTTTATCTGCCCCCAAGAATAATCACAGACCCCCCACACAGTGACGCAGATAAGAAACAAGTGGAAAGACACAAAGTGATATTGAAAAAAAGGACAGCAAGCACAGGTTAAGGGGTTTCTGCTACGAGTTTTGTTAACTTTATAAGTATAAGTATAAACAAGTTTGTATCACAATAGAAGGATAAAATACTCAAACATATATATGAGACTCACTTGATCCTGGCATCCCAGCAGTAGCAGGCTGAAGCTGATAGGTTCCCTCAGTGATGGCAGGCATGGGGGTGGTAGTCTGGGCAAACTGGGCCTGGGCCTAGAAAGTAATTACATTCAACAGTCAAACGGCAGGCAGTTGTCATCAGTATAATACAAAAGAGCAGTAATTGCAGCAGGGTTGTTAAGGAAACATGAATCTTCATTAGAAATACATATCTTTTTTTTTATTTATTTTTTTTTTTTAAATCTTTTAAGCCTCAAAATCTTTTTATCAGAGTACCTCCATGCACTTCAAAATTAAACAGTGTACTGTGGGCCTAAGCAATACAAAAGACAATGACATGCCAATGGACACTGAAATGACAAAGTTAAAAGGATACTCTATGATATAAGATTCAGGGACTTATGTTGACTTCCAGTAAGTTGGGGGGGCTCACAAAGGACAGATTAAACAAACAATGGCCAAAATCAAAGCAGCCTGAGGCCAGGATACTCTGACTCAAGCGCCACTTCCAAAAAATGCTTCAGTTCCATTAAAGCTACTACATAGCACTTTTTATTACATTTTTGTTACTTTTTTTGCTCAAACTTCTGAAAAATCCAGAGCCACAGAAGAGATTTTACAGCTGTTTTAAGAGGCTGTGTAGGACTCCTCGTAATGATTATACTGAACATCATGTGTAAAATGCCCCGTTCGTTCAAGTATTAGTAATGGCAAAAAATAGCATAGAATACAATGGACAACAGAATTCATCATCTTCAGGTAGACGCCTTTGTCTAAAGACATTTCACCGCAACACACTCACCTTGATGACCTTGTCGACCTTCAGGTCTTCGAGAGATGGATACAGAGACATCCTAAAGAGAAAACAGAAACAGCAGTGAGTGGAGGACCTTGGGAAAAGGAGGACAGCGTGGTTGTATAAGATAACAACCCAGCTGGTATGCCTCCCCAGACTGCTGACCTGGATATCTTCATTTTACCTTAATGTAATCTATTCCCATTAAACTCCATTAAGCTACATTTTATATTAACATTGAATCTCCACTTGGACTCTCCACTGATCATTAAAACCAACGCTGTAGCTGTGTGCAGCTTTCAGCCATATGCAGTTCATTGTTGTGGTTTTCTAGACCAAAACCAAAAGAAATGCTGTTCACCCAAAACAACATTGAATGGCACAGAGATGAAATAAATGAGTAACTGATGAAGAAAATCAAACTGTCAGCCAAAGAGAGCCACACATCCTGCTCAAGGGCTGGCAGCACAGCTACAACAACACAGAATGCTTGATATACATTTGCCAGATAGCGATTTTTCAAGCAAGTAAATACATACCATGTAAGAAGACTGAAATGTCAATAAGTGGTAAAAGAACAGGTAGAACACTATGCTCTTGGGAACTGTTGATTTTAGAGCTGAAGGGATTGGTCAAGTGACACAAAATTAATCAGCAACTATTCTGATAACTGATCAATCATTTCATCTAAGATTCTCTGGTAGCTTCTTCGAAGCGACAATTACTGCTTTTCTTTATCTTATGTGATATTAAATGAAATATGTTTAAGATTCAGACTGTTGGATGAACAAAAAAAAAGGGACGTTTTATAGACAAATCGAGTGACGGAGAAAATAATCTGCAGATTAATCAATAATGAAAATATTTGTTAGCCTTAGTTGAATTTACTAACAAATGTTACCATAATAATTATGGTATAACAATGAGTGGGAAAGATATGTAAACTATTGGCATATCGTGACAGAATTAATTTTCTTAAACCTCTGGAAGCTGTGGACAGATTTCTCACAACATACACCAGCATAATTGCCAACCCTAGGAACAGTTACATTTGTAAATAAAAGAGGGTTAGGGTTAATATATTTAAGATGAGGCTATCCAATGTCCAGGTAATCTAAGTATGCAGTACACTTGTTCATAAACAACCCAGTTTAGCATTGGCAGCAAATATCCAGAGATAAAACAAGAGCACAAAGTGCCACGACACATCAGCTAATGGACGGGTGTGTGCATAGACACTGTCAGTGTGTGTAAAAGCACAATGAAAATAATAGGGGCACTTATTCTGAAATGTGTCATCACTCTGTGACTTCACAATACATCATTTGATCCAAGCACCTCATCTTATCTAATCTTGTTCTCATACTGGGTGGACTTAAGGTGTGTATGTGTGAGATGACTTTGATATTGACTTATTGCTGTGAATGACGAACATGTGGACCAAAGTCCCAGCTGAGAAGTGAACAGAGGCAGAATTAGCTCAACTACATTATGTAATTGTACTTCCGCACTGTTTTCATGACAAAGATTTCGGTTGAAGTTCAAATAATGACATTACACTGACAAACACCTGGACCTGTACATACCTGTGCAAGCTGTAGAAACACAATGCATAAGTAAACACGGGCGGAGCGAAAAACAATACAGCACATGCAATAGTTAATGGCTCTCAGAATCCCACCATGTTGTAACCCAGTTATGATTAAGCTCTAACCAAACCTAGACTCCAAAAAACTCATTACCATGTCATGTAAACAAAACAGCAGCCTGAAGAGGGAAGAGGAAATGAAAGATAACAGTCAGTCAGCTGACTGACATTATGCCCACAGTACAAAAAACACAAGCCAAGACATGCAGCAAGGCAGTGTTTGATATGCAGTAATGCTCATATTTGTCTCTGTGTCCTGTTGTCTGCAGTGATTTCAAACAAAAAAGAAGGTAGTGAAAGAAGGTACTGGCTGCTTTCCAAGCACACTTATTACATCTGGTGTTGACATTTAAAATCCTAAGGCACATACAATGTAAATAACCATGTTTGATTCAAGCTGGAGACCTTTGCTGCATGTCAACTCCCTGTTAACCATTTCAGTTCTACTCCTGACACAGATTCCAGTACCAATGTTCTAATACTTACTACCAATCCAATACCAGAGACAAAAATATTCATGTTTCTATTTCAACCCTCTCCATGTTGGTCATATCTTATAACTGAATTTGAATTTAAAATTTGTATATCTCACTGCATGGAAGTCATTTTGATATACGGTAATACGAGGCCAAACAGAGCTGGTCCCATCAAGGGACATCAACACCAACCCATCATGAATGAATGGCTGAATCTGAATTTAATCATGACAGTGACAAACAAACTGTATTTAATGTAGATTGGTCACATCATGGCCAACACACAATCCACTTGAGAAAGTCATTATTGGCAAAGACACCAATCCAGCGTTTTTGACTGATGAGTCTCTAAGATAAAGACAAAACTGCCAAAAAGAAAATCTTACAACACAAACTGATTGCACTTTAGTTTTTCCAGTCCTTCTACTTTTATATGATAAAATGTTTTTAATGACAGAAGCATCACTGATTTCTCACCCATTTTCTTCACCACACTGTGACAACTGTGTCACCATCACAAGACATGCGAACACATCTCTTACTCAATAAGGAACAGACAAAGTGAGGAGTCAGTAATATAAAAAAAACAGAATGGCACTCAACAGAGCGCATACCTCCACCAAGGCCAATCAATTCTACAGGCCTGTCTAGCTTTAATAATAGAACAATAAAATCCTGGCATATGTGCACTGCTAATTATCCAGGTGCTGCACTGCCCATGTGGTGTACTTCCACCTTTGCGTCACACTGTTGTAGTAATCTACGATGTTGGTTACATGAACAGGGGCTATATTTGAGTTTCCTCTGTCACCAAATGCGGTTTCTTGCGGGTGATGGTGATGCTTGTTTGCCAAGAGCTCCAGCCACCATTGTGTTTACAAAACAAAAGGTTATAATATGCAGCACTACTTTGTCAAGGTAAGACATCACAGTGACTCGCTACGTGAAGAGACAGGCCAGATGGGCCAGAGCTAGCTGGTTAGCATGCTAACTTCAGTAGAGGAAAAGAAGTGATAGACAGAAGCAAAACAAGAGTTAACATTGGTGTTGCTCTTGACAGCTCTTGGTGAGTAAAGGAATGAAATTTGATGCTGAACTCACAAAGTTTCTCCTAGACTGGTAAGTAAACAGCTGTAAATTCTAACGTTGGCTATGCAGCAATAGCAAAAACTTACATATAGCTCCTTTAAAGCGTGTAAAACATCACAAATATGATTTTACACTGATATGTCACACACATAATGGTAGGATATGTGGTCAAACATTAATTTTGACACCAGTAAGTGAAAAATGCAATGTTTCCCTAAAGTAACCAAATTATTCTGACCACAATCACATTACTGCCACATCTCACTCTCCCAGCTACTCCAGCCACTACTCTATTCTGATATTCTTAGTCCTTGCAGACAAGTGCATCATTGTGTTAGTGGACACAAAGAGGCATTTTAATACCTTCTAGTGTTTACTTTTCAGCTGTGTTTTGTTTGCTCCCTTTATACCACCCCTCGTTTGGACGTGCAGGCTGGAGTTATAAATGAATAAGCCTGGAAAAAATTTGTGTTTAGGCAGCTCTAGCAATGACATAACCTAATCCTTGAGTCACCTCTGCAACTGCAGCTCAGATGAAGGGGACAAGTGAGATTATTTGACATGTAAAGGGAAATTTCCAACACTTGCATATACCCAGTAATATAAATGGTGATTAAAGGTTTGGCAAGTATCCCACAAATGCATTCCCCTACTTAAGAGCAGTTCAACTGTTGTGTTCATTGCTACTCAGCCTCAAAGTATGTAGCTAGCAAACCAAAAGCTTTGGTGGAAACTGGATAGGAAAAAGAGGGCTAACTTCAGTAAGGCTGAACGAATTGGTTAGATACAAGAATGAGGTCTTCTTGGCAGCTTATTCCGGTCTATTGACATGGCTGGGAAAGAGACGGGGTGAGGGAGGGAGGAGGACTGACAACGGTAATAGGAAAAAAACTGACCCACACCCTTCCCTTTCTACTGTACATATGGAATGGGACACATTATGTAGCATGGGTTCAGATGTTACAGACAGCTAACATGCCGTTATGTTTTATAAAAAGACTCAATACGGTGTTAACGCTATAATAACACAGCAACTGCATATGGCTGAGACATAATACGTACGGCTTAATAGACCTTAGCTTAATTATAATAGATGAGGCATTTCCTGAATCATCTAATGAGGGAAAAGTCTGTGCATAATTTTAAGGTCGTTTTACAGCTGTGCCTCCATCATGTTTTCTAAATGATTGAAGTTACGACATTAAACGTTGCAAATCACCGTTAGCTAACGTTACGGTGCCTCACTTCACTGTCATTAAAAAAAATAACCAACTGCTGTTAGCTGCTTCAGGAAGACAGATAAACACCATAGTCACACGCTAGTTAACAGTTAGGTGAAATTACAACACAGTGTAAAGTATATGAATAAAGACAAAACTAGCTGAGTCGCTAAGCAGAGCGTCTTTGTTCCGACACAAACAGCAGGGAAGCAAAGAGCTAACCTTAGCCGTTACGTTAGCTTGTTAGGTAAACGAAACCTGGATGTAACAGTTAGCGACTGCTAGCAAGGATTTGATACAAGGGTTTTGGTATAGACACTCTTACCTTTAATGTCTTGGTTGTTAGATTAGCTTGGGAATCACAGACAGTTTCTCACTCCTTGTTTTCAGCGTCGCTCTTGCTCTTCTTCGTCGTTGAGACGGTACTGAAGGGGAATTCTGGAAAGTGATGTCACTTCTGGCTTCCTGGTCATGGTAACCACGTCAATCAATGTTGACGCTGTAAGTCACGCCTCGTATCGGTCACATGAGATGTGATTCATTGGGACCATTTTACACCGAAGAAACTGAACTTATGATTAACCATCATGGCCCCGCATAATCTAGTGGCCATTTTTTGTCTCAGCAAGACTGATCTTTTGTTTTGGTTCCCCCTGTTTTGTGTTGTTGGTCTCTGTCAGGGGTCAGGTAAGGGTCCTTTCAGGTAAGGGACCAGGCCAAATGTATGTGGTAAGACTGTCTTCTGCTCAGCCTTTGCTATATTAAAAGGACTGTAAATAATACCAAAAATATTTACAATGCCCTAAAGATATAACTGTAAACGTGGGGAACAGTTATTTATAGTCACTGCCTAGCAAACACTGGACTGTTTTCATTAGATTTATGGCTTTCAACTATTCCTATGGTTATTTTTTCATAACTGACTGAAGTTTCCTGCACCATGGCCTTACAAGACACATGACAGCATCAGCAACCTTGATCATCACATTCCAAGCTGTAATTTACAGAAAAATCCCCTCATTAAAAAGCCATCAAAATAAATCAGGATTTTTTTTTCCAAACAATCAGCTGGTCAGCCGAGGTCACTGTACATAAGATGATGATACACGAAATTGCATTCATCCCTCAAGATCACATAAAGCCTGTTCTACTGAAATGCCTCCATGTTTGTCTACCTCATATCCATAGGTATCGGTTCTTAACTGAGCTCCTGAGAACCTCTGATTTCTCTATTACATTTAATATTGGGCACTGTGTAGTACTGTTTATTTTTAGTGTACTTTCTAGGCCTTGGTTTATTCCAGATATCTAAGAATCATAAAGTCCCATTCCTAGAAGGATACTGATTTAAAACTACAAAGTTTATAACTGATAACACCAGATCTATGCAGTACAGAATGCAAATTTCAAGTCCAACTTTTCCATTATGTAAATCATGTACAGAGGTAACCTTCTAGTGTGGCTCATGTAAATGTACCCCTTTGAACTAATTATCCCTAAAATGATGACTGAAATTTAGTGGCATAGAGTTACTTATTAAACTCATATAGAGGTTAAGTTTTATTTTTAAGCAATAGAATCCAATGTATGTTAAAAGTAATTTGTTGTTAATCAGCCAGTGCTTTATATTTGACTCAGAACAGAGTAATTGCCAAGGACATACAGTTGTAATGCACAGAAAGGAGTACGGCTGCAAATCCTGCATACTGGGGTAAATGGACTTCACCACTGAGTGATACTGTGCATCTATTGGGTTAAGTGGACAACTTCCCTGTTACCTCACACCAAAAGCCCAAAAGCCCGCTGGTTATATGTAATTTGCTTATCTGCATATTTGTATTGAACAATCAGCCAAGGTGAGGCCTGGGTCATTATCTAATCTTTGTTGCCCTATCCTGTCAAAATCTAAACTTCATTTGGTGTTTATTCTGCTCACATGGTGCATTCCCCTACATAAAGTTATTGTTGATCAAAGTGACTTTAAAACTATTTGGCAGACAGAAAACCTGAGGCCAGTTGGTGTCCCAGCAGAGGAGTAGTAGTCAGTCTCTCTGGGCTCAGGCATATGGCACAATGAAGAGGGAGAGGAATAGGGGCATTTGCCCTGGTCCCATTGGATTTTTTAATCTCTTTTTCTTTGATGATAACGCTTTTTCATGGAAAATCTTTATCTCAGGGACATCCTGATAGCCGAATGTTCAAGGTGCGTACTGCAACGTCCCTGGTTTTCGGATCTGACTAAATGTAATATCTCCCAATCCACATGCATATTATTTTTGTAATTATTTGTTTTAACACGAATAGTGTCAGAACCACACCACCAGCTTTTCATTCATGCAAAACTTTGACAGGGGAAATATACATTTTAATAACTCAAATATGTAGTTCAGTAGTGAGAAAATAGGGAAAAAAAAACTTTCATAGGCAGGTGGAGAGCACTTCTTTTATTTTAAATATGTCATCATTGGTTTAGCCTGCATACAGTAACGTATCAGCACATAACTACACAGTACAGAGGTGGACTGCTGCCACACCAGTTGCAGCTTGGCCAATATGTAACATCGACAGCCACAGTCAATTATCTGACAGCCAGGCCAGCATATTCCTTCATTTAAACTCCATTTAAAACTATTTATTTGAGATACAAAACCACTTGGATGCCTGTGTGTCAGCATTTTTTTTTCTACAACCACACAGACTTCAGTTAGGCAGCGTGGCACTTTACTGACACCGGCAAAAAAAAAAGAAAAGAAAACTACAAAAAAAGAAGCACATTATCTATCATCATAGGTTATACATTAGCTTTGTTGATTCTCAGAGATAGAAAGTTGGCATCTGAAAAATACACGATTGAAGTTGTTACACAAAATAAGGTTGGGGGAGGTCACAATTTGATTGATTCCTCAACCCCCTCTTGTAAATTTCAAGCATTTCCCTTTTCTTTCTAAGACAAAAAAATTATAAACTCCAATTGATGTGCATCACCACAAATCCTATCTTTGCACTGTTCGACCTGTGTATGGCTTTAAATGGGGTTTAAAGACTTGGTGAGATGAGAAGGCGATAATATTATTAATAATAATAAAAATAATAATAATAATAATAATAATAATAATAATAACAATAATAATGCAAATCAGATGCAAAGCGCTCAACATCTACATACTTAGATTTCCAATCGGGCCTAGAACATGCAGACAGGGCAAAGTAGTAACCATGTGTCTGGTGAGAATATTGAGGCACACATTAGAACTACCTACAACTGTGATTGGTTCTCCTTTGCGCCAATTACCTCTCTGGAGCTCAAACTTCGGTTAATGATTTAAATGAAAAAGAAAACACAGTGGCACTATATAGAAACAGGCATTTTATGTAGTAAACTCAGTTCCTGTGTTGCACCATTAACGCCTCCACTAAATTCAGCCCTAAGCCTTTTCTCTAACAGAACCTCATTTCGTTTGTTCTGGTTTTAAGGGATACAAATGTGTGCTTTTCATTTTCTTTTATACACTATTTTTTTGTTTCTGTAATATAACAAGCACCAGCTCTTAAATATTATACGTTGACTCATTATGGATAAATGTCGCTGTTTGTGGTTCATTGGTATTCTGTACTTCTCGGCATAACCAAGCACAACCAGCACTTCAAAGAAAACAAAGAAGAAAGTAAAGCACAAGTTCAAAAGAATTCAAGATTAAGAACATGGAGGTTTGTAAGGTTATGGCCCATAGTTTTTAGGAGGAAGAATATGATGGAAAAAATATAATTAACTCAGTCACAGAGACAAAAGAACACAAACTGTCATAGTTTGATGAAAGAAGTAGTGGAACTATAGACTCAAGCCTCTTATAGAATCAAGTGCAGACTCTCCTAGTTTCTCTCTCCAGGTCACCCAGGTAGGAAGTCACCTGTGAAGACAGCAAGAGGGAGAATTCAGGGATGAAGCACAAGTAAAGTAAGTTAAATCACACAGATACTAAATCTCTACTTAATCTGACTCTCTGAGAGTTTGGTCCAATGTTGACTTTACTCAAGACCAAAAACATCGTCTTTTGCCAATAATGTATTAGTATGCAGGTAATTTGTTTTAGGTGTTTTCGCTAAAAGTAAAAATTCAATGGATGTGTAGCAGCTAAAAGGCAGAACAAAAAACTTCCAAGGTTTGTTTAACAAACAGGCAACACAGATTAAATGCAGATGCTGATGAGATTTAGCTAGATAGCAGGCTATGCTCCTGATGAGTGAAGTCTGAATAGTGACGATGAGGTCTTAATAGTCTTAACTTGCACCACACAGACATGATTTTGGTGATGAAAAGTTAGTCTGCATATGAATATTATAAGCTCTAAAAATTTCCATTTCAAATCTTTGAGGTCTTTGTTCAACAAAAACATTTTGCCTAAAGAACATGTTTGACTTTGAACGTCAAAGTGCTGCATTATGACATTTTAGGAACTTTTTTCAAAATGCTGGAAAAACGGGAAATTAAACAGTCACTGTGATAGATTATCAATATAAACAAGTCTCTCCAAGTTGATTTTCTTTTTGTAGTGAAATTAAGGGACACCACTGACTGCCTGAAAGGTAGGAAATGTATAATTCAACAACTATTATAGGCTTTGGAAATAAGAAAATCCATTTAGATTCGAAATGCATATTTACTGCAAACTTGCCAAAAGCAAAGTGTCTTGACAGTGCTGACTTTTTTGGGAATAGAGAGTCAAAAATGGAGAAAAGGTAGTTAGCTTAGCTTGGGTTGTGGAACAGGACAATGGTTCTTCCTCTCTTGAATAAATAGCTTACTGTCCCATTAGTAAACCGAGCTAGCTAGCTTGCAGACTTGCTAGCTTGGAGAGCATCTTCCCTTTTTTTGAGTGCAAGTGTAATGGTTCCCTCTGTCAGTAGATAAATGCTGCTGCTAGCTGTGTAACTTTATATATATATATATTATATATATATATATATATATATATATATATATAATGGGAAACAATGCACTGGGTAAACAAGCTATTTAGCCATTGTACAAAATAATTGTATGACAGACCAGTACATATATTCTGTTTCTATCCAAACAATGAATGACAGCTCAGAAATAGAAGCTACAAGCACGCCCTCCGTCCATCACTCCTCCAAGCAACACAACAACTCAGAGTCAAGAGGCTCCTTTAAATAGCCAGTTTTATCTGTGTCATTTACATCTAATTACAACGAGAAGGAGTAAGCAGCACAGAAAACAGAAAAATACTCAGACAGCTACTGGGACTGACAATCTCTAGCCTGCTCCCAACTTGCTAGTGTGTTAGCTGTTAGCTCATCAGAAATGGCTACACTACAGTACAGTAGTTCACCAGATAGCCCCTTATGTCACTGAGCCTCTGTCACCACCTGTTTGACGCATTTCTGGTGTAACTGGGCCCTTGAGAAGAAACCAAGAGATTACTTACACAACACAAAAAATAGGATGTAGATTTGTTTCATTCCAAACCGAGCAGCTCAACGTCAAAGATAAGTGTGGCGTTGGGAGGGATGATGCCCGGGTGACCTTTGTTTCCATAAGCGTAATCAGGCGAGCAGGTCAGCTTGGCCCTTTGACCAACACTCATCTGGAGGAAGGAGGAGGCGGACGATACAAACAGAGACAACAGGCGTCATGGAACAGATAGTCTGGCCAACAAAATACAGTTAGTTGGTTCATACACACTCTGAAAGTAATGGGTGAAAACATCTCACTTACTAATGGTGCTTCATTAGTTCATTAGTTCTAATCTAATCCTGTCATCAACAGCTTTTTAAACAGCCTTGCTCAGATATTGAAGAGTGATGTTCATGAAGTTACACCATCTTGAAGCTACAGGACCTTCAGACAGGCAGCACCGTTCACCAGCCACCTCATCTACATGCTGCGTGTGTGAGACACAGAGCTGCGTCCATGCTGTATAGGCCCAATGTTTGCAGAGTTAATGGAAACCTCAGTGAGTGAAAACTCGATAATGGTACCATGTCAATAAATTAACGTATTTCAGCAGATAAAATAATAACAATAACAGCAGCAAAACACATTTTCTTTCTTGCAATCTGCATTATTTCTGCCTCCGAATCATGACTGGTGAAGCTCCCTAGTGGCATGACTTTTTCCTTCAATCTATTTGTAACGATTATATTCATCAAAAGAAGTGTGCATTTCATTTGCACAGTATGCCTCTAGTTCTCCAGCCTACCTGCACTACCCCCTCTTCCCAGCCTCGGATGACTTCCTGCTTGCCGATCTTGAACCTGAAAGGTTTGTCCCTGTCACGGGATGAGTCAAACTTGCGTCCATCTGTCAGGGAGCCTGCGAACAAGGAGATGAATAGAGAGGAAAGAGTCAGAGTCTTTTTTCTGTGGATGAAAAACCCAAACTCTTACCTCTAAACGTGCACAACATTACGGGAGTCAGCACTAAGAGGAATTCCTGCTGCAAAAATTGTTTAAAATGATGGGGAAAATACTTGTTTTCTGTGCAGATAAAACCTAAATATAATAACACTGGAAACAAATAGATCTTCCCAGCTTGTCTGACATCCATCTTCCCTGCTGTGTGTATATTGAGAGCGCAAATGAAGGGATTCCAAGGATCTCAGAAATAGCTGCTGCAGCTGTCTGCGGGTGGGTTTCAGTGTGACAGTCAGGAAAACGCAACCATCAGTCCGCAGAATAGCACCCCTCCAAGACTATTTACGCCGCCGCTATTACTGTTATTAGCACCAGCAAGGCAGCATGTGTGTGTGATGGTTTGGTGTGGTGTGTGTGTGTGTGTGTGTGTGGGAGAAGGTGCAACATTGGGCATGTCGTTATGCACATCAGGGGGGCGTCTGGCAAGATACAGCCTTTAATCCAAGCAGTGGAGTGGGTGTCCTGTCCTCTTCTGGACATCTAGATAGCAGCCTAATGGAATTATCTGTAAGAGCTGAAAGGTACTGTCCAAGTATCAAAGGCAATGAGCATCAATACGTTGCTTTTCCCATCTCACCACCGAACAACACAGTGCTGACATTTTCTCACATCAACCATTTCCTGCAGGCAGAGCCTTTTCCAAAAAATCCAGCAAATCCAGGTTTTGATCTTCCCTTGTACGTCTACATTTAAAAAGGCTTGTGTAACAGACTATCCTGTTTCATGTCTCATTTAAAGGCTGCTTTGTAGGCAGACAGGAAGGGAGGCCGCCCAGAGAGGAAATCCTGTAGTTTGTGTGATATAAAAAAACAAAAAAGACAAAACAATGCAGGCTCATGCCTAAAACCAAATAAAAAAAAAAAACATTTCACTGTGCAAAGCCTGAATCAGGTCTCACTTCAAGTTTATATTGAAGCAAAGAGGCTTGTATTACAGAGATAGATATGTCTGTCTTACCAGGCAAGAAGGCTGAGACCAGCTTTGCCAAACCAAGAACAGGTGCAGACAAATATACAGTTAAGCACGCTGGGAAGCAAAAGCCATCTGAAATCCCAATTTGCTGCTGATGCTACATGTGTTACTGTTAGTACTGTATTTACACTGTAATACTTTTAATACATTTAATGCTAGCGGCCTGGCTCTATAAACAGCAATGTCTGTCTGACAGTCGGTCCACACAGAAATGTCACAATAACTATTGGATTGGTTGGCATGACATATTGATTGATGGTCACCAAAGGATGAATGCTAATGACTTTAGCTATCTCTTGACCACTAGCACCATGAACAGCTTGACATTTGTGATTCTGAGTCAAATGTCTCAGTGACTATTGGATGGATTGCCATGAAATTCACGTCCAGCTCAGGTTGAATTGTGATAACTTCCCTTGCTCCTCTGACTTTTCCACTAACGCCATAATCATTTTCAAATTTTGTTTGTTCAGTACTTTGGTTTATGACTAAATACCTGCAAAACTAATTGCATTCCCATCAGCAATTAGCAATTGACAATTAGCAAATGTTAGTATGATAACACACAAAACTATGAAAGTGAGTGTGCTAAACATCATACCTGCTGAACGCTAACATGTTATCATTATGAGCATGCAGAGCATGCAAACATTAGCATTTAGATCCAGCTAGCTTAGCTGCAGACACTTGGTCCTGTTAGGAAATAATTAGAGCTGAAACGATTAGTTGGTTAATCGATTAGTCAAAGCAACTAGTCAGCAACTACTTTGATGATTGATTAATCAATCATCAAAGTATGATCATTCTAATAATTTTTAAGCAAAAAAATAGAAAAAAATCAGATTCCATTTTTTGAAACATGAATATTTTCTGGTTTTCTACTCTTTTATCTTTGTGTTTGTAGAAGGTCTATGGTTATTGTCTGTTAATCAGACAAAACAATACATTTTTGCAGAGGCTCTGCAGCATTGTAATGGGCTTTTCCTTTATTTGTTGACACACTATTAACCAAATAAGTAACTAACTAACCAACTAACTAAACTAACCAAATAATGAACTGATTAATTAAGATGATCCTTACATTAATCAATAACAAAAATAATCATTAGATCCCACCCCAGATATAATCCTGTGTTATTGGCCCTTTTAAGTGTATCATGATGACACAAAGGAGGTATTAAGAATCTAAAGCTACAACTGATATTATGAGTCTCTACAGGAATAATTTAGTGAGATGTTTTACAGGAGGTTTAATGGGAATACCTGAAATATTTAGTGCCATTAGAATATTGTATGCCTGTGGAGAAAATATTACATGTTTAATACAGTGAGTCTGCCATTATTTCTGTTGCCCAGACGATCATAATCCGCTCAGCCAAACGCCACCAACCCCCCCAGAAACTCCAACAAAGACAGAGAAGCGCAGGAAATCAGACGGGATTTAAAACCCCGCTGTCTGATCTGTCTCTGTCTGTCTGTCTGTCTGTCTGTTTGTCTGTCTGTCTGTCTGTCTGTCTGTCTGTCTGTCTGGGCCTCTGAGTGAACCCCGCGGCAGAATCCGTCTGCGTCTCCTTTATTCCCCCCTAATTCTCTCCAGACAAGACAAATGACCACATTATCCACTGATCTTGATGAGACTGTAATGGAGCGCTTGGCCCAAACTGGAGCGCGCATTATTTTACGCAGTGATGAATCCGGAGCGCTGTCCCCGGGACACACCACCACCACCACCACCACCACCTTCACCTACACCACTGCTGCTGCTGCTGCTACAGGATCATAATCACCTCCGAATATCTTGAAGACAAATGTGCTTCCAGGGAGAGAAAATGTGGTGAAGGGGTTAAATCCTCATGCAGCCCAGTCGGTGACTGACAGCCTCTGCCTCTTTGCCCTACTGAGAAATCACTGCCTGGAAGGTTTGAGGCTGGAACATGTCTGCTGGCAGAGGTTAACGCACTGCACAGCGTTTAGATGTGTACTGTAGTATCACCATAACCTAATGTTCCTGTGAGGATTTACAGTTTTTGCTGTGACACTTACAGGATTACCATGTCTAGATGTTTATCATACGGGTGTAGGAGACAGTTGCCCACAGCCGTCACTCCACTTGCACGGCCTTCATTAGTAGAAATGCCCAACTGGAGTAGCGAAATGTGCAGGATGTGTCCATGCATGCAGAAGAACAAGTTTCTTATTTAAAACTCACCAACATAATGCACCACGCACGTCTGTCCTTTTTTGGGGAAAGTCCTTCCTGTGGGGAAACCAAAGAGGCGCTTAATATAACGGGCGTATGCAATTAAGGCGGTGTTTTCTGCGGCTGTATAAGACACATGCAAACAGAGAAGTGCAAACATGCACCTAGAAATTAACACAAACACGTTTCCCTTTTGTGCAGTCGCTTTACCGTCGCCCGGGGTTATAGTCTCGATCTCGACTCCCATTTTTAAGTGGCGTGTTCTGGAGCTCTCCCCGCACCCGGCAACACTCCTCCCGCAGTCTGTGTGTCTGCTCCTCCAGCGGATATTCTATCTCTCTCTCTCTCTCTCTCTCTCCCTCTCCCTCTCCCGCTCGCTCTCTCTCTCTCTCTCTCTCTCTCTCGCTCACTCCCTGCAGGGACACCAGCATCAATTTCTCATGTTACACAACAACACTTCCGCCCACCACTTCCAGAGTAAAAGCCACACAGAGGGATTTCAGCCAGAAGTACATGCCCCCCCTGGCGGCCATAGAGATAACAATAATTATTTCCAAAATTATATAAATATAAATATAAACAAGATTCTATAAATAAAGTGGGATAATATTTAGAAATAATAGTACAATATTAATCAAATAAACAATAAGTTAAAGGAAAATAAATATATGTTACAACTGTTCAGGGGGCTTACAAGAACAACCCATAACACACTTATTATGGTCTGCCGTCAGGAGTCTATCAAAAAGAGTTTTATATACTGTAAGGATTGGTAAAAATTTACTGTACATAACGATTATGAGACTTAACAAAAACACACGAGTTAGGGTTACTTTAAGGTTTAGTTAGATTATCTTTCACCACAACTGTAACAGAGAACGCAGTGTTATTGAAAATAAATGTCTCTATATCTGTACAGAACAAGGAAGCACAGTCAAAACAATTGGAGAACTGATTCTGGCTCAGGACTAGATTACAGTGTATCATAGACATTAAGAAAGTAATAATCCCAGTTGGTAGGTAGGGGATTAGGGGAGATTTCAATTGTGATGCTGAAGTTCTTCTCTCAAATGCTTGTTTGTGCATTTGAATCAGTTAAGAGATAATCACTGTCATCAAACATCTCAGAAACGCCTTTCATGCCAGTTACCATGAAACATGCTGTACTGCAAGGCACACGCCCATCAGTAACATCACTGCAGGTGTTTAACCGCTGACTCAGAACACCTGCTGTGACACTGACTGGGATCTGGCCAGATTTCTGTTTTGGAAGTTGTGAATCATAATTATAGCATATACCATGTATGAGTTCATATAATATAATAATAAATTATAATATAATATGACCTACCTGTCGAAGGTCTGCAAATGAAAATTATTTTTTGATATAACTGTTAGCTTAATCTGGTACAATGGGTCTCCTCTTCTTTGCATATGTTTTTGTACATGGTCCCTGGTAAAAAAAAAGAAATGTAATAAACTAATCTGAACATTAATGATGGCTGTGTTCTATTCAAATGTCCGAGCAAGACAGTGAACCAGTGTGAACAATAGCAGGACATTGAAATTGAAGCAGCTGAATGGAATCTGTACCTTTCTAATGTGACATGCCAAAATGTCTTCTGGGTAAAAGACCTATTTTGGAATAAGTATTCAGATAATTTATTTAAGTGAAAGTACCAACACATGACCACAATATAAACTAAAACAGTTCAGGGCTTAAAACTAGAGTCTGAAGAAGATTTTTACTTAATCACGACTTCCGTTGTGCAAATTTCAAACAAATTAAATCAAATGAATCAGTTTATGTCGACCCAAATGATATGTAGTAAACCCAGGGCTTTCAGGGCCCCTGGAGAGTTGCCTCTTTTGTCTGATTGGTAATCCAGTCTTGCTTCCACCTCTGGGGCTCTGACAGGAGCATTAGGTGAAAAACATGCTTTTATTTTGAAGGCACATTAAGTATGGCGTATTTGCTGTATCTGTGACTAACTTGATATCTGGTAAGCAGCGTGAACATTGTAACACAGTCCTAAATGTGAGTGTGATGGGGTTTTTTCCACATTTGAAGTTTGATGGTTTGATCCAGTGAATAAAAAATTCTAATCTCACTGATTTGTTATAACTCAGAATCATTGACATATATATATATATATATATATATATATATATATATATATAGTATGATATTCAAAAATGAGAAAAAGTCAGCCATCATAAAGGGCCACAGATTACAGTGCCCTGACTGCAGTTTACTTTAGGCCGTTCTGTGGAGCACTGCAGTGCAAAACTACTGAAAAGAGAGCGAGCGAGGCAGGCCAGGCAGAGAGGAGAAGGGCTGTCAGAGATGGTGCTAATCTAGGTGAACAGCTGAATCTAAGCATCCCACTGTCCCAGCAGACACTGGGATACTCTCTGCTCTCGTCGCCACTGCAGCCATAGCAACACCTGAATCTCACTTCCTGTAGAAAATAATAACAGCAGGTGCATATAATTTCCACTTATATTCTATTGTATTCTAACTGAAAAAAAGAAATTCCACCTTTTAGCCTTTCAGTATATTCTAACTTTCCTCACGGTTCATTAGATTGCAGCTCAGTTTTTTTGTAATGCAGAATTCACTGTATATGAACAGCTAATTGGCTCCAGAGCCATGGAGTGTCCATGTGGGTGTGCATAACCAACCAAGCTAACCAAGGCGATGAATGTGGGTTCAAGACACATGAATCTGAAGGAAAAAATACAAATCATGTTAGTATGAGATTTCTGGGAGCAAAAATATTTCAAGTGGTTGCTTCATGACTGGATTGGACACTGAGTATCTAGTGACTCAGACTTCTTCAAAACAAAGTACAGTGAGTCATTCTCAGTTTGTAGCCAATAAAACTGCCAAACCAGAACCAAAAGGAGAGACATGTTTGAAGAAGACCTATATTATCTAACCAATACTCAAAGGTGTCAACTTGAAGCATTCCCATAATACCTGTGCTGCAACTGTGCTACTACATTTTTCTGTCATATTTCTTCCATGAAAGAGCACTGCCATGAGATTTCTGACACAGGTATTATGTTCACTCACAAAATGTATGAAAATATAAACAAGTCATTTTTACTGCAGAGATAAAGAGGGACACAATTTAAAAATACCCCAGCAATTTTGGCTAAATGTTTATGTAAATGAGAGTTTATAGATTAGCCTTATTCACATTAAACTCAACCAAGAGATACGATCACTTGTAAGAATCCAAAACCTGATCCGACACGTGAAACTGGCATTACACATCATGTCACATCAGTTTTATGTCAGTTTCCCCTCACGGTCTCCTGGAGATGAGAACACACAGTAAACTACAAGTGACCACATGAAAGCAATAGTGTTTGCATGCCAGTTTTTAAAGTCAAATGTAAAGATTACTCTTCGTGTTGTATCACAAGATCAGTAAAATTTACATTTTAAGCAGCTGCTGGAAAGATTTTGACGGGTCAAGAGGTGAAAACGAGGGATGATGTACTACAAAGGTCTCTGATTCTCTTACAGAATTTAAGCTTTCCAAGCAGTGGTGGGTGATGTGCACTTTTTCCGCCCTGGATTTTCCCTCCAGGCAACACACAAGCTGCCCTCCCTTCTTTGTGGAGGTTGTCAGGGCTCCGTGCAGCTTGTGAAGAAGACTGCAGAGGATGCTCAAGGCTGGAAAAAGTCTCCCAACTCTTTTGCATATTGGCATTAAAGATCATACTGTTTTTATTTAGGAATAATTCTCCTAAAAAGCAGCTAGAACTGATCATCAATCAACGATAATTAAGTAAAAGGCAGCTCTTTGTTTTAAATATAGAAATAACACTTTTTTATGATGTTCACTGTTGACATTAAATGGTAGTTTAACTTTTTTGTCAAAGTTTTTTTTATATAACAATACTACGTGATAACATTTAAGTCTCCACTGAGGAAATTATAGGTGATTATTAGGTTAATGTGCTCTGATGCAGCAAACTATTCTCTTTTTTTGGGTACATACTCTTCAAAGAAATTTTATAAACTTAAGTGGATAAAAAGATACAAAGTTTATCCCAACAGCAACACAGCAAAAGCAGTGTTTCAAAATTTGAAATGATCCATGTCTTAACATGATGCATTCAGCATGAATGTGACAAAACGCTCAGGTTACAGTGATTCTCCCTAATCATCACTTTAAAGGAGCTATATATAAGTTTTGCTAGCGCTACATAGCCAACATTAGCAATAACAGCTGTTTACATAACGGTTTACTGACAGTCAACGCTTGAGATGGTTTTCTCACTGTCACATGATTCCATGTTTGTCACTTTGCTTAACACCTCTTCTCTAACTACAATAAAAACACAGGACGATTAAGTTCTTTATACATCAACCATAAAATGGATTTATTTTACCAGAGGTCCAAACATATTTCTGTGTTGCCCGAGGATGCATAGAAGATGTCATTGTGTCATAGGAATTCAACTTCCACTACTACAAACCAGAGTTTACAATCTATATCTTCTTTTGTTTGACCATTGGTTTGACAATAAAGCCATGTGTAGCTGTTATGTTACACAATATCAAAGTGTGTAACTGGGACAATCTTACAATCTGTAAAGGAAAAAAGAAAGGAGAAAAAAAGGCAGCTTAAAAAAATAATTCCATCTTGATTTGAACAAAGGGAAGAGTGTGTTAGTGGAGGTCGATAAAGGAGAGTAAGGCTACTGGTATAGGTTGGTTTGGAGAAAAAAAAAAACCCTCAGTGTTTTGTGATACTGTTTCACTTTTCTCTCCAAGAAGAGTATGGGAGAGAAAAGGAAACTTACAAAACCACACTATTGTCATGTACTTCTAATTTAATAAGACTAGTATTCCTAATGTGGTTATGGTTTGTGCTGCTGAGGCAGAAACAAACTGGGAATCTGCCGCTGGTCTAGCGAGGCTCCAGCATCTGATAGTAAACGTAGCTAAGAGGCCAAATGAAGGTCAATAGAAAAGGAAAAGTGGGGGAGCAAGTTAATGAAAAATAGAGCCAGGTTTAGTGAGCATCTCTGCAACCCAACTGCTCGTCAGAAAGCTGGACTGCTGCTGTGTTTTTGGGTTAAACCATCTCCTGCTGTCAGGTAAACACGTCCCCATCACAACCGCAATCCAACAGCATCTGCAGCTTTACAGAACTCTGAGAGAACTCTGCTCCATTTTGGAAGATTTTTAGTTTCCCCCCTGATTACTGCCTGTCACAGACCGCACAGGGGTGTAGAGTAAGAGTGGAGGGAGGGGGGTCTGGGGGAGCAGAATGTTACATTTCACTTTAGAAAAACAAAAATCAGAAATTAGAAGTCCATACATAAGTCCGTGTTTTCTCCTCCCTCAGAAGGGGCAGCAGGTTTCACATGGCTGCAGTACTCAGCCACACCACCAGGGATAGACCTTACTCTACCCCCCCTCACTTTAGCCGCTGGACAATGACGGCGTTGAGGAGGTTGGCCTGCTGCAGCGTCTGGCTCTCGTCCGACAGCTCCTTGTTGGGGAAGGTGGTCATGAGAACAAACTCTCTGGCAGCCATGGCGGGCCGAGCCGCTACCACGAACTGGCGCACGTCAGACACCCTGAGAGACACAACAATACATGGTGAAAAGAAGTATTTTTATTCCACAGCTACTGTATAAATCTCAACAGAACATTTTATCACTACAACCTTTCTATTGACCTCTGATTTCCTGAGCAGCTGTTACAAACAATACAAGCACAGGTTGATTTCCCTGCCTCTGAAATCAAACTATACATTTGTTGCTGCACTTTTACCAGAGACTGACCTATGATGCATTTTGGAAAACACAGGGTAGACCACATCTTTGTGTAGATACCAACTTCAAGTTAAAGAGCGCCTCAGTTACCTGTGGGTGTGGTTGAACTTTTGGACCAACTTGCCGCCATCGGCCAGTCGGATCTGAATGTTAGTGACGGGCTGGGAGGGGTCCAAGGTCACAGAGGCGCTGGCTTGGGCCTCGTTGGCAGCCTGGTCCTGCTGGGAGGTGGCCGGAGCTACAACCAACTCTGGGGTGGCACTATAGAGGGGGGGAGGAGGAGGAGGAGGAGGAGGAGGATGGGGATGAGGAAGAGGAAGGAAAAAGATCAGAATTTACTTAATTAGTTTAAGACCTGCAGAAATCCTGACACTTTTGGCACAAGTTGGTCTCACAATGAAATACAAAAAAAATTGTAACTAATGTTATTATCTACAGCAGGTAACGCAAAAAAAATTTTATTTAACTTTTTAATACCTTGTAAGGCCATTTTTTGAAGAGCTGCATTCGGAGCTTTTAAAGACTTTAAGATTTCCTGGTTTTCCTGCTTTGAGCCTACGAGTGATTAATAATGAGCTGCTCTTAATGATTGACTTCCACTTTTCTGTAAAAAGGAATAAGCAGCTTAATTAATGTGTCTTATTCTTCACTTTTAGCAAAAGCCTTTATTTACCCCTAAGTTAGGTCTTTAGAGATTTCTCTTTAGTGTAATTCTTTTTGTTTGACAAATGTGGGCCCTGAACTGAAAGTGAAAGAAGAGCACTGCTGCATCACTGGAATTGTACAAATTGGACATTAAATCTGTTTACTGGGATTTGAATCTGCTCCAACAATTTACACTAAAAATAACATTATATGCTTTATTAGAAACCAGCCATTTACTGGAAGGATCCCACACAGAGTCGATTCCTAGACTGAAGATGATTCATTTCCGTGTAGAACAAGCAAGACTGGTTTACCAGCCTTTATTTAGACGTCGTATTGAATTCAGCTGTGGCTCTCTGATGTGTAATGTTGTGCTGAGGAGAAACAATACGGAAACCATGTTCAATGAACTGACAAGACTGCTCAATCTCACCTTCCCAGCTTCTGTCCTTCACCTCCAAAGGCCTTGAAGGCCATCTTGGGTTTGGAGAAGTCCTCATCCCTGTGATCCTCCATGTCCAGGTTGACCTGGCCTCCTCGAGACCGCTGCCTCAACTCCAGGGGAATCTCCCTGCAAGGTAACAACCAACAGGTGCTATCACATGCCATCAGTGCTCTAAATGTGTAAAGCAGCCAACAGTGTCTCATAGTCTCATAGAAACGCTGGTAGGCATATTTACATATAAAGACGGAGGACATAGTGTGTCCCCGCTGACCTATGATGAGCACATGTGTAACTTAGATGAAGTTGCCAGAATATCCTCACCCCCTTCTGATTGCCTCAAGGAAGTTGGCGTTTCCAGGATCGCTGTAGTTTCTGAGTTCACCGTTATCCAGACTGAAACCTGTCTTCCACAGTTTAAGCACCACGTGTACCTAACACACACACACACACACACACACACACACACACACACACACACACACACACAGAATGAGACATTTGAGTTGGTATGTACTTGGGTCTGTACTGGCATGTACTTCATCCAGCTTCATCCAGGAAATAGCCACAGCCTTTCACATTTCTTATACATTATGTAACTTCACTAAATATTAGCATTCAAAATCACAGCATAACAAGCTCCAATATAAGAACTGCAGTGACAAACTTTAACTTGCTCTCTGCAGTGTTGGTGGTGACTGATTTATGCTTTCCCCTCAGTTTAGTACAAACCCATATTCTCAGTTCCTCTCTGCTGCTGCTGCTACCAGCACTTGTTAATACTCCCTGCCCTCAACACCCCTTATACATGCTGAGCTGCAGCCTATATGCCAAAGAATACAGGACAGGCTCCATGATGTTGTGAGTTACCAGCTTTACGTGGCCTACATCTTAATATTTTGCAAAGATAATAACACATAAATCGGTTTTCTTCCACTCAGATCCAGTTTGATGTGTCAAAAACCCGAAAAGCGTCAAAGTTCAACATAATTAGAGGTCCAGACGTGGGAGGTGCCATGTCAGTCTTTCTGGCACTAACTACAGCCTGTTATGTAATTCCACTCATGAGAGCAGGAATGCCTTCAGTATTAGATTAATGATTAGCAGTTCTCCTGGAAAAACCATGAATTAATCATAGTCCATCTGTTACTGTGTTCTTTCATTACTGAAAATGTAACAGTTCATGAGGGATTTCATCTATACAGCAACAAAAAACAAGCATCAATGCACATGAGAATAAAGAGTCATGTGTCTATAGAAGGATTTCACGCAGGAGATGCCCACAGAGTCCAGACTGTAAATATTTGGACAATAACTCATCCTTTGTTCTTCAGCCTCTGAATTTTCAAAATAAATGAAAAGAATCAACATTAAAGTGCCAAGTCTCAGCTTCAATTTGAGTAGGTTTACATCAATACAGAAAGAACTGTGTGGGAGACAGAGAACTTTTAACACACGGTCACCAAAATCATTATCATTAAGAGTTAGGGCCATCATGGAGAGGAAGATGACATTTAGAAATGTGGAAAAGGGCCCACATTTTCAGACAGTCTCTCCATGGACACATTCATAGTCTTTCTCTTGGTTGTTGGTGAGTGTGAATGTGGGGTTATCGGTTTTTATTGGCTGAAGAGTCACCTAGACTGGCTGAATAGTAACAAAGGATACAGGAAACAGGAGGCATCAGGATCTGTACTCACATCCTGCTGGCTGTTGGAGGCGTGCCTCTCTCCAGCCACGTAGGTTGACTCCTCCTCAGGAGCTGCTCCTAGCCTGTAACCTCCCCCTACGAAGGCCTAAGTGATGAGAGGGGATAATAAAAAACAAAATAAGATATAAAACGATCACCAAGAGGAAGGACAATTACAAACACAAAAGCGAGCAGAAGCAAATTAAAGTAAACACACTCTGCAGAAAGAACCTGCTATAAAATGCACAAAAAAGATGGCAATACAGAAAGAGCAGAGGGACAAAGGACATCAACATTGTTCTCATGTGCTTTCTTTTTACCTTAGCTCTACTGGGCTCGCCTGGCCCTCTCCCGCTCCGGTCCAGAGGCACAGCTCCATGTTCTCTGGCTCCTTTAAACAGATCTTCCACCACTTCATTGGAGCTCTTCTTCTTGGGGGGGCCAACAATCTGCTGCCCACTGCGCTCTGACCCCCCTGCAAAAAACCTGCAGGGGCACATAGAAAAGTGTGACTATAATGACAGGAGAGGGAATTCTTCCACAAAATATGTGACATTATAGACACTGAGGAAAAACAGAACGAACAATCTACAAAGTCAAGTCAGTATTATTATTGAAGTGATCGATGAGTAGCTCACTGTGCATGATGTAGAAGCCCCTTTCAGACATTCACCTTGCTGTATAAATGTTATAGCAATTTTACATGTCTGTCCGTCTGAAGTGCCTGAGTCACCTCTACAATAAAAGTCACTATGATAATATTATTAGTTTGGATCTCTAACAATTCTGTATAACATGGCACAAGTCTGAATTGAATCTCATCAGATCAAGATAGAAACCAGAGAGGCACAAAGTTAAATATGCACAGTAAATACTGTGTAAATACACAGCTTGTTCCACTTTCTATAATCACTGTGATAAATTAATTACTTAATTGTCCTATTTTAAAAACAATAAAACCTGTAATAAATTAGGAAACATGAGCCAATTTTAAGTTGATGGGGACAGTCTCACCTTCTTTTGTCTTTGTACACCCACAGTAATAATCAGATCAGTCTCCCTCCCTATATTTTAAACTTTTATTGATGCCTACTGCATGGATGGATGGATGGATGGATGAATAGCCAGCAAGACACTTACTTACAGCATCTAACCAAGTAATAACTAATACAGTTCCAACTTAATGTCTTGTCCTTTTATTTGTGTGCACTGAAGACATTATAATAATATAATATAACATAATTCACTTGTGAGAAGGCTGAGTGCTGACAATGGTCATTAACTAAGGCTTCAACAGCAACATAAGTTTTATAATTTTATCACAGATCCAGCCTGTGAGATGACTAAAAACACTGATCTTCATTAAGGTGTCAATATGCTCAGAACAAAGTCATTTGTTTTGTCTGTCCACATCAAAAGGTGGTGGCTGTCATTGCTGTTTTCAAATGGTCACACCCAATTGTGGGATGAAACGCTTCCTGTCATAAAGAGAGCTCCAGAGGAGGTAACAGCAAGCTTTTGGTAAGTGAGAATTGTAAAAAAGCAGCATGAGAAAGAAGTTCAAACCATGCTCACTTTCTTGCCACCACACAGTTGTCCAATCACTGCATGAAGAGGGCATTGCTAACCAGTCAGTTACAGAAAGTGACAGAAATGATTGAACTCAGCCCTCCCAGCTCCGATGTCAGAAAGGTGTAGGGAGTAAAAGTACTTCAATTGACTATCAAGCACTTTAGTTTAAGCATACTGACCTGGTGCTTACCAAAGAAAATAATACGATAAGCTAACTACACTAAAATCACAGACTCACACTTTGTCACTAAAACATGAATACTGCACTTTAAAAGGAAAAAACGCAAGCACATTGTTGTTTTTGGCAGATGTCCAGGTAACCCCTTGTTTACATTGTGTCAAGTTGTGCACAGTCAGCACATTTAAAAAAAAAAATGACATCAGGAAACCCATTTGGAACAAACTCAAAGATGACCTGAGCTATGTAATATTCATTCTGTAGGACTGTTTTTTCATTTAATTTGCTTAATGACTGCAAATGGAAATACACTAAAAGGCCATTTGCAAACCCACACAATCCTTTAACAAGCAGTCTACTGCACTGCTCCAGTGGCAGAATCTGTTGATGCTGCAGAAAACCAGAAACGACCAGCCCACAGTGAATGAGATGAGACCAAAAATAGTTTGGTGCATTCTGGACTCACACCCACTAGGTGTGACTTCCTACCGTCCAAACACTGTGAGGATGTACAGGATGTCACAGCCATTTAGGAGGATCAGAAAGACATCCAAGGGTTACTGTTACAACACACACTGGGCAGTGACTTTATTTATTAACTTGCCTCTACGTCCTTTTTAATCCCTGATCCACTCTGAGGTGTCCTTGGGCATGACACTCAATCCGACCAGGGTCATGAATGATTTTTCAATAACTAATCTAAACCTGATCTGTCAGTTTCTCAAGGAGAACAGACAAGTATCTCCTATATGGTGATCAATTAAATCATGGATAAAAACAATAGGTGGTTCTTTTCCACCATCTAGGCTTCTTTCTTCATCAGGTCACACATTCACTACAGATAAATAAACAGGCAATACTGCAACTTTAGCTCACCTTTGGCCTTCCTCCTCATCACTCTCCTCCTCTGCCTCATGCATCAGATCTCTGAAGGAGGTCACTCTGGGCTGAGAGCTGATGTTACAGAAAAATACATGCACTGAGTTGTATGTCACAAGATCATAATGATGATGAACAATGATGGTGACTGATGGGAACACTGCTGCACAGAACTACGGTCCAGTACTGTAGCAGTGAATGAGTGCACCATTAAATTTTCATCAGACTGAACTGTGTTATTAATAAAAAAAACATTACCTTGGCCCTGCAGACCGGGACACTGAGGAGCCTCCCTCAGGTTGAGGAAGCGTCACTATGTCGTCATCAGCTCCATCCTCAAAGAAACTGGCGAGGGCGAGCTGGGGGAGGTAGGGGGGGCAAAATTATTATGACAATGTCACAACACAATCCTGACAGATAGTTAATTAATTGTGCAACAAGTGTCATGTACGACCTTTCAGACATCCCAGGAAAGAGCTAGATAACTTGGCTCTACGTCTGAGGTTCCTGAGGTTGCCTTTTCTCGTCAATAACCACAGCGGATTGAAATGTTTTCACCGCAGTTTCCCAGCTGATACATTTATGTTCTCTTTCGATGTCTAAAAGCGAAGGCGCTACCCGAGTGAGAAAACTCTACACAACAGTCATTCGATTTCATTTTCTTATGGATTTGACATCTGAAATAGAGACGTTAAGCGTTTGTCTCCATTTTCTTAACCATTAACACACGCTTCATCGGGACAAACGACACTACTGCATTGTAGGCTAACCAGTGTCCTTTGCTAGGTTAACTAAACTAACATTTACACAGGTCTTTATCGTTACAGGCTAATGCTAGCTAGCGCGGCTCAATGGACTCTTGACAGACTAGCGTTAGCCAAAACTTAACGGCGACCTACTTTATAAAGAGACGACAGTTAAGGACCTTATTGTAACCGTGACCGTATCGGCTAACTAGGTTTAAACAGCCTTGTTGTTAGTGACAGAAGGCGGCCAGGCCATTGTCAAAGGGTGACTTGCACAAATCACCGGTAACACATGCTAACGTTAGCCAGCAAGCTAATGGTCTGACACTTGTCATGACACCGCCGTTTCCTCAGGATTGCCCAAAGTACACTCCTTCGCGATTCTACGGAAAGGCACAGTGAAGACGTACCTGCAGATTCCAGCCGGCGGACTCCAGGAAAAACCGGGCCCTCTCCTCATCAACATCAGTAACAGCGACGAACTCCCTCACAGATTCCTCTTGGCTCGCCATTTTGATTTGCCCCTTCAACGACTCGTCCGCCTCCACCTGAGGAAACAAGCAAAAGATGATGGTTCCTATGTGGTTTCAAACCGGGGACCATAACGACAACGATTTAAAAATACATATAAAATAAAATAAGATGAATAATGTGTGGTTTAAAACACGCTTGTATTAGTTTTTAAAGAACATATGGGACTTTTTTTTATTTTAATTGTCCATAGTCTCTTTTTAATAAACACGATTTGCTGCGCTGCTGACATTGTTTTGACCACTAGGTGGCAATGTATCCACAGGTTACACAAAACAACAATAACTCATGACCATTGTTCTAGACTCTCTAGAACAATGGTTCAAGTATTGACCCAGGGATCATAGAGGAAGATGTGCCAGTGTGCCTGAGTGCATATTACTCCAGATTTCATTTTCTGTATGTGCCATGCAGAAGTTTTACAAAAGAGATGGTGAATGGTCAGTAGTTTACTGTATAGCTCTTTATTACAACCAAATTATATAACACCTTTGCTTAGGCCGTGCACAGTTGATAATGATTCAAATCCTTGATAGTAAAGAATGCTACTAATCCACTTAAGCAAAAATATATTTACTTTATTCATAGTTTTATAATGTGCTTTTACTATCTATTTCTTTCTCTAATGCATTTTGGTTTTCTAGGTTATTTGTCTTTGAGGAATTATTACGGTTTTTCATCTTATCTCGTCTCATTAATCCGGCCCACCCCACCTCATCAAGATGTGACACCTCAGTGTGAGACCACAGAGCCTCTAATGCAGCAATCAGATCCTAATCTGCATCTTATCACACTTCTCAGCTCCAATCTCTAGTTTGTCTTCTTGTGCAAGTCCAATGTAAAACAGCTGCTGACTGTAGCATGAGTCCCCTCACCTCTGACAAAAACATAGTAAACGTGTGCCTCTGATTTCAGTACGATGAGCAGATGGAGAGAATATTCTCATGGGAGATACCTTTGTACCCCCGATAAGGTGTCTGATGGCGGGTTGGTCAGATGGCACAAAGTAATAAGTACTAGACAGATTGGGAGCATCTTAATTGTTTCTAGGGGGGAAAAGTGTTGATGGGGTTTTCATACATTCACTGTTGGGTGTTCGATCTTTGAGGCTAATTAATCTGTAGCAAAGTGAGAAAACCATGTTGTCATGTCACTTTGTGAAGCACAACCCCCACCTCTTCCTCAAATGCACATAACGAACAAGATGAAATATAAAAATAAAGAGCATCACACTAAAGAGGTTTAAGCATCAGTGATTGTATATTGTTTCCCCTTTGGATGTTTGGAGCTTCAGGTTCTGTGTGATGAGGCAACAGCACCCAGATACAAGGCAAGAGAAGGAAGGAGACAAAGAAGACGATGGCAAACAGAGAAAGCTGTTTAAACCTAAAGACTGATGCATTAAGAAGAAAAAGTGTGCAAGAGAGACTAAGAAAGAAAAAAGACAAATAAAACACTAAAGGAAACAGCAACAAACCAGAAGTAGGTATTGTGCAGTAACTGTACCTGAAGCTTGTCACACACCAAAACTATAAGTCAGGAGAAAGGACAAAACACAACAGTGACAGTACGAGTCAAGCATAACCCAGGTGACGGGTTGACAGCAGTGAATGTCGCCTCAGGAAACCCTGAAGGCATCGTGTGTTCATGTATGCGTATAGTTCTTTATCTTTCCATGAGACTTAAGGCTGACATTGTTGTAGTGTAACATTACCACCAGTGTATAATTACAAAATGTTAGAAACACACAATGGATACTGATATGTCAATTTGAATGTCAGCACAAAGGCAGAAATGTCTGAGGCCCTACAGAAAGAGCCAGGAACTGGTTTGGTGAACCTGATGGAAAGAAAATGAGTGAAAGGTGTATGACTGTGATTCAGTGCAGTCACCAAGTGATTTTGAGATATGCAGTCAGATGAGATATAGTGAGCTGGTTGAGACTGTAGTCTCAAAGTACATGCCCCTTTTGCGTAAACATAAAGCCACCATGCTTTAATCGTAGACTGTATATAAAAATGGACATAGACGCTGGGTCTGAAAAGTGAAACCAATGCAGAAGTGCCTTTACTTTTTTTCTAATGACCATTGTTGGGCGACTCCACTGGTTGCAAACATAGACTATATATCAAAATAGAATACTGTTTAGGTATAGGAATAGTTTTTTGGGAAATATGCTTTTTCACTTTTTTGTTGAGATTTAGATGACAAAATCAACACCACCATCATATCTGTGTATAGTATGAAACTAGAGCAGGTAGCTAATTAGCTTAGCTTAGCATAAAAACGGCACACAAGGGCAAACAGGTAGCCTTGCTCTGTCTATCCATGCTGAATGGACCCAAATACACTGAAGTGTGCATGCATATGCACCCACCCAGTGAGCAACTTCCATGGAAATGAATGAGGTGCAATCTCTGACTGCGGTATCCAGTTATCCTTAATATATTTATGGCTCCTTCACTCTCGCTGCTGATTGGTCAGCTGAATGTACTACCCCACACCCTTTCACCCTACCCATTTTAATAGAGAAGTCTGGAAGAACATCACTAAATGAGCTTTACAGTTGTTGATAAGAATATTTTTGAACTTGAGTGAGCTAGGCTAGCTGTTTCCCGCTGCCTTTTTTGTCTTTTTGCTAAGCTAAGCTAAATGCCTCCTGGCTCAGGCCCCTTAGTTAGTGCACACACGAAATAACTATCTTTCCGTAAATGTTTTCCTAAATTTAAAAATATAAAGTTGTGTATACAACTAGTAAAAGGCAGTTTAATATAGGCATATGCTTCTGATGAACAGTAGCAGGTCTGTTTAAAATATATTGCAGTAGCTACGGTTATCTCATGATTATGGCTACAGATGATATGAAAAGCCAGTGTGTTTTTGTCTGTAAGAACAGGAGGTCACGTCTTGTGCGAGTATTCAGATTATGTGACCTCTTGCACTTTGCCATTAGAAGAGAAACACACTACTGTTCTAAGATACCAAGCATGGTTATTTAACCTTGAGCTACCCGCAGGTCAATAACAAGCAGAGCATCATGAAAGACAGTTTAAATGACTGCTCATAAAAGCGAAGCTGTTGCAGGAGGTTGATTAGGACAGGCATCCATAAACCCAGAGACCCATGAACATCCCTCCATCTTCAAGCCCCCCCACCCACCCCCCCACCCCCACCCACCCACCGACCCACCCACCCCTTTAAATCACATACACACAAGTCGTGAAATTATCTTCCTCTTCTTTCCTCCCTCAGGCAATGGCGCTGTGTCGCAACAAGAACCATAGCATCGTTTATAACTCCTGACAGTTAGTTGGTGAAGGGTGGGTCTCACCCACAGCTTGTCAGTTTCAGGAAAACACCTAACCTTTTGACCGAAGGGCAATTTTGAATAATACTTCATGGAAAGCAGAGGGAAGAAGTGAAGGCACATAAAAGTCTCATTAAAATGAAACATCTTATCTCTTGCTTGTAAAATTAAATGTGTGGAGTTTTTGTTCTTATCTGAACAGCATGCAAAACCACAACTGCATATTTACTTTTCATTTGGACTTTGCTGTCAGACCTATATATCCCCCACCCCCTTGTTCATGCTCCTCCTGCTGCAGGCGTGTCAAGCACAACAATATATCTCCCTCACCTCCAGACAGGCGGTAGCTAATAGTGAAAATGCTGTGTGACGGGTCAAGGCCTTGTGTTAAGTTAACTGTCCTGCTAAAGGTCAACAAAGTCACAAACCATTGGTTCTTTAGAGACGACTCAGCAATAACTCTTAATCCAATCAGTTATCTTTGTTGCGTCATAAATGCATGTGTTTCATGACTTGTAGTCCTCCATTTGATATTCTTTGTAACACAGCTTTGTGAATTTGTCTTTAAAAAGCAAATCATCGTCTTCATTCCTTCAGTTTACCACAGAATTTGTAGCCAACAGGCTGTTATTATGTCTTTGTTATGTTTTGTCACAAGGAGCCAGAGGATTGTTGGATACTCATTTTGCTAGTATCAATGTCATCACCAGCAGTGGTTTAGTCTGTTGAAACCACTAGTGCATTCACGGTGTTACACTGGTATTTCCCTTTGGGAGAACTTTTTAGACCACCAGACAGACACTGTCATAGAGGTCCAGGTGAAGTCAGCTCCAACAATGGCTGCCCCGAGGGTTGCTGTCACTGTTGGGTTTTGTTCCCACCCATCAAAAGCCTAACCATAATTACAAACTGTCAAATCTATTTTTTAGGATCTGGCTGACATAATACCACTGGGACATACCATACATCACTTTTTAATGTGTTAAACATGTGGAAAGTAATTGAGTATTAGTGACTAAGGGGCCCTAGAGGAAGCATCTGTAATGGTTCACCATTCACGAGATGGTATAGACCAATAACATCTGCAATAACAAGTGTTTTTACAACACATAAAGTCATGAAAACAGATTGGAAACAGGATGGGGTGACCAAAGATCTGCAGCAGGTCATATTTGATTAGCATTGATTCCTGATGCATCAACTGAAACACACACTTCACATAAATAAGCAGCAGCTGTTTGTATGATCTCAAAATAGGATGACATCAACAAATAAGCTAGTGGTGGAAAAAGTAAAAATCATTCAAGCGTTCAAATTTTTACTTAATGTCCCCCCAAAAAACGTGATTTCAGATCTTATGCATTTCTATATATTTATGACTAAATAAGCAAACAATCAATATTTTAGAGGTTTTTCACACATGACACAAAGCAAAACAACATGGACAACAGTGAAAAAAAAATGCCCTGATCTAATCAGCCAATCACAGTCAGTTGTGTGAAAGTTTGGGCAGCAACTGCACTTGTGTGTGTCTGTCAATGTGTGTGTGTGTATTGTTGTGTGTGGCAGTAGAGCTGTCTAACATAGAGCCTCCAAAAAGCTTGTGTTACCAGGTCGAGACACTTATACACTTAATATCTATAAGGTGGAGATGGTGTTTGTGTGTCTGTCAATGTATGTGTGTGCGTGGTGTTAGAAACTGCCTCAGCTTAACCTTCAAAAAGCCCTTATGAAGTTGTCAGGACCGGCCAAAGAACCACACAACAACACGCACACACAAGTACACACACGCAAATACACCGTGTTGATTTACCTTGGGTTGCTCTCATACCTGAGTTAAAAAGCTAAGAATGAATGAGTCCAATTAGCCAATCAGAATCAGCTTTGTCTATTTCTGCCCAGTAACTGTCAGTAGCACCTGCTGAGACACTGCTTGCTCCACTGAAGTGAAATACAGATTTTAAGTACAGTGCTTGAATATAATGACTTTCCACTACTGTGAAAATCTTACAGAGAAAATAACCCAACACTGCTGTAGGCAAACAGTATCTACATTTTCAATCATCACTTTCCCTTGAGTATTGCAGGGCAGGGCAGGGCAGATATACAGGCAATATCATCTCTAGTTTTCTCTGTGTTTTGCTTCAGCCCAAGAGGCTGTGCAGTGTGAAGATGAGAAACAGTCTGGTATCAACAGGAAGAAGGAAAGAGGAAGGGGCTTATTATCTCTGTAGCCATTATGCTGTTAAGATAGCCCATTAGTTTTGCTTGCATTTCAATAGATGCTTTTCTGCACGTGCACATACTTGAAGACTGTCTGTCTGCCTGTCTGTCTGTCTGTCTCTCTGAAAACCCCAAACCAGAGCCAGATCAGTTTTTTTTTATCTCCATGGCAGCAGCCAATCACTTGATACAGTTGGCATAACCAGGTCTGCAGAGACCAGAGAGGAGCTATTGACCTACATATGACAGGAGTATATCCACTGTAAATCACAACGGATTACATAGTCTGCATATTGTGGCAGATCATAGAGTATATAGATCATCATATAGCAGTACCAAGGTTGCTCTCTAATACTGGCTGCAGGCAGTACAACGCTGTGAAGGGGGCGATTGAAAAGGATCCAATCCATTCTCTTATTACCCCAGCAGGCAGCCATAAATCTGGACATAGCCCTCTCCTCTCTCCTCTGCCAGAAAGAGATTTACTACAGCCAGCATGCCACCTCCCCCTACCTCTCTATCATCTCTCCACTTCCTTTATTTTCACACCTTTGTCTCTTCCTCTCTCTTTTTTCCTTCCCTGCCCCTTTCCTTCCCACATTTCCTCTTTTCACTTTGTGCATTTTATCCCTCCACACCCCAGTGTCACTGAGGGTCAAGCACCCACCACTCCCTCATTGTCACTGAGATACACACTGACACAGCAGCCAACAAATTTTAATTAAACCCAAAGTGATTTGCAGCTGACAGACCAGCTGCAAATGAATGCAGTGAATGATATAGAGTAAAAAAAAAAAATCAATGTAGTTTATTAAATAGAAAATATATGGAATTTGCTGTGTAATTCAATTTCAAGTCTAGTTTTGGGTAATGTGGATAATGGGTCAATCTATTTTATGATTTGTGCATGATTGGTTTATTTATAGAAAACAGAGCAGTAGTGTAAACTGGTTAATTTAACTCTTTGAATTAATCTAATTGGCTCATGTGCATCAATTTATTTCACATTTTCTGGTGAAATTTATTATGGTTAATAGGGAACATTTAAGACAATATTACGTTTCATTTTATCAGAAGACAAAATATCCCACCCTAGGTCCTCCCTGGGTTACAAGATAAGGGCACAATACCTACAAATACGTACAAATATATACTGTAGGTCACACACGTAATATTTCATACAGTGTATTTACTTTTCTGCTTTCAGCCCATGTTTTCTGGCTGCCTTTGATCTGAATAAATAACCATTTGCTTCTTTCCTCCATGAGGTCTGAACTCAAAACCTGGAGCCTCAAATAAGCAGGACTTTTAAGAACCTGTAAGACTCTGGTTCTTGGTTCTGCCCAGTGTTTCTGCTGTGTTAAACAAACCAGCACATTTTGGATCTCCGTAACTGAAAAAGCGACGCAAGGAAAGATGCTGACAACAAAGTGGCACTTATATAAATGGAGCAAACACAGTACACCACACTGACACCAGACCAGCACCTACACCACTGACACGCTCTCCAGAGCTGGGTCTGTCCCTCAGCAGAGATCTCTGTCTAAGGACACACTCTGTTCCATACTGTCAAACCAGCCTGTTACCTGAATGAGAAGACAGAGAGGTGGAGGTGACAGATCTGCTAGATGCAATTAAGCATTTGCTCACACTGCTGGTTTTTTGTCTTGACAACTACCTACTATATATATAATTTGTTAATTTGTGAGCTTTGGAGGTGGTATTAGACCGATTTTATTATCACTAGACAGAGCCAGGCTAGCTGTTCCCCATGTTTACACTCTTCATGCTAGGAAAAGCTAACTGCCTCATGGCTGCAGCTTCACATTCAACACAGACAGATATAAGACTCATATTGATTTTCTTGGCTAACTCTCAGCTAAAGTGCTAAGTGTCTAAAATGTTGAACTGCTCCTTTAATTAGAAAAAGAGCGAGAAAAGAAAATAATAAATGAAAATAAAAAAAAGACAAAACTGCACCAAAACTAGTCATAATGATTTTGAAAGGAAATTTTGAATGCACCATATTTTAATGCTTATATCTGTGTTTTGGTGCAGGCAATTCCCAGGCAATTATGGGCCACATGTGTCCATTTAAATGGCACCTAACAACACTCGTCCACATTGAACTTAAAACGAGAGTCAATGAGCCCGTGTAATCATCAGTGCAATAATGCCCCGAGGCAACGTGCGCTGCTCTTAATGGCTCCTAAACCTAAATCAGACGAAGTTTAACACAGCCTATAAACAGACATTAAACAACCTCATCTCTTTGTCTCTTTGTGTGTGTTTTATTACCACACCAGAGCATCCAGACAACCCTTTAGATGACCAACACTGACACTGCACACACACACACACACACACGCACACACACACACACACACACACACACACACACACACACACACACACACACACACACACACATCAGCTGTACACTCTCTGTTTGGGGTAATACCACATGACATTCCTCTGAATGCCTCCCAGACAATCCCCCCACCTCTCCAGCTTTCCAGCATTTTTATTGGTGGTGATGGAGAGACCAGGGTCACCGTGGTAACCACATGCTCGGCTTGATGCAGGACCTCATCTGGCTGTGTACAGGCGTCTGTGCCATGCCTGCGAGGAAACTGCCCCAGATCTCAGTTGACATTTGGCAGCCTTTAGTGTCTGTGTGTCTGAGTTAGCGTCCTGTACAGTAGATGTGTTTGTCTTGGGGGAGGGGCCGGTGACTCTGGTCTGTGGTGAATATGAATATTTCTACCTCTACATTTCTATTTCTTGTCCATTGACAGCATTTGGGTGCATCTTAACGGACGCCTTTCATGTTTTGTCACCATTTCAGTTGGTTTTTGTTGGTTTAATGCTGCATGTATACGCTGACTTATGGCTGGGCTGGGTAAAATATTGATTTGCTTCATCCAGACTAGGCTTTTCAACACACACACACACTCTCAAGTGTCCTCTTTTCATGCGAATTAAAGATTCTCTTTTCCTTTTTCTGCTTTTTCATCTTCCCAGCTTTTTGGGGTCTTTGAATTTCTGGTTCAGTCATCACACTTTAAAAAGGCTTAGTTCCTCTCCCTCTATGCATGTGCTTATGTAAGCCACTGACATTTCATTGTTGCAGAAAAGGAAGATAGGGAGAGACAGAGAGACAAAGCACTGAGTTGGAAAGACTGAGAGCGATTAACAGGATTATACAGATGCATGACTGTCGCTAAAACCCTACAAATCACTGTCCTCACTGATGAATAAGTCCGCCTAATGACTAAATCAATTAATACATTTGAAGCTGGAGGGCAGTCATCTGGAGTGGATCAGTAATGATGTTTCACTTCTGTTTAAGAGTCATTTTCTGTGAACTCTCCAACACATCAACATTTCTTATTGTAAAAAGTTGGTGGTGGCAGTAATTCACTGCACAAAATCCCTGGCCACAAGAATCCTGCAATTGGGTTACATTATGGGAAGTGTAGGATTTAGGATTTTTTTAAGCTTGACCCACACTAGGGATTATACAAATCAACATATGTCTCTTTGACCACTTTGGTTTTAATCTTTCTCTTTCAAACCCCCCGACTTCATGGACGTACAACACTAAATCGCTGGAACTACTGAATCACACCAGCATCACTACACCACAAATAAATAAATAAATCCTGGATTTTTGCCTTTGCTTTTATGTTCCTGAGCACAGGGAGCCCATGTGTCACTGGACCCAGTGTAAATAAAGGTTGAATAAATGAAGTAATTGAAAACAGCCGAATTTGACAGTGAATCCAGTTAACCACTGGATTCATGTGCAGGTTTGTAAGTAAATCTGCATGAATTTTTCATGTGGAGTTGATCTTCAGTGAACTTTGACATGTGAAGTCACAGCGTCGACCTTAGCAATCTGTCTGAACAGTGCTGACCTTGAAGGGAACAGAGAGCCAGACAGAAGCTGCAGGGATGACGTACCGTTGTGGGCATCACCTTTGGTTCCCTTGACAAAAAGCCAATTTGATTTTTCCATTAGTTGTTGGATTACTGCAGAAAATAAGCTCTGTGACAAACAACAGTTTATGATACTTACACGTTTTGTTCAGCAGGATAATCTTCACAAATGAAACCACTTTTATGATTTTTGAAGCCTAAATACAATAATTACAATATCTATAATAATTATAATAATTAATATCCCTGACAACCTTTATAGTTTCATTTAGCCACTTGTTAGAAACTGGCCTTTTTTGAGAGATGTAAAAGCTGAAAGAAATTTGACTTGCAGATGTAAGTCTTACATTAAAATAATACACAGTAGCTCCTCTTCTTCGTGACAAAATGACGTGTCATGGGGCCTCATCACATGACTTTAGGACATCTTAGAGGTGTATTATCTCACAGACGTCACGCGTTCAGTCAGAGGACTGACCTCTGTCACCCAGTGACATCGTCATTTCTAGTCTTTGATTTCAAGCTTCAGATCTTTCTGTTGTGAGACACTGACTTTCATTTCCTGAGTCATTACAATATTACCATGTAAATTAACTTTCAGGGTAGATGTTCCCTTAAGATCGAGTAGAAAAATCGGTCCTTGCAGCAAATCACTTCTTAAAACATGTAAGTGAAAACATTTTGAACTATGGATCATTCCTAATAGCCAGATTGGACTCTTAATTTTGGAGAAATTATATTCCTGAGGTGATATAACTTGTCTCTGCAGATATGTGATTGTTTCTGCTCTAAAAATTCTCCTAAACTCCTCCATTTAAATCATTAAAATTTAAAGCTTCATATATAGTAAAACAATATTCAAATGCTTTTGTGTATCAGGTCAAAAACAGACAGTGAGTGAGACAGAGCATTATTTCAGCCATTCACTCTTCACCCTTATTCAAATCAGTTGAGATGGGAGAAGCGGGCTGAAGAAAGCCGTCCAAAGTTGTGCTGCAGACGCTCGGTGTGGGTTACGGAGTCAGCTTGAGCAGAGAAAGCGATACCGGGCCTGTGTGTGGAGATAACGAGGAGACAGAGGCACAGCCCCAATCACACATGAAAGGGATTTGTGGAGTCTGAGTCGAGGTTCTTTTTCCCTGGAGTCCCTCCACCCTCCGTCACATACACACACATACACCACAGCAGCAACACACACTTTCTCCCTGTCTTTCACTCTCTTTCGCACATACACATGTAGCTCCTGGCTCCCTCCTCCTCCTCCTCCTCCTCCCCCTCCTCCTCCTCTCTGACTCTCACAAAGACAAAACAAGTCCTTGGATCTTGTGACACTGTTGTTGCCGTGCTATCTTTGTATGTTTTTCTTGCTGTCTGTCTTTTTAGCGCTGCTCTCTCAAACTGTCTATCGTCCCTCACCCCCTCTCTCCTGTTAGCCTCTCTCATACATGCATACACTCTCTCTCAGCCTTTTATCTTCTCTGATTTGATTAGACAATTCCACGGCAGGTTCCACATAAATATATTCTTTTCTAAATGCATCCTTATTACAGCTTCTTCTCCACTTTTCTTACACACTCCCGCTTTTGTGTTTTCACCAGGCAGTCAACGTGATGCCCCACCTTCCCTTTTCCTCATCCCTGTTTCTTCTGGTGCGGTTTCCTCTGCTCTCCCAGACATCTGCGTTATCAGACAGGAAGTAGTGGAGAGTGGCTTCCTGTCCCATATACCCAGGGTAACATAATGGTGCCGATGTAAAAAAGAAAAGTCAGACCTATTTATTAAATATTCAGCGGATACAGCAAAGAGCTCACCAAAGCATAACATTAATTTTTAATTGAGGGCCTCCAGAGGCGTCTTTTACTGTTTTCCCTGTTTCTTATTTGGCTTCACGTGTGCATGTATTAACAGTAATAATTACATCAGGCATTTCAGCTGCACCAAACAGGTTTATGGGATATAAAATTGAATATTTCCTTCTAATGTATTTAGCTCCATATCAGCTTGAAGTAGCCTCTTACTAAATATAATAATAAATAATTACAGGCCTCCAGATCATGGATTTATTATGGACAACTGGATCATTCCTTTCAGATGTTTGTTTCAGACGCTCATTCTAAACTATATGAATATTACAAACTCTGAAACGCACACATTTCTCCATGCACGTTTATATACAGCATATCAAACAACGTTATACCTGCTTTTATAAAGGACTAGCAGTTAAATGTATAACATCATTTGGACTCTTACACTCTTTATTTTTTGATTTAGGTTACGATCACTGTTTCTTGTCATTTTTGTTTTTTTACTTCCTGTATTATTTTGGTGTGTGTCTAACCTCTCCTCTCGATCCAGATTACCACTTCCTGCCATCATGTGTTTCCCACTCCTGTGATTGTTGACCCCGCCCCTAATGTGTTGCACCTGTGTCTCATTGACTTCCCCTCCTTGTGTATTTAGTCTGCGTGCTCCCTGTGTCCTGTGCCAGTTTCTTCGTATCAAACGTTCCAGCTTTCCCTCCTTGTTCTACCTAGTGTGTGTTTGACCAGTTTAGTTTTTTGACCAAGAGTTGAAGCCCGTGTACCGAACTCGCCTGAATTAAAGACCCTGCCCCTGTCGCTGAGCCGAGCATTGTGAGGCCTTATCCTGTCGTTCTGTTGGTGACAGCTTGTGCTACAGTTTCCTACACATTTCCTCAGTCTTCAGCAGCTGAGACATTTCTTAAAGTGCCCCTCTACTTAAAAATGTTTTTCTTCTTGTTACTTCACTTTGGATGTTTGGGGCTTCGCTGTGCAGGGTGATGTACTGTTTTCACAATCAAGTTTTTGTGTGCTCACTTTAAAGATCCCCTCAGATGACAAATCAAGTGTTCAACCTTGTTAACATGTTACATGATGTTTTTTTAAATAATACAAGACATATGAGTGAAATAATGAGTCGCCTCAGTGACTGAGATTCAGACAGCCGGAGTTTTATATAATCTATGTAGTTTTTATGTAGGAAAACCATGTTAAACAAAATGTTAATCATATCAGAGGATTTTTACATAGTTCAAAACAGAGAAACTTTAAATCTATGTCAGTGTACCAGTAGGATTTTGTGACATTACATACACTACATTGCCAGTTTGTAAGTCGTGTAATGGAAACTACAAACCCCGAGTGCACGTACACTGGAACAATGACATTGTTTTGTTTCTAGCAGTTTAACTTTTGGAATGAAAGTATTTGTTTATTTATAGATTCTGGAGTAGTACAATTTTTAACAAGGTCGTTTTTGTTGAAAAAACACACAAATTCAAGGTGTATTGTCAATACACCCTGTGACTGAAGGGGATCTATACGTTTTAATAGTTCTGTCAGATTTGGGAAATTACTGGCTTGAAACTAGTTTGTAGTTTCAAAAGAATTCAGAGGCACTTAACACACAAACTTGATGATGGATTCACGAATAGCGGACGCACCTCTGTCCAGATCAGTCAACAAGATACTTTCACCTCGCTCATTAGGATCACAGCTATGACTCAGCTCATGTAAAAACATTTAGACCTGCTCTCCACTCTCTGTGCTCCTGAAGCATCATCTGTCAAATCCTGTAACATCACAACTATGTCAGCTATGCAGCCCGCTGACTGCACCGAAAACTTTAACAAGCCCGTTAAGTGAACGTATAGAGGAAGACAGAGCAGCCATTAGCCAGACAGTGTGACGTCTGTGAGGGGTTAATCAGACTGAATGACTTTTGAAAACAAGAAGTAAAAGAGCAAAGCACAGAGAAAAGAACAGGGAAGAACCTCAAACATTAATGGAAAAATAGGAAGTTAATTATGTTTTCAGAAGTTGCACAAGTGTTGCATGTGTTGTGTGTTTTCTGTCTGGGAGTACAGGCAGTGAATGATTTAGGGCTGATAAGACACCCTCAGGTACACCCCTTTACCTGGAGGGGACTCTTTGTGTGCAGGTGCATGTGAGAGTGTGTAAGCCGAGCATGCTTGCGTTACTGTAGCGTGCATGTAAAAGCATGTTTGTGTGCTTGTGTGTAGTTGAGTCAACTCCCTTCAGCTTAACTTACGTCACAGTGACGGCCACCGGTGATTCAGTCTCTCTGTAATGTGTGTGTGTGTGTGTGTGTGTGTGTGTGTGTGTGTGTGTGTGTGGGTGTGTGTGTTGGAGCGTGATGTGTTAGATTTTGATAGAACCTTTTAGAGGGAGAGAGCTTGAAGTGGAGAAGATTTAAAGTAGTTGACAGCACAGTTAGGATGAGAAGATGAAAAGTGAAAGATGGAAGAGACCAACTGCAAATATAACCACCTCAAGAGCCCATTTAGACTTTCTTCTTTTTGTGCCATCTGACTTATTTTTTAATCAGTCACTCCATGCAATCTAGGCCCAAACCATAGTTTTGGGCCATTGTCTGTGTTTTTCTTTTGCTGCAGATCTTCAAACATGTATCAGTACCTTGACAATAGACAAAACAAGGCAAGACAAAATGCCTGAAAACAATGGAAAGGAGGACAGACACACAGACTGATGGAATATTTCTCTCAGGGTCATTAGGATCAGGTTTTGACTCCCACTGTTGGCAAGCATCCATCCTGCTGATGTGTCATTGAGCAAGAGTCTCCTCCAGCCCCAGAACTGCTGTGCTCAGGCTGATCCTGACCTCTGACCTCAGTGTGGAGGGGGATATGATGAAATAATCCTATGACAAAACATTTACTGTTTGACCGGCTGCAGAGAAAACATGCAACTATTTTTGAGACAGCATTGCAAAATGTGGAGCATAGTCTGTGTGTGTCTTGGAGTGATAATGCAGCTCTGACACAAACAGCTACAGGATCATATCTCTCACCTGGCTTCGGTGACGTGAGAATGCGATAGAGGGAGCAGAGAGAACAAGGGCCTGCAGTGTGGAGCGGATGAAAACATGACAGGCTATAATAACATGTATTGTAAGTCCTGAGCGGGAACAGAAACCAACACACTGTGATATTAGCTCTCCTTCGCCAGGAGGTGACCGTAAAAGCAGCACAGCCGTGTCCGCAATACAGACACACGGATGGAAAGATACGGCACACACACTGACTAGCAGTCAGGCACACACACTCGTACACACCTGCAGATACAGACACACTCTCTCCAGTGAAATTCCACACCATCCCTCCGTTCAGCCTCAGGTTACGTTGCTGTACATGAATAGCAGATATTCCACTGGTAGAACTGACTTAGAAAAACAAGTGAATGATATAAATGTTCCTGCTGGAACATTCTTCTGAGAGCTTTTTTGAATGAGGAAAATTTCGAGGAGCAGAGATAAGAAGAATGTTTTACTAGAGGCAGAAAGGAGGACTACAGCGATAATTAAACTCATAGGTTCCAATTTCCACACACACACACACACACACATATATATATAAACTGCATTCCAATTTCATAATGTTCAGTTATAAAACATAGCTGGGGGGTGAATTTGGCGTAAACAGCATTACTAATCTTGACGCCTCTTTTTGTCTCACTATGCTGGAGTACAGTTCACGTATTTAATGTTTAGATGACAGATCTACATTAAAACTGGTGTCCTTTCTTTACAGTTGAGTTCATTGTAATCATTCAGTCCATCTGTGGAAGGTGATTTATATTTACACATTAAACATTTACACAGTTTGTCAATCTGTTCGCACAAATAACACTGAGAGAGATCTACCTCCATAGAAATACAGTTCATAGTTTTTACACAGTGACAGCTCAAGTTTCATGAATGTTTCTGGACCTTCCCAGATTGAACTGACACTTCACCTGATAATTCAACTTCTACATCCTCATTCTAAGTGATGTTAGTGCACACAATCGAAAGCACTTCCACCTTAACTGAAAAACTACTTTTGCCACTTATATGTCAACTGAGCAGGGCTTATATTGGAAATTCAAACATTCATTCGAACGTGGGGGAAGAAGTTAATATTTGTACTGTAATGACCTATTTGAATTCAAAATTTCCAGCCTATAAGTGCAACAGAAAACAGTATCTGCTATCTTTATCTCTTTTTACCTTGTGCCTCCTCAGGTTCTCCCAAATTCTTCCAAACAACATAGTTTATTTTTCTGTACTCATGAGGGCTGCTAAATTGTTTTCAATTATGTTTTATCTTCGAAAATGAATCAGGTCCGCTGCAGGCGTAGAATACCAGCTGCGTATGCCAACACATGATTTGAGCCAAAGCTGTTATCTCCAAAATCTGTTTTGAACGTTCAGGTGAGTTTGGCCAGATGAAGCCAGTTTGATATGATTACGAACTATTCCTGGAAGCAGTTATGTTACAACATTTGTACAGAAACTCGTTGCACCTTTGTTGCTATGTTGGTCTCTCCTGTTCTTACTGTTACCTTAAAAGTCAATCTGAAAAGTGCTCGCATGGAGAGAAATGCAGGAAAAGTACCACTGATGATTCAGAGTGCCAGAACACATGTGTTGAAATGCCACTATGAGTCAGTGGACAGTGCTGCAGCATTGCATAAGGCCAGGAGGTGAAACCACAGTGTAGTGAAAGAGTTAAAGTGTGAATAACAGACATAAGGACCGCTGCCTGGCACATTTAGATTTTGTTTATACTTTGCAAACACTGATGTTAACAAAATGTGCTCCAAGTCTGGACAGCTGGCCTCCACCTTAAAATTATATCCCAAAAAATGTTACAGTCCGATTTTCTTCAGCATTTAAATATGTAAAAAAATAAATATGATAAGCCCACAGGGAATTATCACACTGTAGTTCCCTAAATTGTTTATGTCCTTATGTTCTTTTTTTCGGTGCAAAAATAAATACCCACTTTACTACCTGTCCAGCACCAAACAGCAGACGGACAGTTAGCGACTAGTGGGTGAACATAGCGGAGCATTTGCAGCTAAAGAGTCAGATATTTCACTCTGAATTTAGTGGAGGGCAAAAACAAAGCTAAAAGGACTGTTAATATCAGACATACATTCACCAAACAGTCTCAAACACAACTCCAAATAAATGCTAATGTTGCCCCATGCTAGCCTATAGCCTCACATCTAAGCCCCCTATATAACACATGATATCTCATTTGTGTCATCCATGAACAGACGTAAAGATGACGTGGTTTTATATGGGATGTTACATACTAGATTTTCCAAAAATGTTTAATTATTCCTGTGATTCCAACATGTCTTCATATTTTGGTATGTCCATTTTAACTTAGGTTTTTGTCTCCAGGTCTTACTAGCAAACCAAAAGCTTGATTTGTGTTTGTGGGCAACGTCATAGCAGATAGCAGGCCAGATGCTTGGAGCACTCACTGTTTCTGCAAAATGGACAAGTACAAATGCATCTATTTCTACTCTCCAGGTTTCACTGGGTGCTACAGCAAATTGTTCCAATGAAAGGATCTCGGATCAATGACTGGTGCAGGTTGGGTGAAACTCTGAAGCTGACTGGGAATAAGAGGCCAAGGATTAGATGGCTGCAGGTCGGGGTACATGTAAGAGGATTGGTCATGTGTCCAATAGTCTGTGGGGAAAACAGGCAGATGAACAATCAACCAGCTGTAAGCCTGGAGTCAACAACAGTTTATCATAATCTGCCTACATATTTTTTCTCCTCCTCCACCAGGAAACTCTTCTTATTCTGCCAAAGAACCGTCCTCTAAATTCCACAATAAAAAGTTTTTTTCTCCAATGAATCTTATCACTGAATTCCCACAAATTATTCTGTGTATTTACTCAACATGTTCCACCTTCAACCTCTGAAGTCTTAATTCATCCCCTGCCTCCATTATCACCTTCTCGTCCTCTGTTCAACCCCTGCATCCCCTCACACCCCACCCCCCTCTACTATGAATCCAGCAGACAATATGAAAGAGGTTTACTATAATCATTACTCTAATCACCCTTTCCCCTTTGAGTACCCCCATTTCTCCTCTGTACAATGAGAAATATTATAGGTCATCGGGCAGAAGCTTCTGTGAGCTGAAACAGGCATTCACATGAAGAACAACAGAAAGCCCCACTGCCGATGTTTTACTATTAATAAATGACATCATGTGCCTTAGTTATTTGTCCTAATTGTATACAACTATGTCAATAAGATTTTGAAAAGGAAATGCAAAGTAAATAATGCACCATTGTAATTTGCATACAAGTATTTAAAGTGACAGCCAGTAGATAAAACTGGGTTTTATTTCTCCCACAAACCAAAACACAGAGACAGGTTTCCAGTTCAGAGCAGCGGTGTGGATTGCTCACCACTCTCCCCACAGGCTGAAGCTGAGTGGTGACATTAAAAGCTGCAGATCTTGTGAATCAGCTCTTCACTGCATCTGGACTCAGACAGGAGTTCAACTCCATGTTTACCTGGCCTCTTTCTTTGACTCCTCACATGGGCAGCACACACACACTCGACATATATAGTGCATTGACTTATAACTTCCCCCTGCCTCACATGTTATGCATGAGCAGACAGATTTCTTGCACGTGTTTTCTCACGCTTCTCTTTTCGTTTTATAGAAAAGTGTTTGGCTCAATGCTTTGGTGATATGACCACTCCACCATTAACCAATGGCTCATCTTTCTATTTTCATGTAACATAAAGAAAATGGAGTTCTTATAAAATCTTTCCACATGAGACACATCTTTTTCCTTTTCTTTCTTTTCTCTGTCTAATCCTCTTTTGTTTGACCCTCTTTGCTCAACACCCCCACTCCTTTCCCATGTTAATGTCTTCCCCTCCTCAGCTTTCTCTCCACCTCCATTTTCTCACTTCTCAACGTGACATACATCAGTGCTTTTTCTCCTGTCAGCCCTGCTGTTGTAGCGATATCATACAAGATTCCCATGTTTGTGACCTGGTTTGATTCCCCGGCAGAGCACACCTTATGACAACTTCTCTTTCTATCATCAATTCTTCATCTGTTTATCCTCTGTTGATCTCCAGTCGGAGATTTCTATGACTTTTTTCCTGTCACCAGTTTTTGTATTGTGCACAATCATTTCATTAAGTGGCTTTTTAGCAACATTAGCATGCTAGCAGCGTGGCCCCTGGCAGTGTCGATATTGGTCCAGGTCCAGACTGAAATACCCCAACAACTACTGGATGGATTTTGAAATTTAGTACAGACATAAATGGTCTCCAGAGGATGAATCCTTCTTTTCCTGTAGCATCGTCATCAAGTCAAAATGACTTGAAATTTAACTTGTATAATAATTAATTACTTTAACTAATCAATTAATAATTTATAGCCAGATACCTACGACTACTTTCAATCTCAGTTGTAATTTATACTTAGTGTTGGTTAGTCAATGTTAGCATGCTAAGCTAAGAAGGTGAACTTGTTGAACTACTTGCTCAACATCAGCCTGTTGGTTTATCACTGTGAACCTTAGCATGCTGAATTCTAGCTAAAAAGCACCACTGTGCATACAGGAAGCACGGCCTCAGAGAGCTGCTAGCATGGCTATCGGCTCTTTAAATGAGTAATCTAGGAAGCTTATTCTTCATTGCACAAATTTATTATTGTCTTTTCAGAAAATGTCCAACATTTAACTTATCAAGTACAGAAATAATATTACATATGTTGCTGACTTATCTTACCGTCATCTTCTCCATAATTTCCAGTGAAGCACACTCTCACCCTTCCTCCCCCTTAGATGCAGTGCCTTCATTTTCCAACACTTTCATGCATCAGCTAAATAGCTGAAATACGAGCTCCAATGTGTGCTCACTTCCAGGCCATTTTATTAACCAGTCCCATTTGAGGCGTCTCCTTCTCATATGAGAATTCTTGCATGAACAACCACCAGAATTTGCCTCTTTCTGCTCCTTTTGATCCCACAGCCACAGGCAGGGCTACGTGGGGAAACCACACTAATGGGGTACATACTTGTCCCCCCACCAGTAAATTCCACATGAAAACCACATACATTTACATGGTTAATGAGCCAAATCTGAACAACCACTTTCTGTTTTTGTTGTCATGAGAGATGTCTTGACTTTTTCAAATTTGTTTTTTCTGGGCTGAAGATTTTGAAATGACAAAACTGCTTCTAACTTCTCAAAGCTAACACTCGTAAGTTAGCAGATTACGCTAAGTGGATGGGCTGTGTATTAATAACTACATCAATGTGTGACAGTGTCAGTCAAGGTGCGTGTACAGTCAGGTCAAAGAATATAAACAGTGCAGAGTCAAACTAAACCATGTGCATCAGCTGCAGCAGTGCTACTCTCCTCTGTTAGCCTGATTGCAGAAAACTAGTGCCTCTCTATAATTCATCTACACCCTTTCTACACATGCATGCATGCACACACACATACCCACCCATGCATGCTTGCAGGCACACATTCGCAACTGTCAACACACACACACAGGGCCAGGCTTACAACAAAACTGCTTACAGATTCTCTGTTTACATATTTCATGAGTTAGACATGCAGGTCTCAGTCTTAATGGAGAAATGCAGCTGAATTATGGGCCCCTGGGTGCCATGTTTTACTGGTCACATGTGAGTGCAAGCTTAAGGAAGATACTACTGTAAAACAACTCCGCACACACACTCACACCAATACTTTCCCTATGTCTTTCTTGCACGCATACAGCTGCAGTTTGTGTTCTCTGATTGACAGAAAGATGTTGAAAAGGCTCATGGGATCTCACCTCATGAAATGTAAAAGCTTCCTGGGTCTGGCACTCAACTAGGCTATTATCCTATCACATACAAGAACCCCCCCTGTCTCACACCATTAGACACACACACACACACACACACACACACACAGTAGGGCAGAAAGAGAAAGAGTGGGGACTTTTAACGGTGTGACACCTTTTATGGACGGGAAAATGTCAGAGAAAAACAGATGGAGATGGCAGGGAACACCATCATCATTAGCTGCCACCTCACACACACACAGGAGGCAGTGGTGCATCTGAATGCTCATGCACAAGGCCTCAGAGGTTAAAAAGTGCCCTCATCTGACTGTCAGTCATGATAAGAGTTTGTTGAATTTGCTGGCGTTGCCGGCAGAGGAACATTCTGTCCTCTTTTCACGCTGTACGCCTCTTGATTTCACCCTCATATTACCTTCAACTCTGCCTCAGTTTTACATAACCCTCACAACAAACGATAGAAATGTGCCTCTTGAATAAATGAGTGCATTTATGGCGTTTTTAAAGCACACAGGCAACGTTTAGAAATGTCTCCTCAGACCCAAATAAATCAAACCAGAAGCTTTCACTCAGGCCCGAACCATTACACCTTAATAATGTACTATTTTAGCCCCCCTACACTCATACACAAACTTTCTTTCCTGTCTTGCAAAATTCCTTGGCTCATTCTGGCGACCTAGTTTACAGCCCTCGCCTCTGAGCCACAGAGAGTTGGTTCCTTTTGAAGATGCACTGAGCAGCACAGCATGACAAGCCCATTATAGAGCAGGAGGAGGAGAAATCGCTCAATTACCAACTGGCAAGTCTTGAGGGAAAAGCAATGTGCACTATTCACTTAACCATATCAGTTTTTATTACTCAATAATATTTTTCAAGTGTTACGTTGCACACAATAATCTATTCTCTCTCCACGTATGAGAGCACCTCACAGGATACATAATTAGAGTTATATTATATACATTTTTCTCACACAAGTCAGTAATCCAGTTTTGTTGACATCTCTGCTTCTGCATCAGATACAGGCTTCTCATTATACATTGTATTGTAGTCATTACTTTTTATTACACTTGTGTATCAGTGATCATATGTTGCTGTGCTCATAAACATACCTACACACTGTCTCAATTTTTCCTGGCTCATGGTGCACAAGTTTGAATAACAGGGTTATAAATATGAGATAATGAGAGAAAACCACGTTCATTCTGTAGGAAGTAACGGCAAACCCACAAATATGTCACCACATATACAGGGGCTTTGGAAAGTATTTTGACTACTCCACTATTTCATTCCGAACACAATAACCCATAATGGCAACGTGAGCATGTTCCAAGAAAATTTAGCAAATTTATCAAAAACTGAAATCTCACAGTGCCTTAACAAAAGCAATCAGAGCCTTTATTCAGTGCTGTGGAGAAGCACCTTTGGCAGCAAATGCAGCTCCAAGCCTTCTTGGATTAAAGCTTAGTCCCAGAAGGAAATGACACAGTGAAATTCATCCATTCAACCAACCACTAACATGCTAGCTAGCAAGTGCAAACATACTAACACTAGTCAGTCAAAATAACCTCTTTGTACATTTTTTTCTAGTAGGATAAATTTTAGATTGTAAAGGTTGCTGCTGAGGTGACAGGTGTCCGATACTGTCATAAGACATTGTTGTTTTAAATTGACCTTATGTCCCTTCTGGATTTGGGAAGCGTTTCCCGTTCTCTATGGCAGATCCTGTCAAGCTCACTCAGACTGGATGAGAACAGATGTTTTCTTGGGTTCACATCTGGGCTTTGGCCGGGCCATTCGAGGACATTCAGAGACTTATCCTGAAGTCACTCCAGTGTTTTCTTGGCTGCAAGATTCAAGGTTGTGGTCGTGCTAAAAGGTGAACCTTCTGCAGTCTGAGGGTTGTGTGCACTCCCAAGCAGGTTTTGCTTTAAGTGTTAAGTGACAACCTCCAGGTGTGCTGTCATATGCCTTTTACTCAGGAGTAGCTTCTTTAGCCACTCTACCAGAAACCTCTTACTCACAGAGTGTTTCTAAGATTTTTGTCCTTCCAGCAGGTTCTTCCATCTCAGACGACGTCTGTGTCTCTGTTACAGTGGCCGTTAGGTTCTTTGTCACCACCATGACTGAGGCTCTTGGTTTGGCCACATGTGCAGCTCTAGGAAGAGTCCAGCTGGTTCCAAACAGGACATTCAAAGCTTTAGAAATGTGCTAGACTCTTGCACAGATCTTTGCCTCAACACAGTTTAATCACAGATCTTGATTCTTTGGACTTCAAAGTTTGGTTTTTGGTCTGACAAGCACTTTATCTGGAGGAACATAGGTGTGTGCCTTTCTAAAGCATGTTAATTGAACTTTCCACAGGTGGACTCCAAAACTCAAAGCAAACACCTGGTGCACCTGAGCTCAATGTGATTTGATTTTGAATTTTCATGTTGCTATGGGTTATTGTGTGTCAGCTATAATCAAGTGTCAGAACAGTACACCTGATCAATTTTAAATTAAATCTATAACAAAGTAAAGAAAAGGTTCAGAAGCCAACAACACAACACAAGTTCTGAAGATAATGGATTAGTTTGTTTGTTGTTTTTTTCGTTTGTTCTTGTATAGAGAGGCTTATTATCCAGCATCAACAACTCACAGTGACCTTTGACCTGATAAGTGATAATGGCTTGTACATGCAAGTGTACATGCAAACACACTTGAGCACACACACCCACATAAGTGCATGACGGCATTTGCAGTAGCAATCATGCAGACGTGCAGGGCAGTAGATGGCACCATGCTGCACTGATGAATCTGCAAACACACAAAACGCACATGCACAGACGCAGTTAAGCCTCTGCACATGCACACCTACATGCACGCATGCACACACATGTATGTGATGGACCCAAATACACACATACACACAAATCCCTTGTACAACAATAGTGAAATATTAATCCGGGCTCACAAGTGGACTCCTCCTCAGATGAATGGTGCGAGGGGCGGATGAGACGAGGAACAACACCCGACAGTAACCTACATATCAGGAGATTTCCCCATCGGATCACCAGGTTATTTCACATTAGAATCGCTCCACTTATTTTTTACCGTCTTCCTGCTGCACTATTAGAGTGTAGTAACCGTCTTCTAGCTGCATGGTGAAGATGAAACGAAAGCTGTATGTTAAAACAGAGTAAAATCCGTGTGACAAACTGACACGACAGCCTTCAAGATCGGTTTATGATCCTGAAACAGTCTTTTAATAAACCAGATTCCTGAAGGAGACAGGAAGCACATCAGTGTGTGCTGCTGCAGCACTATCTCATCACGCACATATTCAATGTGACACAACATTTACACAGTCTGTTTGATTCACCAAAACATCTCTCATTCTCTATAAAAGCTCTACCACCATCAGACATGTGCTTCATTTACTATACTATATCATATATGGGTATAAGTTATGGTATTAGGTGCGAGATGCATATGTGTTGGATGTAACAGAGTGCACGTGCATCCAAGATGACACATGACATTAGCATGCAAGAGAAAAGGCCAGTTTGTGCTTGTGTGAGTGTGCGCGCACTTCACACTTTACTAAACAAAAGCGATTGCGGAACGTGCAGAGTCTGAGCTTTGCCGTCTTATGGAGGCAGTTTTACGGATGTTAGCTGGAACCAAAAGTGGGCTGCATCGTGCATTTGTAATTAGAGCAGGGTTTTTACTCGCTGTAAATCTCCTCAGCTCAGTGAAGAGGGGGGAAAGACAGAGGAGGATGAAAGCAGATATGAAAGAAAGGAATAACGGGCTGTCATTGTTTGTGAGAATGTAGCAGTTGTGTGTATTATTGACATGGTCTGAACTCCCTGAGTGTGTTTCTGTCTCTGTGTGTCTGTTTGGTGCTCTTCCTGTCTGTCTGTGCTCCAGACAGAGGAATATCTTCGGCTTAATTCATTACAACTTCTGGTCAATTTGTGAAATCCTGCTTCTCCTCCTGGGACTTTTTCAGTCACTTTACCGTCTCAGGGGAGAATCAGCGCATGGATCAACTTGAATTCAACTTGTAAAAGCGTCAGGCCTGTCTTTTACCTCTGGGAGAAGCTCTGCTGGGAGGGTCCTGCTTCAAGTAAAGATGAAGCCATCAAGAAACTTTTTTCCAACACTGTCACAGTGCTGCTGCTCTGTATCTAAGAAAAGGCCCAAGGTTTAAATTTGATCCATGTTTTTATGTTTTAAAACGGATGAAACACACACTGTATATGTGAAATGTACTTTTGTCAGTTCTGGTTCATCATAACTGGCACAAACACTCTCGACTTGGCTGGTTGTTGTCTGTATTAAATACTTTCCCACTGTCCAAACGACAGCTGCTCATGACAGCTTTACTGTATCGCTGAGTACCAGCTGTGGTCCAACGGCTCTCTCTGAGAGACAACTGGCACACACACAAATACAGACACACACACAGAGCGACACGTATGTTCTCTGTGCACATGAGGCCCCCGTGACCAATCGTCATAATGACTCTTGTGGCACACGAGGAGGCGATCGAGGCGCATGTGAACAATAACCGCCAAACTGATTTCTCAGGAACAACTCAAGCAGTAACCGACCAGCCTGAACAAACGTTCACAACTAATCCTGCACATATGACGGTTTTAATCACATGGAATCATCTCGTCCCTTAAAGTTCAGCGGAAATTTGAAATTGCCGCCCTTCTTGTAAAAAGTTGGACACTGTTAGCTGCTACTGTGAGCTACTGACTGCAGAACATCCTACAACATTGACCATGCGCGCCTTTTTTAATTTGTTCCATTTCTGGTTTTGTATTTTAACTCCTGTTCCTGTTGCCAGCTGTAATAAACACAAGCCAAGTGTGTGTTACAGCCGTGGATAGACTATGGTTGCAGCAGTACATTAGCTTGATGTTTCAGTGGTGAAAAACTGTAAGAGATCTAATGTCAACTTATTACTTGCACTATGATGTATGTAATCAAGTTAATAACATTATTTCTACAGATGATCAATAAACCAGCTGAGTTTTGCTCACCTCAGTTGTGGCGTGCTCCTGCCATGTACATCGTTTGGTGTGAGGTGATTATCTCTGAGTTTCTGAAGCCAGTCTGTTTTTCATCTTGATGTTATGATAAAATCAAACATGTCTAATATTATCAGTTTTTAGCCCTAGCTCGTGCAGATAGTAACTAAAGGGAATCTAGTCTTGCAAATAGTGACGCTGCAAGATCCCCAGTCTTTACAAATTCTAAACTTCCAATATGGTACCATATTGTTATATTAGGAACACATGTATACTGTGAACAGAGACATGATCAGCTGATGAGAACTGATCTAATGATGTCAGTCTACACAACGCAACACATTCCCTCTTATGACGTTGACAGGAAGTCAAAAGACAAAACTAGCACATAAGCACCTACTTGTTCCTCAAACGTTAACGGTCAATATGTTGATTCAGAATGTTTTTTCATCACGTATCATTAGTAATTTAAGCAAGGACTAATCATGTTGTGGAGTCTCTATTCTGCTTGAAAAGCTGAACTTACACCCACACACTCTATCTAAAGAAAAGAGCCATCATAATCCACATTTTTTTGCTCTTTCAGCCCCGGCTGCATTCAAAAATATCTCACAGTGCAGAGATTTCAGCGCTGCCAATTTTTAACCAAGGGCAAAACCCCCTGCTATCTTATCAAACACACACACTTAGCTATAGACAAGACTTCTGCTTGTCTAGCCTGTGCATGCAAAAGCAGGTCAGAGGTGATCAGATACACACATGGAGGAAAACATGAGACAAACTGGGAGTAAATACAGGAGACAGAGTGGGAGGAGGATAATGCATGTGTGTGTGTGTGTGTGTGTGTGTGTGGTGTGTGTGTGTGTGTGTGTGTGTGTGTGTGTGTGTGTGTGTGTGTGTGTGTGTGTGTGTGTTTTGGACATGGTGACTAAGTGTTTGTGCCTTTGTCAGACACAGTCACACACAAAAGGGAGAGGAATCATCATTCCATGGTATTTTACTTCTGGCTGCCAGTGGAAACCTGCCTGATGAACAGAGAAGTTCTGTGCTGACAGACAAACACTGTGGTGGCTTTATGAAGGACAGTTAGAGAGCTGGTTAATAGGTCATGAGTTTAAAGGCCATATGCTCAGCTGTAAAGATCTCGTGCCACCGTTAGCCCCATCGATGTGTTGGGTCTGCCCTCCAGCTGCCTGCTGCTAAAGGACATGTGATGTAAACATCCACTTTACACAGTGGGGTTGTTTGTTTTCGCCATTTTACCACAAATCAATTATAATTTACAACACAACAAACAATATTGCTTCTATGAATTAAGGATGTGGATGGATTCTGTTCGGTATTCCAACATCTATTGGTTTCCATTCAATTCTATATAATATGAAAACCTATTAGCCATGAAACTTCAGTGCTCAACTCGCAACAAAACTGTGATGAGGTAAAACTAAGGTGAGTTTCATGAGTTCATTTTCATGCAATAAAAATGAATGGAAGCTAATCCCTGATGGATCTAAAGGAAAAATAAAACAACATATCTAAATCTGTATTGTTGAATTTTAAACTGCCCCAATGAAAATAAACCAAACAAAGAAATAAAGTTTTCTTTTTTATTGATGCATTGATGAACTTGTCATAATGCCATGAATAACACATTTATTATACACCTTTTTAAAATCTATTTGCCTTTAATATTTGGCCTAATAACAAAATTAATTGTTTTTCATTGTGATATGAATTTTCCATGTCACATTAAAATCAAATGACAACACAGAACAAAATGAAAAGGTGTGTTGCAGTTTAAACCTGTCAATGATGCCAAAATGAAACTTTGGTCCAGACTGAAATATCTCAACAGCTGTTGGGTGGATTGCCGTGACATTTAGTACCAGACATTCATGGTCCCCAGAGGATGAAGGCCACGACTTTGATACTGATATTTCACCTGGTGCCAACAGCAAACAAACTTCCTCTACTGTAGTTGTGATGTTGGTCAGTCAGAGACGGGGATTTCTTAATTCAGTCAGAGGTTAGGTAAACATTAAGCCTCTGAGAAAGAGAGCTCTACTTGTCTGGAACTCTCTCTCTCTCACACACACACACACACACACACACACACACACACACACACACACACACGCATGCCAGTTACATTTTGTGTGTGTCTGGCAGCCCTCGTAGGCGGGTAAACTCCATGTTTCCGCTGATTGCTGTGGAGCTGCTGGCCAGAGATTTTGTTTTGGCTGCCGATGGACAGTGTGAATTCCCTTCCAAACATTAAAAAAAAAAAAAATCCTGCTTCTTTCAAACTTTGAGATGACATACTGTATATCTGAATCAAATTTTCCACACTGTTTCCCTCGTTGAATGGCCTGTCCTGTGAAGACAGCCAAGTTACCGGTATTTTTATTCCTTTTTCCACCTCCCGATCAGCCTCTCAGGCACCAGCTACTGAATGGAGGGGAATTGACATGAGAGCAAAGGATTGAAGGAAGATCCAAACACAGCCTGCGGGGCATGTCTGCCTGGTTTTTCCACGTGGGACTGTTGTCGTGTTAGAGTCCAGCAGATCTCTTCCCAGATTGCTTGGCTGAGGCCGAAGCCTTTAAATCACAGGTCGGTCCACCTCCACTTGGAAAGTCCACACATAAGTCAGAGCACACTGACCGAGTCATAAAAAAGGCAGGACAAAGAAATAAGAAAGAAAATGAAAATACAATATACAAAGAAAATATATAAAGATAACAAGGGAAACACACACTCAGTGCATTAAATGAACCTGTTTCACTGGATTAATGAAAATAATAGTCATTTGGTCATAGTGCTCGTACTGAGCACCAAGAAATGACTAATTCTCCTCCTCATGTTAATGAACTTACAGACTTATGAAAAATAATGGTAATTTTCATTTGAGCTTTTCTGAGGTGCTAACTTTGCACTTTCAGACTGTAAATAAAGGGAAAATGAAAACAGCAGCATGAGCCTCCTAACACTTCCCAAATAAACTTTGGTTTGACATAAATCATTTCAAACACAGAAATGAACCCCCTTGATTACATATAGTAGCTAACTGCGGCTAACAAAACTAGCTGCGCACCAGACTGTTTACATGTGTGAGGCTGTGGGTCTACATACTAGATCAGCAGTGGCAAATGAGAGAAGGTTTCCTTTTGATATTGTTCTCTAATTAAATGAAAGAAAATGCCAGCGTAATGGCTGCTTCATTCAATCCATTATTACGAAGATGATCGTGATTCATTTCACTTTAACGTTATCTGAACCACAGACAAGGGGCTAAATCAAATAGAAGAGGGATGAGGAAGGATGGAGGTAGAGACAGGCAGCTGGAAGACTATCCCAGCAAACAGAATAGCAAACGTCTTTTACTGGACTCAGCATTTCCTGAATCTCTGGAGATCATGAGTGTAAAGTTCGCATGACACATAGACCAAATGGCCACACTTATCATAATAAGATAAGAATAATAGAGTTTTCCTTTAATACTAGACTTGTTACTTATGTCAAACTGCTACTTATTCAAACCCAGTGAGTGAGTCCATGAAACTGAAAACATAATTTTCTTTGGTGGAGTTACACATAGTGTTTGTGGTGCTGAGTGTCTCTCAGGCTTTCATGAACCGCTTTATAAGCAAGATAAATAATTGACAATATCTCTTTGCACTTATCCTCCGTAAAGAGTTTTAATGTGGTTCCTGTGAGGATGTGTGTGTTACAGTTAGAAATGCAGCTCTGCACCTCAGCAGCTCTGTGTTGCACTGTGGTTGCTTTATGCGTGTGTTACGACATGCTGTGGTTTGTGACTATGTCAGTATTGCAAAACACACACAGTCCACCTCATTTAAACACAATTCATGCAGACTCATCTTAACATAACACACTTAATCACAGTGCCTTCTCATCCTTTCCTGTTCATCATTCCACATCTTCCTGTCTTGTGGGGAAACACAGGACTTATCATCTGTCTACTGGTGGACAATCAGGGCACCAGACATTTGGTACAATGCAGGTATTCTTTAATGTTATTATCTGTTACCAAATTGGTAAATTGACAGACCAGCATTGCCAATGCCGAGGGCATAGACTATAGATAAAGTTGGACGTAGCCTCTGTGACATCACCTATAGGTTACTGAAGAATGGTTTTGAAGCTCATAGTGGGCGCCACGCCATTGCCATCTTGGCATTGCCTGACTCTGCCTAACTCCTAATCCAAAAATGGACAAAGAGCTAAAGTTTTAAGCAACCAGAAATCACATGAGTATATCAGAGGGGCAGGAGTGAAGGGTGAAGGTCCGTGCCATCCACCCTGATGAATATGATTGGTTGTGAGGGCCACCTGACAAGCATAAATGAAATACCTTCAATCAGGTAGACTATCTTTATGCCTCATCCATTCACAATTTCCTCTCCATCTCTTACCCCACCTCTTGTAATCAGCTGACTTCAGGTGATTTTGGTCTCTCTCCTGCTGTCAGCCGTCATTTCAGTGTGAATTGCTGCGACCCTCCTCCACCCCATCCATCGTATATGAAGATCTCCAGCATTCTCTTCCTCCCATCAACACCAATGTCAAGACCCCTAACTATCTATCTATCTATCTATCTATCTATCTATCTATCTATCTATCTATCTATCTATCTATCTATCTATCTATCTATCTATCTATCTATCTATCTAAAGATGGACTCTAATCAACCTGTGGTTTTACACTGGTGTCTGGCTTGAATACAAGACACATGCAGTCATTTGGTAAGAGTCAAGAGGAGCAGCAAGTTGCTCTAAATTAGGTTGGATTCCGCTGGATTTTGTTTGATAGTTTTTGACAGGTCTCCCAGCACTTTTCCAACATATTGTCTCTTTTCCATGCTGGATGGTCTGAACCACAGCAGGAACTTAAGCGTCAGCAGAACCTTGGTTTAGGAGGGATGGGAAAAAAATAATTTCAGTCATTTTTTACTCAAGTCATCAGAGATGCATGGTTGGCCTTACTGCAGACTGTTGAGTTGGCCAAGCGTGAAAACAGAGACAATAAGGTCTTCATTTCACTCACTCCACACACTTGGATCAACACGTCACTACTGCAGCCAAGAAGCACCCAAGAGTCATCTTTACAGGAAATCAAACCTATTATTACGTTAGCTTTAATTGCTACAGATGAGTATTGACATTTTCTTGGCTTCAGCTGAATCTTTTGCATTTTTTACACACTAGACTATGTAACTGTGCTCACTGTCACCAGCTACATTTAAAGGCCTGGAACAAGATTGAGGGTATTTGCTGTTTGATCCTGTCTGAGGCTGGCTGGATGGAAGATTAAAGCTGTACCGAATGTATAGCGGAGCGTAAACAAAACACAGTTTTCTGTGTGTTTTTAGGCAGCGGGCAGTGTTCACAGCTGATATGATTTAGATGAACAGATAGAGTCAAAGAGGGGAAGACAGAAAAGATGGATGACCAGAGAGATAAGGCGAGCAAGGCATCGCTCTGCAACAACACGTTAAGCTAACACAGACAGCCCAGTTTTGTTTTCCCACGGGATATACAGTGGATCCCAGTGAACGACACACACACACCACACACACACACACACACACACACACACACACACACACACACACACACAAGCACACACACAAAAATATAGTCAAAAACACAGAGATCCCATCTGCCCTGGGGCTTTAATCAGCTTATCACTCCCTGCATGGAGGCCATTCAGAATGACTATATCAAGCTTTGACATACATTAGCAGCACTACTGGGATCAAGCAATATACAGTTTGTAACCCAACACCCCCGTCACACACACACGCACACACACACACACGCACGCACACACACACACACACACACACAAGGGCGCAAGTTTGCATATAGATGGTAGGGACATGTCATTACCAATATTTTGAGAGGACAGAATTGTCCCCGCCAATATTTGAGTGAACTCGTTCACACTGTGTTTGGAGTGAAGTCATATTAGATCATTCCAATGTGTCCTCCAAGAGGCTACGTCTCCAAGGAACCCGATTTATGCATGCTGGCATTTGATTGACTAAAAGGGCGGGGGCTATCTGAAGTGTCATGTCATGTGAGAATATCAAAGTGGTACTAAACGTCACCAGGGAAATGTCAACTGATGCCATTTAACCATATGAGCAAGCATTAACTAGCAATCTGGTTGTTAGCAGTAGTAAAATAAAATGGTGGATACATCAAAGTAGGAGTTTATATTCTGCCGAAAAATGATGATTATTATTATGATTTAATTTACTATGATATTTCTATGACTTACAATACAATGACAGTTTTATGCCTTGCTATACTATGACATTTCTGACGTTTATATGCTGTACTATGCTATGACATTTTTTTGTGCCTTACTATACTATTAACCTTTTTTGCCATACTATACAATGATATTTTATCTGACATCTACTATGTCAGCTGTTTCCCCTACCAGACCATGATATTTTATGCCATGAAACTATGACACTTTTTTACCTTGCTATACTATTACGTTTTTATGCCATACTACACTATGACCGCTTTTGAAATTTTTTTCCTTACTATACAGTGACGTTTTTTGACGTTTTTATGCTTTACTATACTATGATGTTTTATACCTTACTACACTATGACCTTTTTGAAATTTTTTGCCTTACTATGCTATGAAATTGAAAGATTTACCTTACTATACTATGACCTTTTTGACATTTTTATGCCCTACCATGCAATGATGTTTTTTGACATTTTTATACGTTTCTATACTATGGCATTTTATGCTTTCCTATAATATGAAATTTATTGATGTTTTTATGACTTACTGTACTACGAAATTTTTTATCTTACTGAACAGTAACGTTTTTTGCCGTGCTATACTATGACATTTTTTGAAATTGACAGATTTACCTTACTATAATATGACCTTTTTTGACAATTTTATGCCTTACTATACTATGACGTTTTCTGATGTTTTTTTGCTTTACTATACTGTGACATTTTATGCCTTCCTATAATATGTGATTTATTGACATTTTTATGACTTACTGTACTATGAAGATTTTTCACGTTTTTATGCCTTAGTATACGAAGACATTTTTTGAAATTTTTTACCTTACTGAACAGTAATGTTTTATGCCTTGCCATACTATGACGTTTTTGATATTGAACGATTTACCTTACTTTAATATGACCTTTTTTGATATTTTTATGCCTTACTCTACTGTGACCGTTTTTGAAATTTTTTGCCTTACTGTACTATGACGTTTTATGCCTTACTATACCATGACGATTTTTAACATTTTTGACCTTATTACATAGTGATGATTTTTGATGGATTTTTGCTTAACTATACCATGATGTTTTTTGATCGTTTTTATGCCTCACTATAATATGATGTTTTTTGATGTTCTTAAGCCTTACTATACTATAACCTTTTTTAAATTTTTTGCCTTACTTTATACTATGACATTTTTTTTACATTTTTATGCCCTTACTATGCAATGATGTTTCTTGATATTTTTATACGTTTCTATACTATGGCATTTTATGCCTTCCTATAATGTGACATTTATTGACGTTTTTGTGCCTTACGTTTTTTAAAAGTTTTTACCTTATTATATAGTGACGTTTTTTGAACGTTTTTTTATGCCTTACTATTCGAAGTCGTTTTTTTGAAATTTTTTACCTTACTGAACAATGTTTTATGCCTTGCTACTATGACGTTTTTGACATTTTTATGCCATACTATACTATGACATTTCTTGACGTTTTTATACGTTTCTATACTATGGAATTTTATTTTTATCTTATTATATAATGACGATTTTTGACAGATTTTTGACTTTGTTTACGAAAACATTTTTTTTAAATTTTTTACCTTACTGAACAGTAATGTTTTATGCCTTGCTATATTATGACAGAGAGTTTATTGGGGAAAAGGCAACCGTGATGGTGTATGAAGAGGGGGAGTGGCTCCGAGGAATCCAGGTGTCTCGTGAGTACACAAGCACACAAGGCAGGAGTACGGAGGACACTGGAAACCAGAGGTAGTTGAGTGAACACACTGGAAAAACGAGGGACGTCTATAGAGCAAAGGCAGGTGGGTGCTGTGGAAGGATCAGCAGCACACAAGTCAGAAAGTCTTCTGGAGCGCAGGAGAACAAAGCGTTAATACAGGCAAAAACATCAGGGAGATCACTGAAACACTAGATAACTCTGTAGTCACTCAAACTAATCAGAGCCGCTGAGACAGTAACTACCACTGTGAAGAGCCGAACAATCTGGGGATGATTGTATGGATGACCGTGGCAAATTTACTGCAGATGATGAGTGATAGATTGCAGGTGTGGTGGTGAGCTGCTTTGCAGACCACACCTCAGCTGAGTCACCTGATGTAAGGGGACGCTAACAGAAACACACACATACACAGGGGAGGGGAGGCAAACAGGAAAAGGGCAGAAAATCCTTGCTATATTATGACGTTTTTTGATGTTTTTATGCCTTACTATACTATGACGTTTTATGCTTATATATTATATTACTATATTATGATTTTCTATGCATTACGATACTATAACGTTTTTCAATATTTTTATGCCATACTATGCTATGGTGTTTTTTGTCGTTTTTATGCCTTACATTATTATGATGTTTTATGCCTTACTTTGATATGATGTGTTATCCCTCACTATACTGTGACGTTTGTTGACATGTTTATGCCTTACCATAATGTGAAGTTTTTTGACAATTTATTCCTTAATTTAACATGACGTTTTACGCAATACTATATATGACGTTTTATGCCTTTTCATATTATGATGTTTTTAGACACTTTATACCTTACTTCAATATTAAGTTTTTTGACATTTTTATGCCTTACTATACTATGACAGTTTTTGAAATTTTTTACCTTACTATACTATGACTTTTTTGACATTTATATGCTTTAATTTAATATGATGTTTATTGACGTATTCATGCCTTACTATCATTTTACTTTTTTTTTTACGTTTTTGTGCCTTACTATACTATGACGTTTTTTGAAATTTCTTCCTTATTGTATTATGACATTTTTTACATTTTAATTCCCTAATTTGATATGATGTTTTTTGACATTTTAATTCCTTATTATACGATGACTATTTTTGAAATTTTTAGTACCTTACCACACAATGACGTTTTTTGATGTTTTTATGCCTTACTCGACTATGATGTATTTTGAAACTATTTGCCTTACTATACAATGACTTTTTTGACATTTTTATGCCTTACTATAATATGACGTTTTATGCCTTCTTATAATATGACGTTCTTTTAAGTTTTTATGCCCTACTATACTATAATCTTTTTTTACGTTTTTATACCTTACTCTACTGTTACATTTTTTTGACATTTTTATGCTTTACTACTATGACGTTTTTGACGTTTTGGTGCCTTACTCTATTATGACCTTTTTTGAAATTTTTTGGCATACTATACTATGATGTTTTTTGATGTTATTATGCCTTATTATATTATATAGTTTTTTCACTTTTTTATACCTTATTATACTTTGTTTTTTCACTTTTTTTGCAATACTATGTCGATTTTTTCCTTTTTTTCACTTCTTAGGCCTTACTATACAATGACTTCTTTTTACCTTACCATACTATTGACGTTTGTTAACGTTTTCATGCCTTATTATACTATGTCATTTTTTCACTTTTAAAGCCTTGCTATACTATGACATCTTTATACATTATTATAGTATGATGTTTCTTGATGGTTTTATGCCTTATTGTACTATGTCATTTTTTCACTTTTTTTTGCCATACTATACTATGTAGTTTTTTCACTTTTTAGGCCTAACTATACTATGTGTTTTTTTTTTACTTTTAAGGTCTTCCTAAACCATGACGTAGTTATACCTTACTATACTATGACGTTTTTTGATTTTTTTATGCTTTATTATATTATATCGTTTTTTTCACTTTTTTTGCCATTGTATACTATGACGTTTTTTTTTCACTTTTAAGACTTTGCTATATTATGACATCTTTATACCTTTTTATACCATGACGGTTTTTTTGATGTTTTCATGCCTTATTATACTATGTAATTTTTTCACTTTTTTTCCATATTATACTGTGTCGTTTTTTCACTTTTAAAGCCTTACTATATTATGACGTTTTTATACCTTATTATTATTGTAAGTTTTTTGATGTTTTTATTCCTTATTATACTATGTTGTTGTTTCTTTTTGTTTTTTTGCCATATTATACATGTCTATTTTCCCTTTTAAGGCCTATTTTTTTTTCACTTTTTTGCCGTACTATGTTACGTCATTTTTTTTCATTTTCAAGGCCATGCTATATTATGACGTGTTTATACCTTATTATACTATAACGTTTTAGATGTTTTTATTTAGTAATTATTATTAAATGTTTTTTTTGTTTGTTTTGTTTGTTTGTTTTTTGCCATAGTATAGTATGTTGTTTTTTCACTTTTTTTTACCATACTATACTGTGACGTTTTTATACCTTACTATACTATGAAGTCTTTATACCTTAGTATACTATGACGTTTTTTGATGTTTTTATGCCTTATTGCACTATGTCATTTTTTCGCTTTTTTTTTTTGCCATACTATACTATGTGGTTTTTTTCACTATTTAGGCCTAACTATACTGTGTCGTTTTTGTTTACTTTTAAGGTCTTCCTATACCATGACATATTTATACCTTACTATACTATGACGTTTTTTGATTTTTTTAGGCTTTATTATATTATATTGTTTTTTTCACTTTTCTTGCCATATTATACTATGACGTTTTTTCACTTTTTTCACCATACTATACTATGACGTCTTTATGCCTTACTATACTATGACCTTTTTCAATGTTTTTATGCCTTATTACACTATGTTGTTTTTTCCCTTTTTCTGCCATACTATGTTATGTCGTTTTTTTCACTTTTTTTACCATACTATACTAAGACGTTTTTATACCTTACTATACTATGAAGTCTTTATACCTTAGTATACCATGACGTTTTTTGATGTTGGTATGTGTAACGCTCCTGCTACCTTTCAAAGGTTGGTAAACAAAGTATTAGGAGATGTGAAGAACTGCAAGGCATATCTGGATGATATTGTTGTGTACTCCACTGATTGGGCTAGCCACATAGCTTAACCCTCAATCTTGCCAAATGTGAGTTTGGAAAAGGTACTGTTCTCTACCTTGGTCAGCAGGTCAGTCGAGGGCAAGTGTGTCCTGCAGATGCAAAGATCAATGCCATTGCTGCATTTCCTATACCAACCACATGGAGAGAGCTGAAACGTTTCCTAGGGATGTCTGGATACTACAGGCGGTTCTGTAAAAACTTCTCCTCGGCAGCAGCCCCACTGACTGCCTTAACCAGTCCCTTGAAGCCCTTTGTTTTGACTGGTGAGTGCACCCAATCATTTGAATGCCTAAAAGGTATGCTATGCTGCACTCCTGTCTTGTCTGCCCCAGAATTCTCTTCACCATTCAATCTGGAAGTTGATGTCAGCGCAGCCGGGGCTGGAGCTGTTCTTCTACAGGAGGACAACCAGGGCATTGATCATCCTGTGAGTTACTTTTCACGCAAGTTCACCACACACCAACTCAAGTATTCCACCATCGAAAAGGAGACTCTCGCACTACTGTTCGCCCTGCAACATTTTGAGGTTTACCTTGGATCCAGTGTGAAGCCAATTAAGGTGTTCACAGATCATAACCCCCTGGTGTTTCTCACCAGGATGTATAACCACAACCAGCGTCTTATGCGTTGGGCCCTGATTATTCAACACTTCAATCTAGGAATCCCTCACAAAAAGGGATATGACAATGTTCTTGCTGACGCTTTGTCTCGTGCTATGTGATTTAGTTTGTTTAGTTATGGAGAGATTAGCAAAACGTGATTCCAAACATCATGTTTGGACTTAGAAGGGTGGGGTTGTTACATGCCTGGCTGAGAAAAGTGCATTTGTGTTTGTGGGTGTGTGTCGTCGTTGTCGTCCCCCCCCCCCCTTCTCTCTGTCCTCAGGTGCAATCAGCCTGATTGGCCTGCACCTGTGGAGTGTGGGTGCACCTGGACCAGCTAATCACCTCCCCATACAAAAGGAACGTGCTTGCAGTGCTGTGGTCACTTCTTTTCTCCCTCTGCTTGCTGGAGCTGCTGGTTGTTGTGTGTTTTCGATTTGTGACTTTCAGTTAATTAAGTAACTTAAAACAAGGTTTGTGGAGTGAGGTGGGGGATATAGGTAAGTTGGGGTACCCTTTATACATTGCACTCACGTAATGTCATAGGACTCCTCTGTATATACACACTAGATTTTAGGGTTGGTGCCACCTTTGTATTTACTTTTGGTTGACCTTCTTTATTAGATAAGACTCAGGATTTTGGTTTAAGTTTTATTTTGAGTCTAGCTAGGCCCAGTTTTATTGTACTTTTCAGTTTGATTGGTACAACCACCTCGTCCCATCCTCTTCCACAATTGTATTTTGTTAATAGATTTCTGTTTTAATGAACTATTTTTCTTTACTTATGACATGGCTACTTGATTCAGTTTTTGGTTGTCGTTTCGTCTCCTTTCTACCTTGCCACCAAAGGAGTCGTAACAATGCCTTATTACACTATCATTTTTTCACTTTTTTTCACCATACTATACTATGACGTTTTTATACCCTACTATACTATATATATATATATATATATATATATATCGTTTTTTTTTTTTTACCATACTATACTATGTCGTTTTTTTCACTTTCTAGGCCTAACTATACTATGTCTTTTTTTTTACTTTTAAGGTCTTCCTATACCATGACGTATTTATACCTTATTATACTATGACGTTTTTTTTATGTTTTCATGCTTTATTATACTATGTAATTTTTTCACTTTTTTCAACATACTATACTATGACGTTTTTTCATGCCTAATTACACTATATCGTTTTTTTTTTTATCATACTATATACTATGACGTTTTTATACCTTACTTTACTATGACGTCTTTATACCTTTATACCTTAGTATACTATGACACCTTTATACCTTAGTATACTATGACATTTTTTTATGTTTTTATGCCTTTTTACACTGTCATTTTTTCGAATTTTTTGCCATACTATACTATGTCGTTTTTTTCACTTTTTAGGCCTAACTATACTATGTCATTTTTTTTACTTTTAAGGTCTTCCTATACCATGACGTGTTTATACCTTACTATGCTATGACGTTTTTTTGATGTTTTCATGCTTTATTATACTATGTAATTTTTTCACTTTTTTTCACCGTACTATACTATGACGTTTTTTCATGCCTAATTACACTATATCGTTTTTTGTTTTTTTTATCATACGATACTATGACGTTTTTATACCTTACTTTACTATGACATCTTTATACCTTAGTATACTATGACGTTTTTTGATGTTTTTATGCCTTATCACACTATGCCATTTTTTCGCTTTTTTTGCCATACTATACTATGTCTTTTTTTTTTTTTTACTTTTAAGGTCTTCCTAAACCATGACGTCTTTATACCTTACTATACTATGACGTTTTTTGATTTTTTTTTATGCTTTATTATATCGTTTTTTTTCACTTTTTTTGCCATTGTATACTATGATTTTTTTTTCACTTTTAAGACCTTGCTATATTATGACATCTTTATACCTTTTTATACCATGACGTTTTTTTGATGTTTTCATGCCTTATTATACTATGTAATTTTTTCACTTTTTTTCACCATACTATACTATGACGTTTTTATACCTTACTTTACTATGACTTCTTCATACTTTAGTATACTAGGACGTTTTTTGATGTTTTTATGCGTTATTACACTATGTAATTTTTTCGCTTTTTTTGCCATACTATACTATGTCGGTTTTTTCACTTTCTAGGCCTAACTATACTATATCTTTTTTTTTTACTTTTAAGGTCTTCCTAAACCATGACGTCTTTATACCTTACTATACTATGACGTTTTTTGATTTTTTATGCTTTATTATATTATATCGTTTTTTTTTTACTTTTTTTGCCATTGTATACTATGTTTTTTTTTCACTTTTAAGACCTTGCTATATTATGACATCTTTATACCTTTTTATACCATGACGTTTTTTTTGATGTTTTCATGCCTTATTATACAATGTAATTTTTTCACTTTTTTTCACCATACTATACTATGACGTTTTTATACCTTACTTTACTATGACTTCTTCATACTTTAGTATACTATGACGTTTTTTTGATGTTTTTATGCGTTATTACACTGTAATTTTTTCGCTTTTTTTGCCATACTATACTATGTCGGTTTTTTCACTTTCTAGGCCTAACTATACTATATCTTTTTTTTTTTTTTTTACTTTTAAGATCTTCCTATACCATGAAGTATTTATACCTAACTATACTATGACGTTTTTTTGATGTTTTCATGCTTTATTATACTATGTAATTATTTCACTTTTTTCAACATACTATACTATGACGTTTTTTTATGCCTAATTACACTATATCGTTTTTTTTTTTTTTTTTTACCGTACTATACTATGACGTTTTTATACCTTACTTTACTATGACGTCTTTATACCTTAGTATACTATGACATTTTTTGATGTTTTTATGCCTTTTTACACTGTGTCATTTTTTTGCTTTTTTTGCCATACTATACTATGTCGTTTTTTTCACGTTTTAGGCCTAACTATACTATGTCATTTTTTTTTCTTTTAAGGCCTTCCTATACTATGACGTATTTATACCTTATTATACTATGACGTTTTTTTATGTTTTCATGCTTTATTATACTATGTAATTTTTTCACTTTTTTCAATATACTATACTATGACGTTTTTTTATGCCTAATTACACTATATCGTTTTTGTTTTTTTACCATACTATACTATGACGTTGCTATACCTTACTTTACTATGACTTCTTCATACTTTAGTATACTATGACGTTTTTTGATGTTTTTAGGCGTTATTACACTATGTAATTTTTTCGCTTTTTTTGCCATACTATACTATGTCGGTTTTTTCACTTTCTAGGCCTAACTATACTATGTCTTTTTTTTTACTTTTAAGATCTTCCTATACCATGACATATTTATACCTTACTATACTATGACCTTTTTTTGATGTTTTCATGCTTTATTATACTATGTAATTTTTTCACTTTTTTTTACCGTACTATACTATGACGTTTTTTCATACCTAATTACACTATATCGTTTTTTTTTTATCATACTATACTATGACGTTTTTATACCTTACTTTACTATGACTTCTTCATACTTTAGTATACTATGACTTTTTTTGATGTTTTTATGCGTTATTACACTGTAATTTTTTCGCTTTTTTTGCCATACTATACTATGTCGGTTTTTTCACTTTCTAGGCCTAACTATACTATATCTTTTTTTTTTTTTACTTTTAAGATCTTCCTATACCATGAAGTATTTATACCTTACTATACTATGACGTTTTTTTGATGTTTTCATGCTTTATTATACTATGTAATTTTTTCACTTTTTTTTACCGTACTATACTATGACGTTTTTTCATACCTAATTACACTATATCGTTTTTTTTTTTATCATACTATACTATGACGTTTTTATACCTTACTTTACTATGACGTCTTTATACCTTAGTATACTATGACATTTTTTGATGTTTTTATGCCTTTTTACACTGTAATTTTTTCGCTTTTTTTGCCATACTATACTATGTCGTTTTTTTCACTTTCTAGGCCTAAC